>NC_091454.1:38468061-38788833 GCF_027789765.1 Dendropsophus ebraccatus | reverse complement strand
ATCAATCTGCAATGTGTAAATGAGCCCTTAAGGGAGAAGTCCGACAAACTATAAATTCCAGCAGCTGTCAGGGGCAGGGGGGAAATTAATAACAAGTACTAACTTACCTCTGCCCTTGCCCGCGGTGAGTGGTGGGACCGGCCACGGGACCCTCGCTGGAAGGCATTTCCCCCTTAGTTGTAATGACGTCACGACTTGGAGAAAAAGGCCTGTCCCGGCTGATAGACTAGGTAGTGTCACTGATTGGCTGAGCTGCCAGTCCATCGGCTAGATCGTGGTGTGTCATCTCCGGACATACCGGAGCCCGGTGAGGGTCTCATGATGTGTCCTGCCGCTCATGGGGAGAAGTAAGTTCTTGTAATCAATTCCCCCCTGCCCTGACGGCTGTAGGATTTTATAATGCGGATGACTTCTCCTTAACCCCTTCCCGCACGAGGACATAACTGTATGTCCTCACGCAGGTGGGGGAGTTCAGAGTGGGGCCGCGCGGCGACCCTGCTCTGAACCGCCACGGTCCCAGGTTCGGCATGTAGCTCGGGACAGTGGCTATTAGCGGGCACGGTTGACAGCTGCATCTGAAGACTTACTGCAGCTGTTCCCTAATGGTCTAGTAAGGAGATCGCCCCCCGACGTCAAAGAGGAGCGATTTCCGTGTCTGGTGCCAGCCGGGCTCTGCGCCGTAATGGCGCTGATCCCGGTTTGGCATTCTATCGCTTTTGGCTGCAGCAGCCAAAAGCAATAGAACACTGATCTAATCGATCTAGGCTGTATATCCTATACAGCATAGATCTCTATGAGAGATCAGTGTGCATATACTAGAAGACCCCTAGGGGGGGCTTCTAGTATATGTATAAAAAAAAGTGTTATTAAGAAAAAAGCCCCCTCCCCTAATAAAATTTTGAATCACTCCTCTTTTCCCATGTTATAAATAAAAATAAATAAATTGGTTGGTATCGTTTGGTATCGCGCCTGCGTAATCGCCCAAATTATTAATTTATCACATTCCTGATCTCGCACTGTGAATGGCGTAAGCGCAAAAAAATCCCAAAGTGCAAAATTGCGCATTTTTGATCGCATCAAATGCAGATAAATTGTAATAAAAAGCAATTAAAAGTCGCATATGCGTAATCAAGGTACCGATAGAAAGAACACATCATGGCGCAAAAAATGACACCTCACACAGCCCTATAGACCAAAGGATAAAAGCGCTATAAGCCTGGGAATGGAGCGATTTTAAGGAACATATATTTGTTAACAATGGTTTGAAATTTTTTACAAGCCATAGGACACACGGTGTAAAAAGGAATCCCTCCCCAAAGAAAAAGAAATGCGTTTTTTTTTGTCAATTTCACCGCGCATATAATTTTTTTCTATTTTTGCAGCATATTTTATGCAAAAATTCAGCCTGTCATTGTAAAGTACAATTAGTGACGCAAAAAATAAGGGCTCATGTGGGTCTGTAGGCATACAAATGCAACTGCTATGGCCTTTTAAGCACAAGAAGGAAAAAACGAAAATGCAAAAACAAAAATTAGCCTGGTCCAGAAAGGGTTAAACCATAACCCCCTAGATCAGGTTTTCACCATAAACATATAGATTTTCTTTATTATAGGCATAGTTTAAGCTAGAAATAAGGGGAAAAAATATTGCTTTGTAGATTACATGTAATGGTCTTATGTAGAGATTGATGCCGAGCAGAGCCGAGAAATTGCCCTTGATCCATAATCAGATCTTGTAGCCTTAGCATTTCATGTTCATAAAACATCTATTAGAAAGCCACAAATCATAATGGGCAGGTATATGTTTCTTTGGAAACATAATTCAAGGGCAAGGAAAATGCTTTCTGGTTTTTGTTTATCTGAATAATAACAAGCAACATTTAGTAATAAAACGTTAGCAGTTTTGCTGCGAGCACGTATCTTATACTGAATCTTGCACATGAAAAGAAGGACGTGCAGAATTACAACTAATGACAGATGAAGGCATCTCTATCAGCGTAAATGGGGACACTTTACCTTTAATACAACATGCCCCACTCTGACCCATATATACATTCTAGTATTTTCTTCTTTCCATTTCAACTGCTGATTGAAACCTGTAGTTGTGCTTGTTAAGGAATCCATGTGATATCTTAGAAACTGCTGCTGAATTCTCTTTAATTTGGATTATTTTTCTATATTGTATGCTTTAACATAAAATTATTCATCTGAAATCCATGCACATTGTAGCTTGGTTTCCCGTGGCTTTGCCAAAGAAATAAGTGTAGGTGCTTTCACTCTAACCATATCATGTAATTAAGCTGAACTCTATTGATAATGATAACCATGTATTATGATATATTTTCTATAGTTAGCTAAAGAGATCTTTAAATCAGCGCTTCTCAAACATTTTCTACTGGGCCACCCAGCAGACCAAGGTAATGCCTGACCAAGAGGGTGCTGGGGCCTCATCATCTGTGGTGAAAGTCCATTTAAAAGCTAAAAATAATGCTTGGGCTAGCTTTCAGTAAGTGGGGACTGGAGGACATCATAGTGGCATCCCAGATGGAGTGAGATAAGTGAGTATGGGTTTTTTCTGTTCATAGCAGGCTTTGTATTAAACAATATAAAATAATGCAACCATACACCTTGAATCAGAGTCAGCTTAGGAGATGTTCTATTTCTGCAGAATTTCAGATCTTCTTCTACAGATGAAGCTGGGAATGAGGTACCATTGTGACATACCAGAAGTTTGATAGGAAAGCCCTATTTCTAAAAAAAAAAAAAAGGCACATAGATGAACACAGCTCACCTGAACCTCAGCTGGATATCCCAATAGGGAATGGTCCACAAGTTACTGATCCAGAAACAGTATGAACTTAAACAAAATCAAAGGCTCCATAAAAAAATATTAAAACCTAACAATTATTTGGAATCCATTCAAAAGAGTCCATTATGAAGAGCCACAGAACTTAAAACATGTAGCTTATATTTTACATTGTACACACCGTTTTTAATGGATTCTGAAAAAAGTTTTAACATTTTTTTATGGACACTGGTCCTGTAGACTCTGCTTTTATTTAAGCCTTATTTATACTTGATACTGTGATCTCCTAAACGTAAATATGCTGCAGAGAGATCTATAAAAGGTTAGGAGTAGAGATGAGTGAACCTCGAGCATGTTCGAGTCCATCCATGTTTTCCACATAGCCTTAGGGCTTTATCCAACTTCAGCAGCCACCGCTAATCAAATACCGAACAATCGGGTTCGGATGGACTCGAACATGCTCGAGGGTCGCTTATCTCTAGTTAGGAGTATGAAACAGGCAAGCAATATGTTTTGCTCTAGAAGTGCACTCTTGTTAAAGTATCTTGTTAAAGCACTCTTGTTAGGCGCCTTCTCTGGTGCTGTCTTTGATTTAGGTCTGTTGTCAAGTCAGAGAGGTTCCACCTTCACTGGATAAATTGTTGTTAAAGATAGACATGCCTGTGGAGAGCAGGAAAGTCATAGTACAAAAATAAAGGCATAATCATGTTCACAAATCTATAAGAAGTTTGTTGGTTTGCAGGACTCTGCACTGTGATTAACAGCACAGGAGAGCACAAAGCTCTGAATATCCAACCCACACTTCCTGTATTTCGTCCTAGCCCTGCAGTTATCATAGACAAATATGTATTGACAACAGGCAGATAATGTGAAACAGTGACACCTAATGGCCGATAACTTTCATTTACACACAGAAACCAATTCTTTTCAATTATGTTAATTACAAATGTGTTAGATGTTGAGGCCACTGCCCAAATATGGGTGGGTGAAACAACTAAGAGATACTCAAAATACCACTATCTACAATTGTTAAAGTTTAATTCCAACTGTAGCCCTTGACTGTTTATACAGAATCTGAATATTAATTCACAAATATTTCAGCAGTTCCCATTGTATTGTTGTTTGTTAAACTACCTAATATTTGAGTATTTTTATTTGCGCATTTTTGGTTACATTTTAACAGTATGGGGACAAGATAAGCAGTAAAATGTTCACTTTATCTTTCTGCTTTTTGTATATTCCAGTCTCATCATATTTCATTTCATATTTTATTCCCTGTCAATCATCCAATCTCTTATCCCAGCTTTAGTTACTTTCGAATGGCTCTTGAGACTTTATTCTTCCTGTTTTAGACTTTCTCTGCTGTTCTCCAAATCTCTTAACAGCTGTTGAAAACAGAGACTGATTATTACTATCCTTAACTTACTGAAACCTATATTTATGCACATGCATTTATATATCTAAGGAATTAAGCTTCTAGCACTGTGTTCTTTCATGGTTAATACAGTTCATTATGAGAAACAATATTAACCCCTTCATGACCCAGATCATTAATGCCCGGATGTCCAGGTCTCCCCTTTCTAAGAGCCATAGCACTTTTATTTTTTCACCTACAGGGCTGGTCGGGGCGTCATTTTTTGTGCCATGTTCTCTTGTTTTTTTTAGTATCATGTTGGTATGAAATAAATTTTTTAAATAATTTTTTTTATGATATATAATTTTAAAAAATTAGCAATCCCTGTGTTTTTTTTAAATCTGTTTACGCTGTTCATGGTGCAGGAACAAAAATGTAGTAATTTTGTATATTTATTTTACATATTTTGATTTTTATAATGGACAAGGAGGCATTTTAAACTTCTAATTGGGCGGGGGGGTTACGTTTTTTTTTAATACTTAAATTTTTTTTTTGATTACACTTTTTTTAGCACTTATATTTTACTGTTAAACATGCAATCATTGGATTGCATATACTTATCTATGCTATGCCATAGCATAGCATAGATCAGTGTTATTGGCGATCTGTGTATAGAGTCTGCCTGAGAGCAGACTCTATGTACAGATGGATCATCTGACAGGCGGAGGTAAGTGTCTTACCCCCAACTGATGTTACAAGTAATCGGGGGTCTCGATCAGTCAGTGACAGGTGCTTAACCTTTCACTGACTTTCTTAAACTCTGGATCGCTATGCATCGCAGCATTTAAGGGGTTAATGACAGACAGCTGCGGGATTGCAGCTACCTGTCATTATCCTCTGCTCCTGGGACACTGAAGTGTATGGGGCCGCTCACACTGCAGTGGTCCCGCACACATCAAAACCCTCCAACAGTAAGGAATGTGTAAATATTTTCCTGCTTCAGGAGGCATCTGCAGAGGGAACGTATATGTACGTGTTAGTGATGCAAAGGAGTTAACATTTGTGGGGAGATTAGACTTTGCTTAATAAAGAGTTAATAATCTATATTAGGCTATAATTTAACCTTTTCCTACCTTTTATTTTATCCTTTTCTCTATGGGGCTGTGTGAGGTGTCATTTTTTGCGCCATCATCTTTACTTTCTATCGGTACCTTGATTGCGCATATGCGACTTTTTGATCGCTTTTTATTACAATTTTTCTGGATTTGATGCGACCAAAAATGCGCAATTTTGCAGTTTGGTATTTTTTGGCGCTTACGCCATTTACCCTGCGAGGTTAGGAATGTGATTAATTAATAGTATGGGCGATAATGCATTCGGCTATACAAACATGTTTATTTATTTATTTTTATTTATAACATGGGAAAAGGGGGGTAATTCAAACTTTTATTAGGGGAGGGGGCTTTTTATTGATAACAACACTATTTTTTTCCTTTTACACTTATACTAGAAGCCCCCCTGGGGGACTTCTAGTATAAGCACTCTGATCTCTCATACAGATCTATGCTGCATAGATATGCAGCATAGAACGATGACATAGGCACATTGATTGCTTCCGGCTGCTGCAGCCGAAAGCAATCGAGTGCCGAGCCGGGATCAGCGCCATTACGGCGCTGACCCCGGACGGGGTAAGATGTGTGGATCGCTCCTCCGGGACAACGTCCCAGAGGAGGGATTCACCCCACTAGACACCAGGGAACGGCTGCATCAAGTAATCAGATGCAGTTGTCAACTTTGACAGCTGCATCCGATCACTTTATTAGTGGGCACGGCGATCGGACCATGCCCACTAATAGCCGCAGTCCCGGGGTACGAGCGGCACCCGGGACCGTGTCGGTTCAGAGCGCCTAGGGGTTAAATACAGTTTTATAATCCCCATTTACATAAATTGTAAAGTACTGAGTAGCTTTAAATATGAAATCTATTATGTAGGTATTAGCACGCTAGAGAGCAATCATCTCCATTCATTGGAAATATGCACATTTTAAAATTTTACAAACTTTTTACAGTCTTTACAGCTTTCATGCTCCAGTGAGAGTGTGGGGAGGCATCTTGACTGGCTGACAGACATGACATTCATCAGAGGACAGAAACGTTGGCTCAATCATAGCTAGTGCTGGCGTTTCACATCCCCTACCTGCTCCTGACTAAAACAGGTATACTGTATGACTGTTTGGATTTTGACCTTTTTCTCCTGTGTTTTAGTTTTCTGCTGTAGGCTTTGAAATAACTTTCAGTTTTTTTGATTTGCTATTAGGTATTTCTCATGGTTATCCCCTTTGACTGTTTTCTCTGGTTTTGACTTCTCGCAGGACTTGTGGTACTCCAGTTAGTTGTTATTTGGCACTGGCCGTGACCTTCTGTGCTTTTCCCGGACTGGTGACTATTCTATTTAATCTCCTCCTCCTGTGCATGTAGGCAGTGTAAAGACTCTCATTTTGGGACTGCTGCCTAGGGCAGGTCATCCAAATAGGTAGGGACAGGGGGCTGGGCTCAGTTTAGGCCTCACTACTTTACAGCCCCGGACGAGACATAACTAAGGCCAGTTTGTTAGTTAAATTTCCATACATTTGAATCATATAGTAAACAGTAGTGGTAGGGGAATTATGTGAGTTAGTAACTGTATTTGGGCTGCAAATCAAATTAGAATTCAATGTTAGCAAAATAATTGGAGTCCGGAAGAGACTGTATTTCCTGGTCTGAATGGTAGTGATTTGTTAATCTTGAATTTTAGGTTCTGTATAATTGTTAGTTATTCCGAGTGGTGATAAGGTGATTTTAACGCTGTCATTGCATTTATTGAGCCCCTGAGAGTCCCCTCCATGGTTCCCAGTTACTTCTCATTCTCTCCATATCAGCTGAGCTGTTTATTAGCAGTACTCAAACCTGCACTTTCTTTTACCTTTCTGGCCAATCACAGGACAGCACTTACTCCTCTCTTCTATACCATGGCATAGTGCTGATAAAAATGATTTATAATACATTACTATAGATGGTATGTGGAGGAAGTAGGGGTTACAGTTGCACTGGGTTTATGAAGTGCAAAGAGAGAAAAAAATGAAACAAACAAACAAAAAAGGCAGCTCAACAGAGAAGGGAATACATTAAACTTTTGATCCTTCTTGAGGACAGGTTCACAGATGGCATTTATACATTTCTCCATTGCACAGAGCAGTAGCTAAGTCTAGCTAAGTCCCCGTTTCCTGTGCTCTATCTTGGTTTGGACATAGAGACCAAGACTTTTGAGCTATTTTTCTAGAAATCACATTGGCTAATAAATACAGGAAAATTTTTAGAAATGACAGTGTCCACTGAAAATCTTCTGCAGTAAATCTTGAATATATATATATATATATATATATATATATATATATATATATATACCATTTTTGTGTTTAAAGGACACATAAAAACAACCATTTTTTTTTCACTATTTCTTCATTTATTTGTCTGCTAGGTATAGACTTTAACAAATTTCTTTGTCATGGCAATACAGAATGTCATGTGTGAATACTAAAGATTGTAATTGAAAAAGACACCAAGGCGTTTAGAAATGCATGCAATATGCATTGAAGTCAATTTTATTAATCACAGCACAGGCCAGCTTTACATCGCTTGACCTTCTTTGTCATTGAATCACTTCGTCCACCACATCCCATTTCTATTCTGATCAGTTCTGCACCATATTATTCTGATATAGTCCTTGCTGATAATAAAAAGAATGAAATTCATTACCCGCCTGCTAAGCCACTTATCATCATTTTTAAGTTCATTAACTATCATAAAAATGCAAAAATATAATAGATGTAAATGTCTAATACATGTAATAGGTCCTAATTACGCTCTTTATATACCTGCTATGTAAATAATTTTAGGAACGTAAATAATTAAAGAATACGTTTTTGTTCGAAAGAAATGCTGGAACAGTATAATTAATATTTTCACCTCATGTAATAGAATAAAGTGGGTAATTTTCTGTTGCAGTAATTGAAACATTATAAGACTTTTAAATAATTTATCTTTGTTTTGTATATTACTTAATGAAAAGCTGCTCTGGAAAAATAAATGCTGCTGGGGAACCTTCTCTGTATATTGCTGGTACTGGCTGTCACCTATAGCTAACAGTAGTCATTAGTGCGGTTGGAGATAGTGACTGCAGCATCTAGGTGGTTAGTACAGTAAGGATCCTCTGTTGTCTAACTTAACACCTTTCCTTCTCCTGCAATGTGGTCATAGGGTCCTTAGTAGTTAAAGGAGAAGTCCGTCAGCCTGTGTGTGTGGGGGGTGGTGAAATCTCTTGGGTGTCCACATCCCGACCTGGCTGATGGACTGGCTGCTCAGCCAGTCAGTGACTGGGGCGGGACGCTCAGTGGCCAGTCCATCAGTTGGGACAGGCCTTCTCCCCTGAGTCGTGACATCATAACTCGAGGAAAAATGGGGTCTCACTACCGACGCTCACCACGGGCACAAGGAGAGGTAAGTTAGTACTTGTCACTGCTGCTGTAGCACAAAGTAATCAAGCGCCGAGTCGTGATCAGTGTTATTGCAGTGCTGAGGCCCGGGCAGAGGCAGCGATCGTCCCTCCTCAATCACATTGTGGGGGATGGGAGAGTGATCCCACCACTAAACACAAGGGAAGGCTTTTTTTTATAGCCATTTAAATGTCGCTGTGACTTTTGCCATGGTAACACTACTGGCTAACGCTTATTATCAGAATGATGGGCATCAGGCATCCTGTGACGGGGGATCTCATGCTCAGGCAGTGGACACTCCAGTACGCTCAGCAGCCATGCTCAACAAGGAGAAGATGAAACGAGTACAGTAATATTTACAAATGACCGCACTTTAGTCCACAACCTATGGGGAGTTAGTATATTGTCATATCTAGTATAACTATAGGGGATTGGTCATAAATGGAGGTTGTTTGTCTCCAGAAGCCATAATGCTCATACCAGCATATAAAAGGAAGACAGTGCCAGCAGAGAGTTGACAGCTATTCTTCCTGAAGAAGCTGCTATAGGCAGTGAAACATGTTAAAGGGGCTATAGATGTACTTTTAAATAGCAAAACCACTTTGCTTTAGATAAATTATAGGGCTATCTTACAGCTGGACCTGAATGGTCAGACTATATTCTATATCTATACAAACATTGTGCGATTGTGTTTTTAAATGTGTTTAGTCTACCAGTAATATTTTAATATATGCGTAATGAAAGTTATATTTTAATCTGGTCCTGTAAGGGGGCTTTATTCCCCAGGTTTTTCAGCCTGTGGGATCTGTAATTGTAATTGAATTGAAACCCCCGACCTCACACTAGAGGGTTTTTCGTGATTAGTTTTAGAGCTGTGTGAAATATGATGTCTCATTCTTACAACGTCATGTCTCATAAATAACTAGGGATGTAACTAGCAGCTTGTAAGCAAATTGGGGGAAAGTGATATCTGGATATTTGTCCTATAGTTCTTGTAGGGTTACAGGCGCTTTTGTTTTGGTACAGATTAAATGGAAGATAGAGGTGAGGCCCTTATGGTGCCAAGTTCTAAATACAGGAGTAGGACATCAACTCTGGAAGTTGGGGTTGCTCACTAATGTGACGGTTAGGGTAAGTTGGAGTAGGTTCTTATGTCTTCTATAAAAAAAAAAACACGTCACAAGTATTCCACTGAATTACATTTTCTTTATGCATGTTAGAAATAGTCATGGAATGTAAACATATAACCCCATAATCACAAAGTGTAAACATATTTACCATGATATAGAATATCAATCCAATAATTCCTTGTGCTGAATGATGCTACAGAAAGAGCAGAGAATAGATGCAGCAGTCGCTGCAACCTCACTGTGCTGTGAGTGCAGTGCAGTGAAATGTTCTGCAGCAGTTTTTGGTGTCAGGAGTGCTGGAGAAGGGAAGTAGACAGAGTAAGAGGCTATGATGGTGATCTGAGGCAAAGCAATATATTCTAGTACATGTAGTAGTGCACAACTGCTGAATCAGGAATTACAACTACAACATACAGAACTAGTATGTTTATTTTTTAGCATGTTTATTTTTTAGATTGATGTCGGCGTACCCCTTTAACCCTTTCACGACCTGGGGTCATTGATACATCAATGCCCAGGTCGTTTTTGGACATCAGCTAATGGGCTTATAATGATCCCATATGCTGATGTTGCTTTGTCTGCCCCCTCTCCTCTGTCCCCTGCCACTGGTACAATCTTGACAGCGGCAGGGGAGAGAGGGGAGGGGACAGATCGCACGGCTGCGTGCCCTGCTTCCCTCCCTCCCGCCACTGGCCTCCGTAGCCAGGAAATCGGAAGCCTGAGGCCCCGATGGACACTGGCAGAGAATTCTCCCTCTGTAGAGGAAGAATTCTCTGTCAGAAGCCCTATAGATGCTTGGGTCGTGCTGACCACATTATCTATAGGGTTAACTTTCAGCTCCGGAGCGTCGCTCCGGTGCTGAGAGTTTCAGTGGGCTGCCGGCTATCACTGATAGCCGGGACCCGCCACGGATGACACAGGCACAGTGCGCCTATGTTATCCTCGCTCGTAATTAACGTCGCTGCAGCGTTGTTAATTTACAGTGCGGCAGCGGGAGAGGGTTAACGAATAGGAAAGACTACAGAAACAAAAGAGTCAGATATTTAAGAAAAACGTATATATATATATATATATATATATATATATATATATAATTTTGTACAATTTTTTTCCAGTTCTTCTTTATTCCTGGAATTCATTTACTCCTGGGCTTGGTTGTAGGAACATCTTATTTTACTAGATTCCTTCTGTGCAGCCTACTAATCAGTATGCAGTATTCTGCCCTTTATATCTTTTATCTCTGGCATCTGTCTCATTATAGAACCTGCTGGCCATCTTTGAAAAACCGCAATGTTAAAGGAATTATTGCTCACAGAAAAGCAACATGACTATACTTACACCATGTCATTACTGAAACTGTCCATAATGGAGAAGATTTGCTCCATCTTAAGAATGGACAGCTTGGTTGTGTAGTTGGTGAACCAACTGTAAATGTGTGATATTCCTAGTCAAACACATCTGCTTTAATACTCTGTTGATCTATAACTGTTTGAGATGGTAATTTATCTCATTACCAGCCTAATCTGAAATGTATCCTGCTAAAAATCAATTAACATTTCAATATTTCTGGGTTTATAGGTTTATATTTAAGGAAACATTATGCTGCATTTGCCAGATTTTTTATAGCCATTTCTAATGCTTGAAATTAAAAGCATATTTTTACGTGTTTTATTAATTTATGCATAATGCATATCAACACATATTGCATGCAGGTAGTGCATGCAGGTAGTGGTATTTACAGGTAGTGTTTGGTATTGCAGCCCAGGACCATTGACTTCATTGTAGCTGGGTGGCATTCTGTTTAGAAGAAGCCATGTCTAATCTTGTATTTCACCTTTAGGGCTCCTTTATTCATTGCTGGGCTGTTATAGAGGTTAGATGTGATTATGGGAAAAAATACACTGATTAACTAAAACAATAAAAAAACGGATAGGTTATCTTGTTGCAGTGGCGTCTGATATGGGGTGGGATATATTAGGCACTAAGAGCAGAAAGTGGAAACAGGATAAATGTACGACTTTAAATGTAAGTGAATTTGTCAAGGGCCACATTGGGATGGCTGGAAGATTGGGCCATGTCTAAAACAATATGTGTAAGGAAGGAGAGCCAATGAACTAACAGGCTAATAGGTGCCCCAGATTCAGATTAGGGCAGACTAGATGGAGCAGGTGTTTTTTCTTATATAATATTTAAAGCCTATAAAATATTGTATAGAATGTTTTAGAGCAGTTAAAGCCTTTAAGATATTATGGGGAATTCTAGAAAAGGAAACAACTTGTTAGGAGCCCCATTATATCATACTTAGCTGAACTTATAACTTTCAAAATCTAAATCAACAGTAAATGTGAAATGAAGCAAGTTTTCAATTTACATTCATAATTTTTTGTTGCTATCATGCTGTAAAACAAAGCTATACTTACCAGAAATCCACCAGGATCTCTCACGGTGCCGTAGAAAACTGACATGTCAGTTTTCTGCGTCCGCAGGAAACCCTGTCAGTGCACACTATGGAGCAAGGAGCAGGGCCGGACTGGCACTGAAAAGCAGCCCTGGCACACAAACCCCACCAGCCCACATATAAATCTTCCCGCACCCATTGCACCAACTGTGCAATGGAAAAATATAACATTTTTCAGATACCAGGTGTACGCAGGTGCTGAAGAGTAATATCACCCAGCAGACTATAGAGAGTACAGCAGCGATCAGATGCAGAATATAGAACAATAACTTAGGATCTGTCCGCTCTCCTGTCATCTGCCATTCATAATAGTAAAGGTATTTTTGCCCTGAAAACTATTCAGTCCATTCTTCAGGAAAAACAGCACCTTAACATCTTCAAGTTATAGTACTGAAATAATTCAGGGGCATCTTTCCTTCCTGTCTCCGTATTGTGCTGTTTCCCTGTTATTCCTCCTGGAAATCTATAGACTCCCATTATTTATAGTGTGCACCTCCTCACCAAACTGTAGGGACAGAGAAGGTGATGCACCATAAAGGATGGGGGGAGTATACAATGAACAAGTATAATCCCACACATGGTACCATCATACTGACCATATCCAGTACACACAGACCAACTGTATATGAGGGTTAAATGATAACACCACACCATTACCAGATATTACCACCACATAATATGTTACCATTATAACCTTACTAAATAAAACAAAAGGTAATATTACCAATAACACTATAGAGGGAGCAAATAATTGCTGCCATGCCATGACCACACATCACCACCACATAATGACTTATACCATCATACTGTGTATAAAACCCTTTATTCAGACCATTTATACCTCCATACATTGAGCACAGTACAGCACAGTTAAAGTACATTCAGTGACTCACAAGTGACGTCTTCTCTGACTGGAGTCGTCCTCTTCTGTTGTCTTCCCCACTTGGACCAGGCCATCATGATGATTTCTTCTGGTCACGATTAATCTCCACAGAATCTGTCAGACACACATTTTAGGCTCTGACATTTTATAACACTACCTACCCACCTCTATACAAGCTGCCCATCCAAAGTGCCCCAAATGCTAATAATGCCCTCCTCTCTAGCCCATGCAGTATTAGTTCCCTTAACAGTACCCCTTATTACTGCACCATAAAGAATTTACCTCATAATAGTGCCCCTGCACAGAAGTTATCAAATAGTGTCCCTGCACAGTAGTTACCCCATTATTTCCCCCATGCTGCGGGTAATCCTATAAGTGTCCAAAATAGTAGTAATTCCCCAATGGTGCACCATATAGATTTTCAATCCCCTCCTTAGCTCCCAATATAGTAGCTAACTCCTCCCAGTAATGCCTCATATACTAGTTCCCCCCCCCCCAATAGTAGCCATTCCCCCAGTAGTGTCCCATATAGTATCTATTACCCCATAGTGCCCCGTTTAGTATCCAATCCCTCACATAGGGGTCCGTATTATATCCAATCGCCCGATAGTGTCCCATATAGTATCCAATCTCCCCAATAGTGACCTATGTTGTAGCCAATCCCCCAATAATGTCCCGTATAGTATCCAATCCCCCCAATAGTTAGAATTGAGTTTTGATATAAATTTTATAAGTTTTGCTCATCAATATATTTTATGAGCAACATTCTAATAGGTCACTGAGCTATTGTTTCTGAGCTGGAAGAGTCCATTGTGTGGGGGGAGATCTGTGCTGTTCTCTTCCTGGATGCTGGATGACTGTATATAAGCAGTAGTGTAATATGAAGATATCCTGTGTAATATAGAGGAAGAGAAGACATAAGTAGTGTAGCAGTAACCTATGTCCTCAGTGTGATGTTTTCTCTCTGGGAGAAGATTGTGTGTTTTCCTTCAGTGTTCTATGGCTGCAGCAGGCTGTGTGTATGAGTGTGTGTGTGTGTGTGTGTGCTATGGCTGCAGCAGGTTGTGTGTGTGAGTGTGTGTGTGTGTGTGCTATGGCTGCAGCAGGCTATGTGTATGTGTGTGTGTATGCTATGGCTGCAGCAGGCTGTGTGTATGAGTGTGTGTGTGTGCGTGCTCGCTATGGCTGCAGAAGGCTGTGTGTGTGTGCTATTGCGTGCCCCTACAGTGCTCCTCAACATCACTATGTGTGACCCCTCTATATCACTATGGCTGACTCCTCTGTATCACAGGGATCTGGCATTGTTAGCACTGTATCTTTGTGTATGGTGAATATTAGTTAGAAACATAGAAGACTCAGCAGGAAAAGATCACCTGCTCCATCTAGTCTAGTTGTGAGTTGTTCAGGACATGGGGGCTGGAGACTGGCTGCATCCACTGCACACACAGGAGAAGCTGCTTTATATCTTTCCTTATTCCCTCAGAAGTCACCCCAGGATCCTGTAGGACATTAGGGAGAAGCTGCTGAGCCAATGTGAGTCCCCTGGTATCTGACTGGCCATTTATGAAGGAGCAGGAGTCTGAGTCGGGAGTCGATCCTGATAAGATTCAGGAGTCGGAGTTGGAGTCGGAGCTGCGGCTTACCGACTCCACAGCCCTGCACATAGTCCCCCACATAGTAGCCACATAGTAGCCAATCCCCCAATAGTAATATTGCCCCATATAGTGGCCAATCCACCCCCTTAATAGTCCCCCATATAGTAGCCAATCCCCCAATAGTATTATTGCCCCATATAGTGGCCAATCCACCTTCCCAAATAGTCCCCCATATAGTAGTCACCCAATAGTATTATTGCCCCATATAGTGGCCAATCCAACCTCCCATAGTCCCCCACATAGTAGCCAATCCCACAATAGTATTAGTGCCCTATATAGTGGCCAATCCACCCCCTTAATAGTCCCCCATATAGTAGCCAGTCCCCGAATAGGATTATTGCCCCATATAGTGGCCAATCCACCCCCTTAATAGTCCCCCACATAGTAGCCAATCCCCCAATAGTATTATTGCCCCATATAGTGGCCAATCCACCCCCCTAATAGTCCCCCACATAGTAGCCAATCCCCCAATAGTATTATTGCCCCATATAGTGGCCAATCCACCCCACCCCCCAATAGTCCCCAATATAGTAGCCAATCCCCCAATAGTATTATTGCCCCATATAGTGGCCAATCCAACCCCCCATAGTCCCCCACATAGTAGCCAATCCCCCAATAGTATTATTGCCCCATAAAGTGGCCAATCCAACCCCTTAATAGTCCCCCACATAGTAGCCAATCCCCCAATAGTATTATTGCCCCATATAGTGGCCAATCCACCCCCCCCCAATAGTCCCCAATATAGTAGCCAATCCCTCAATAGTATTATTGCCCCATATAGTGGCCAATCCACCCCCCCCAATAGTCCCCAATATAGTAGCCAATCCCTCAATAGTATTATTGCCCCATATAGTGGCCAATCCACCCCCTTAATAGTCCCCCACATAGTAGCCAATCCCCCAATAGTATTATTGCCCCATATAGTGGCCAATCCACCCCACCCCCCAATAGTCCCCAATATAGTAGCCAATCCCTCAATAGTATTATTGCCCCATATAGTGGCCAATCCACCCCCCCCAATAGTCCCCAATATAGTAGCCAATCCCTCAATAGTATTATAGCCCCATATAGTAGCCGCTTACCCCCCAAAGTATCAGTGCCCCATATAATAGTCATCCATCCACACATAGTATTAGTGCCCCATATAGCAGTGAATCCCCTCCCCCAATAGTGCCCCATATACTATCATTGCCGCCACCCCCCCACAGTATGCAGTGCAGTGTCCCCACGGAAAAATAACAAAACAGTAACTCACCTGTAACCTGATCCCCAGCAGCTCCTCTCCCGGCAGTCGTCTCCTCTGCCATCTTCCTCTCCGCGCGTCCCCCTCAGTCTCCGCTGTCATCTTCCGGCGCAGGCAGAGAGGTACAGACACTCTGTCATTCCCTGGAGGTCCTGGCAGCCTCTATCATTTATCTGTGTCTGACTGTCTGTGCCACACACACGTGACACGTGGATGAATGATAGAGGCTGCCGGGACCTCCAGGGAATGACAGAGTGTCTGTACCTCTCTGCCTGCGCCGGAAGATGACAGCGGAGACCGAGGGGGACGCGTGCAGAGGAGAAGGTGGCCCTCTCAGTTTGGCGGCGGCCCTCAGCTGCCAATTAGTGGCCGGCGGAGGCGGGCTGTGGTGGCTGCCAGGTAATCTAGCCAGTGGCCGCAACATTTATTCAGTCCGGGCGGCCCCGGAGTGACAATCTGGGCAGCCCAGCGGGCATTTGCCCGGCATGCCAGATTGCCAGTCCGGGCCTGGCGAGGAGGTCCCACCAATTGCTCCATAGTGGGCAGTTGGGAGTTCTGATGCAGGCGCGCAAGGATGCGCCCGCATCAGAACTCTGCGGCCCTAAAGATCATCTTCCCGGTACTGCAGTTCTCTTACGTAGTCTGAACATAGCCTAAACATAGGAACAGAGAGTCACTGCTCAATGTCCATCAATCACATGACTGCCTTCTATCTGTGAGCACTCAGATGACCTGGGAAACACGGGACTTCCTGTTTTCTAACTCTTTGAGAAAAAAACAGAACACAGGAAGTGTTGTGTTTTCCATGATGACTAAAAAGAAAAAATGATTGTAAATTGCAAACTTGCTTTATTTCACATCTACTGTTGATTTAGATTTTGAAATTTATAATGACAGGTACACTTTAAAGGAAAAGTCCGGACAGACCTCAATTTTTATTAAAGTGTAGGGGTGGGGATAAAAGAGGTAATATGCTCTCCCCTCGCTGAAGCACTAGTGGCCACATACGGTCAATGCGGTCCCCGGCCGCCCTTTGGTCTAAGTGGGGACCTGGATCGTGATGTGTCAGGCCCGCTCAGCCAGTCGGTGGCGAGGAGGGACCTTGCTATAGCCGCTGACTGGCTGAGTGGACTTGACACTTCAAGACCTGGGTCGTCAGATCATGGTATGTGGCCACCAGCGCTGGAGCCAGGAAGATGAGAGCATGTTATTTCTTTTATTCTCCCCCTCCCCGACACCTGTGAAAAAAAAAGAGGTCTTTAATTATAGAGCAATATGTTTATTCGAGAAACAGAATAGCAAATAAGTTCAAAAGATCATCGCATCAAGATGATCTATGGTGTTTTCCTATTCTTGACATACGGTTAGACTGCTGAGTGTGACGGGGATGACAGTTTTGTAAGGCAATAAATTCTGCAGTCAGGCGGTTAGATAAGGAATGTCTGTTTCTCAGCACTTCAGGATTAAACAGCTTGCTTGACATTTTTTTCTGAAGGGACTTTATCAATGCCATGAGGATCTAAGATCTCTCTTGTGGAATTATTGTGCTGAATCTAAAGTGTGTACACTTGCAAATTTACTATAGATACTATACTTAACAAAAATACTTAAAAAAAAAAAAATATATATATATATCTCTGTGATTGACAGGTTTCTCTGCCTGTCTGCAGCCTGGAGAATCAGAGCGCTGGTCCAATGAGGATCCGGACCGGGCTCTTGCTCAGTATAAAGCAAAGCAAAGACAGAGTTCCAGTGCTGGTTAATTAGGTTCACTCCTGGTCCCAGCTCCCCTTGTCCTACTCCTGCGAACCCTGTCCTATTCCTTTTCTGCCTGACGTACCCGTGTTCTGACCTCTGCCTGACTTTTGACTATCCCGTTGTGTTGCTGATTTTGTACTTCGTTGCCCGTGTGGTTTGACCTGGCTTGTTCCATTACTCTTTATTGTGTTCATCTGTCTGTACTGTTCAGTGTGTTCACTTACATAGCGTAGGGAACGTCTTCGTGGTTGTCCGCGACCGCCTAGGGTCGACTGAGGCAAGTAGGCAGGTGACAGTGGGTGGGTTCAGATCTAGGGCCCACTGTCTCTTGTCTTGTCTACACCTGCCAGTCCTGACAGTTTTACTTGAAAAGTTATTACCTTTTCTTCAACTTTTGACAGGATAGGAAAGTGGGATGCCGGATCACACAGCAGTGTAGAAGGTATGTATTCACTGCTGTGTGGTCCGGAAACTGACAGCACAGATTTATGCATGTCCATGCTGTCTATTTCCATGGCTGCACGAATGATACAAGGATTGTTTGTCTGGCCTGGGTGCTTGATTGAGTATGTGTAGATTGATTGAGCTGTGTAAAGGCACTTGCAAACCAGCTCCGATCTCGCTAATTGGTGTTGGTTTCTGTCCTTGCATGGCCCCATTTCGAGCTATGTAAAAGGACTTTAACTTCTTTAACCTCACTGATAACAGGGTATGGTTAAAAAAAAAATAATAATAATAAAAAAAAAATATATATATATATATATATATATTTATATAATATATATTTTTATTGTATATTTTTATAAAAATCTATTGACTAAATATTTTTTTGTTCCCCAGTAAGTACATAGAGAGAAGGCAAAATGCATTTAAATGTGTCCACAGCCTTTTAATGCTTAATTTAAAAAAAAAAAAAAAAAAATATTATAAACAATAAACTAAAGACTGCAATGATATTACATGTAGATCTGTATCAGTCGTGGTAGATGTAAAAGAAGAAAGCACACTGTTTCCACTCAGACGTCTCTTTATAAGTGGAGAATGACATCTCAGAAATCTATCTGTGCACTTGCCATTATTTCTTGTGCAAATTCATCACATAACAAAACTACATTACAGATCGCCTAATGAATAGCTCAAATTCAATCCCGGGCTTCCTAATTATTTCTTGAAACTAACCATTGAATTTCAATCTCACTGGCTATTTACATTCTGGTTGGCAATAGATGTTCTACATTAAGCTATTAGAATGCATAAAAAGGTATTGTTGGCTCTTTTGAGGCTGAAACAGCTTAAAGTTTTTGATACCTGGAGTGACATTGTTCTTTGAATTATAAAAACAATAAGTGTGAGATACAAAGGAATAAGAGAAAGAGAACAATACAAAAACATCATTCACTTTCAGTTTTCAGCAGACGTTTTGAAGCCTATAGAGTCACCATGAAAGCATAGAGGTCCACACCATTCACAATTCCCATCAACATCAAAATTTATTCAAAAAGTTAAGCAACTTTGTTAGTTCATTGATTTATAGATCTTGTAACTCCTGAGTTACATTGTGTTTTATGCTCTTAGGATGCATTTCGATTTTTGCTGGCTACTGAGTTCAAATTTACCGATATTTCTTTCTTGTTCGGTGCCTGATGCCTTCTCACTTGACTTGCAGTTTGGGAGCTTTAGTCATGAAATTAGGAGGTAATGTGGTATAGGAGAATCAATCTGCCTGTTCAATAATGCATGAAAGGGGCCCACAAGCATCATTTTTAATCGGTCTTGCACTCTTTTGATAGTACCAGTCCCTTATTATGAGGAAGAGGGAATTGTGCTGGATATAGGGAGAAAAATAAATACAAAAAAAAGAGAGAGAGAGAAAAAGGAAGAAGTTTTTTTTCTTAAAAATAAGTACATTACTTTGAACAATATTACATGGCCCAGGTAATAATATTTCATACTTAAGGTGACACTGTCACCCCTCTCGCATTCTGATTTCTCTACACAGGTGTAATGGGTAAATTTAGCAGTTTTCATACCTTATTTTATATCACACATCATGGTGCTTGTTCAAGTAAAAAGTGATTTTATCAATTGCAGATTGTGGTAAGTGGGTGGGGCGTCACAGCAACAGCACTACTTAGCCCCGCCCACAGCGCCACTGTTGGCCCCGCTCCTCCAAGACATCATCGACACATAGGCCCCCCCCTAGGCCCATATCTAGAGGGGGTGGGGCCTAGACCTTTAGGCCAGCCTGTTTTAATGGTCGATGAGGGGGTGGGGCCTATGTACCTATAATGTCATGGAGGGGTGGGGCCAACGGTCGTGCTGTGGGCGGGGCTAAGTGGCGCTGTTGCAGTAAAGCCCCACCCACAATCTGCCATTGATAAAAGATCACTTTTTACTTGAACAGGCACCATGACGTATGATATAAAATAAGGTATAAAAAAAAACTGCTAAATTTACCCATTACATCTGTGTATAGAAGTCAGAATGCAAAAAGGGGGTGACAGTGTCACTTTAATAAAAAAAAGGATATGGTAAAGGATATGGGAAAATACATTGCCTTTACCCAGGTGGCACCAGATGGGACCAGTGATGGCACTGACTGGTCTGGAAGTTAAACACAATCAGCAAGCTGGGTATTATACTGTAGAGTTCAAAGGGCAGACAGGAATAAGATAGACTCATAGTCCAATACAGGCAGAAGGTCAAGGCAGGTTAAATGGGTTCAGGTCAGCAACCCAGGTTGGCAGCAGAGTCTTTATAGTAGAGAATGGGTTAGGCAGAAACTTCATTCAAAGAACCGGCACCTATCGGAATACACAGCGAGGTTTTGCAGCACCAGGGGCGTAACTTGAAATGGCTGGGCCCCATAGCAAACTTTTAAATGGGGCTCCCCACTTTCCCAACTGACCACTAAGCTGGCAAGTTCAGCCAGACCTTCACAACTGCAAGTCCTCGACAGGAGTGCTTTCAGTTAAAGGGACATTTGCAAAGACCGGGAGTCCTGATTAGCTACCTGGTGCTGCAAATAATTACAGTTCAGGAGACCCAGTGTATTGCAGGACCAGGCCATGGGGCCCCCTGATGTGGCGGGCCCCATAGCAGCTGCAGTGGTAGTTACACCTCTGTGCAGCACATCTTTGCAATAAGTAATCTACTATGACACTCAGGCACATTATAATGGATTGGAACACCTTTACATTAGAGATATTGAGCATGGATTGGTGGTGGGAGAAATTAGAATGCATGTGCTGACCCTTTACATATATAAAAAAAAAGCCTGAGTGCACAGCTTCGAGGCAGCCCCAGAAACAACAGAAATTTAATGGGTATAAGAAAAGGAGTGGAAAGAGTGAGTGGATGCTGACCCCCATCGGCATTGCACTGCAGCCAAAAGGGAGATGTGGGAGTGGAGGTGAGTCGCAGACTGCCAGTATAGGTGCCCTATTAGTGTTACCATAACATGGGCACGTTCTTGTTTTTTTATATACTATTCTTTATTATCAATACTGTATCAGGCATAAGTTTACACATACACAATACACATATTGCAAGTTCATAGATAATATCTACATGTTTTGCTTTAAGGGCAACCACAAAAATGTATTTTTTATATATAAATAGTACTTTAATTGGTAAATGAAGGTATATTTATATGGATTTGCCGAGTAGTCTTATACCATTACAATAAAATTTTACAATTCAGTTCAAGTTCCCAAACATATAGCACTTCTTAAAGAACCGCATTTCAGTCAAATAGGGAAGCTCTGATATTGCTATTTAAAGGAGAGGTCCGGTCTTTTTTTCTTAATGACAGGACATGGAGTGGAAACAACAAATGGCACTTATTTACCTCTCCCCGTGCCCACAATCTGCCATCTGACCAGCCTCGGGACAACCCGGTCACTGACCAATCCATGAACAGGGTTGTGACGTCGGCAGCACAGGAGATCCCAGAGCCTGGCGGGGTCCCAGAGCCGGTCAGATGGTGGATCGCGGACAAGGGGAGTGGTAAGCTAGTGTCATTTATTTTCACCCGTGTCGTGCCATTTTCAATAAAAAAAACCCTGAGGCCAGACTTCTCCTTTAAATGAAGATCTATGTCTCTATGTCAGGTTGGTACTCTTTAAACTAGGACATCTATTGTTATGGCCTACTTAAATGGCTCTTGTGGGTGAAGCCACCTTAGGAACTTCAATATGTTGTATGCTGTCCCTCTCGTTGATAGGCCTAGAGGGGATGTAATGTCAAGAATACCAGAACTAATATTGAAGAACATTGCTATTGTAACTGCATGATCCCTTTTGGCCAATTAACCAAGACAAATGTGTTTTAAAGCATTCAGTAGAACCTATGGGCACATTTAAGTACAGTATGTATATTAGATGTCCTAGTTTAAAAAAGTCTATCTTATGACAGATTTTCTTTAGCTAATAAGTTCTGAGAGTGTCTTCAAAGGAAAACTCCCTTTTAAGATTTGGAAGCAGAAAATTACCTAAAAGGGTTCCCTGGTATAAAACAAATAAAGAAACAAACTTGGGCCTGGAAAAATAAAATACCTCCCCTGATGATCCGATGAGAATAATACGCAAAGTATACATTTCTTGTAAAGAAAAAAGCTTCCCTCCTCACCAAGTCCAAACAGTGAATATAAACATGAAACATGTAGGAATGGTTTTCCTGTTTTTCAACTCTCTGCAGACACAGTCTACTAGATTGTATGCAAGGCCCTACACTTCATGATTCCTATGGCTCACAATCACTGAGAAATGGGCACATTATCATCTGGTAGGAAAGAGACCAAAATACTGTTTAGGCCAAGGCCAGCACCAGGGTGACAGAGACTCAGTGCGCCTCTCATCTATTCATCCGCTACGCACAATCACTTGAGACACTGCTAACTTACACAAACACACATAAATAGCCCAAACACTTACTGACACACACTTTACTGACACACACTTACTGTCACCCACACACAGACAGTGACAAACACACTGACAAAGACACTTAGTGGCACACGCACTGACTGACACACACACACACACACACACACACACTGACTGACAGACACATTACTGACACAGATACTGACACAGACACTGACCCACACATTACTGACTGACACACACAGCACTTACAGCTTAGTCATCTCCCTCTTCCTCTCTTTCAGGCTGATCTCCACATTGTGAGGTTGAGGACCTGCAGGTCATGTGATCAGGTGCTTCACCCCCCCCCCCCCCTCAGTGCAGTACACTGACAGGTCCTGATCTGGGCCCCTAGAGGTGCTGTGGGCCCCTACACTTGCCCAGGTAAACCCGGTACTGATTCCAGCCCTGGTTTAGGCAACCCCCCTCCCCTTCTACCTATATCTGCTTCTTGTATTGCAGAGAAAACACCTTTTTGGGTGCTCCATCAGCTTTTAACCAAGTGATGAGTACCATCATAGCTGACAGACAGTGTTCACATCATGACAAGCATGAATCAGATGTCATGGGCACTACTAGTGTCTACGTATGCTGCAAAGCCATAATCCTGTTTTAAGCTTCGAATGCCAAAATTATAGGTGATTGTTACATTTAAGGGAGACACTAGAGACCCCCATCTTTTGATTGTTAGGTAATTCCAGTGATGTTAACAGCCCTGATTTCTTGTATAGGTAGATGGCTTAGCATTCATTGAAGGACCACAGGACTGTCTGTCATTTTTTCTTTTAGTAGGACATACTATACTCAGGTGTGCCCTACCAACTGCAAGTGTATATACAGTTGCAAAAAGTAAGTCTCCTAGGTTAGTTGGTGCTCTTTTGACTTATGTCTGTATTCTATCAAAGGACTCTACAGACACAACCTGGGCCCCTGGAAAACAAGCCTATATTGCTGCATATTATACTCTGAAGAATTCACAGCGGTGGCCTTGAAAATCAGAATGCTATTGACAAACAATAGCAATTTTGAGTTGACTTGACCATTGTTTATCTGAAAACTAAAAAATAAATTAATTGTCAACCATTCTTTGGTTATTTTCGCCCTATTGTTTGGGTTATTGTATTGTTGCATTGCATCTCTTCACCCAATGTCTTTCCAGTCTCTTCTAAGCAGGGCAGATTCTAGGCTTTCTGAAATCTGAAATGTATACAATTCTTCAATCTTTACTGCTTCCCCAAGAATAAAAGCACCTGACATATACAAGAGTCATTGCATTGTTACAACTCATGGTGATCTTACTCATGGTCATACTACCATTACACCTTGTGCTCCATATAAAGGGGTAATGCTCACTTGTAATGTAGTGAAGCAGTGTAAAGTGTTTGCACTCCTGACTTCCTTGCATTCTACGTCTGTGTCCAGCAGGTCATGGGGTCAAAGAAGTCAGTGGTGTGTAGCAGACAGTATAATTTATAGCCACTCCATAAAACATGCGGCTCCTATAAATCTGTCATCTGAACAATAAACTCATAAATACGCCCTGCTTCTAAGCTGATTTATGACACAATGATTGTCCAGGAGAGGAGAGAGGAGCTGGAGACCAAGACTGTCAGTCTGTTTGAATTCATTCTGGACAGACAGAACAGTTTGCAATGTTTGTGAAAACTAAAACAAGCAAAATATTAAATAAAGACATTGGGGAAGATTTATCAAACCTGTTGTAAAGTGAAACTGGATCAGTTGCCCCTAGCAACCAATCAGATTCCACCTTTCATTCCTCACAGACTCTTTGGAAAATGAAAGGTGGAATCTGATTGGTTGCTAGGGGCAACTGACCTAGTTTCACTTTAGGCCCCGTTCCCACTGAGCAAAACTAGCGGACATTCTTCAGCGCGGACAGGGCAGGAGCGCGCCCCCCATAGACTCCCATTATGAGCGGGAGGCTAACGGCATTCCGCTAGTTTTGCTCAGTGGGAACGGGGCCTAACACCATGTTTGATAAATCTACCCCATAAAGTATATTGCTACTAAAAAAAATACATTCCAAAGTCTCCACAGACTTTAAAACATACCTATCATTTGGCCAATGTGGTAGAATATGTTGAAAAACTCCTGCATACACTATACTGTTTAAGTCTATTACAATGCAGTCTATGACACTTCTGGCAGTTTCCACTGACTGCCCACGTCAGAAGAGGAAAGTGTATTTGCAGGAGTTTTTTTTTTTTTTTCAACGAATCCGGCCAAATTATAAGTAAGCTTTAAGAATACAAGGGAAATACATTTGGGTGAAGATTTAGCGCACAGTCAGGCATGGAGGCTAAACCTAATCATTTTCATGTCCGATTTAATTTCTAACATCAAGACTATTTTTTCCAGTTTTGTCAGAATCCATTTGTAGACCATGCAATGCCTTATCATTGTGTACGATACAATAATATTTGTTAGCATTTGATATATATGTGTAATAATAAGCTCGGTTGCTTTGTCACCTCTGATTTATTTACACCGTATACAATCACTAATGTTTTCTGAATTCTTTTGTTATTGATTGTAAACTAATCAATATCTCATGTGAAGAGAACCATAGACACCCTGTGCATGCAAGGACTCCATAATATATTAATAACAATAAAAACAATAATAAGGAAAACATTGCCGCACTGTATGGATTTTCCACTATTTCTCCATTAGATGTTTTATACACAATTCCTTTACAGCTTGACAGTTCTCCTAAACTCTTATCAGGAAATACAATGTTATTTATTTTCATTCTGAAATATTTACAATGGAATTTTATTTAACCCCTTAACGACAAGGCGCATACATTTACTGCAGCCTGGGCCTTGGGGCAAACTGGCGTAAATGTACGCCCTGCCTGGGTACCAGGCTATGGAGCAGGCTCACGAGCTGAGCTCGCCCCATAGCGGAGGAGGACCGGCTGCTATCACGCGGCTGCCTGCCATTAACCCCTTAAACGCAGTGATTGGCGTTTAAGTGTAAGTGACCAGAGCATCTTTGGTCACTTACCGATCAGCAGCCCCACAGACACACTGCGGGGCTCCCGATCGGTAAGTGACCGAAGATGCTCCGGTCGCATGGCCTGACTTCTGGAGGTCTCTTACCTTCCTCCGTGCAGTCAGGTCTTCAATCTTCTGAGTATTCCACAGGCAGGCTCTATCAGAAGATCGCAGATAACACTGATCCCTGCTATGCTACGGCATAGCAGGGATCAGTGTTAGCAATCTAATGTATTAATGTAAAAGTCCCCTATAGGGGACTATAAAAGTGTAAAAAAAAACAATAAAAGTTTTAAAAAATATCCCAAAGCCCCTCCCCCAATAAAAGTAAAAATCACCCTCCCTTCCCATTTTATACATTATATATAATAATAAAGCTAATTAACATATAATATACCATAGCATGCATAATCGTCCAATCTATAAAAACAAAAATATTCCCGCACGATGAGCGGCGTGAACAAAATGCGGTAAAAGACCGCAGAGACTGCTTTTTTTAAATTACATTTTATGTATAAAAAAATTAATTAAAAAGCGATCAATACGTCTGAGCTAAAAAAATATAACTAATAAAAACTAGGAATCATGGCGCAAAAAATGATGCCTCATATGACCCCATAGGTGGAAAAAATAAAGGCACTATAAGAGTCACAATAGGGCCATTTTAAATACACCTATTTGCAAATTTTTTTTACTGCTAATAAAAATAGTAAAACATTAGAAAACCTAGTAAACCTGCATATTGCTGTGTACAGACTGACATGCATTTGTCCTTAAGGCTATTTCAGGCACTGTCCTTAAGGGGTTAAAGAGGCATTGTGACAATTTTTTTTTAAATACATCAGTAAGAGTTTTTATTTCAAGTAGCTTTGTAATATATATGCATATATATATATATTATTTTTTTTTGTATGTTTCCTGTGTTTAAATAAATATGTGGCCCTAACTGCAGTCATGAGTTTCCTCCACTTTTCTCCTTAATAGTTAACACTGTTGTCTTCTGGAAGAGTTGCCACGTTGAGAGAGGAACTTGTTAGCGGTACATAAATGGACAAGATGGGTATGGCAACGGTATTCATTATTTAAGCTATATTATGTCAGATATGCCATTTTGAGATAACTCATCTTTTTCCCACCTAGCAAAGGCCCTGTAGCTCAAGTTTTGGAAGTCCTATAAGATTCATTGGACCGTATTAGATGGCCCAATATTTTAGAACAAGCGAGCGATGACCTGTCAGGTCAGTGCTCACTTGTTCTTTGTTCCCCGTTCGCTGTCTGTGCTATTACATCCACTGACATCAAATGGGGTGGAGTGGGAGGGCTGTGGGAAGCCACGGGAAGGGCTGCTCTGATGATCTTTAGATTATGCCAGTATGCTTTAACAATAAAAGAAATCACTTTTTTTTTTCAATTGACAATTTTTTTTTGACGTTGTGATGGCTCTAATGGTGGGAACAACAAAGAAATCAATCATCCTCGGCACTGTTCCCACTCTGAGCGTTATACGTGGAAAGAAGTTAGAAGCTGGTTGTTGGACATTCACTGCTGTTGGCGCTCTGCAACCATATAGTTATATAGTTAAAGTCCAGTCATACAGTCTTAAGAAGAGTAAATGAAGCTTTGGCACTCACCAGTATCCTTAAAACTTCTTTATTTCAACCTCATGGATCACTACACAAACAAAAATGAGGGCAACAGTCATTTTGCGCTGACACACTTCCTCTTGGCCCGTGGTGGGATGATTGGGGCAGCTGGAATTTCTGAAGATAAATGATTCACTAATGTTGGCCTAATGGCATTGGTTAATTTCTATTGCATTGGATATATAGGGCCCACATTACTTATTCACCTCTTCAAAACTGGGCTTGGTCCTTCAAATCCTTGGGTCAGCCTTGACAATTATCAATGTAAGAAGTCCAGACTACTCTACTTTTACTTTTCAATACTCTTGTTCTGGTTCCATACTATATGTTGTCCCAACTAACCATTAAATGGATTATCCAGTTTTAGACAACTTTTAATATCTTGCTGCTGTTATGTAGAAAACAATAATGAGCCTATATTTACTTGCTCTCCAGTGTCCTCCAATGTCCTCCTATGGGTCTCTGGGGTCCCCTGTTGACTACATTCGCCTCCACTTCCCAGACAAATATGTCTTTGGAGTGACTGCCCACTCAGCCAATCACAGGGCGCTGCAATGTCTAGTCTTCGTCAGTGATTGGCTGAGCTGGCTCTCACACCAGAGATTATTTCATCTCAGAAGTGCAGGCTCTCCAATCAGCAGGGGATACAAACATGACAGGGGACACAATAGGCTCTTTATTGTTTTCTACATAATAGCAGCCATACTGTATACTAAAAGTTGCCTATGAACCGCAATGCAACTGCAATCCAACCTGATTGTGTGTTTCCATCCTAACTGGGTTTTTATAACTCTTACTAGAAAACTACATCCTCACCCAAAGTGCCCAAAACACTAAAGGTCCATCTGGTTTGGGTTTGTGTTAGAAAGCAACTACACTGTCTGTATGTAGAAAGATTGAGTCATCTCTGCTCCATCCATATGTATTAGCAGCATGGAACACAACAATAAATATGACCAACATAGAAATAGTCAAACACACTTTAGATTAAACAGCTAATCACTTTTGACCCTAACAGGTTGTCATTTCCCCCGACAAACACAAAAAAATTATTGTATATTGTACTGAGAACTCCTCATTTAGATGTGAAACATGTCCATAGACCACATGCATCCAATGTACTGTATGCCAAAAGTGTGTTCTTTTGGCACACGCTGAGCTTACAGTATATGTGTATAGGGAAAAGTAGTCTACTGAAAATTAACTCTTGCATTTATGATTATTATATATTTTTTTTTACAATGGGAGTCAATAGTGGATGTACTGTATGTCAGTTAAGGTGGTATGAGTTAGAGGTTACAGGACAGTACAGTACAGAGTGGTCAAAGTTACAGTATACTGAAGGATATTTCCAAAAGAGTGAGCAAAGAGCTGCACCTTAACAAGCCAGACATCAATGTACTGAGATAATGACTACTTTAACTATGAAAAGCATAGCATTTAATGTTCCTTTACTTTGTGTTAATTAGCGATAATTTTTGATAAAATATTAACGCTAACTAACCAGGCATTGAAGGCTACGTGTCAACATAGCCTAAAGAAAGTGCTTTGTTTTAATTAGTAAATGAGTTTATGGAACATGTAACGTCATGTCACGTCATGCAAAGCATGCGTGGGGTGGGGGGTGAGGGGTATCATTTTTTCACCAACCAGTAAAAAAAAAAAAGTTCTACGTTTTTGGTAAATGCTGTCACCTTTTATACAGTGCTCTAAAATATTTGCGCAAAAGAAGTAAAAGTTGCACGTTTGAACTAATGCCAAAATCCAAAACTGGCTATTGTTTTAAAATAACAACAATTTTGTGCCCATTAATGCAGACGTGACTTACACTTACATGAAAGTCAAACAGTGTTACTGTCGATATCCATGTGATAATCTGCAAAATTGCGTAGGTATTGACAATTAAACACTATACAACTCGGACGCATAGAAAAACATGGACGCATTGAAAACATGTCATCCCCAATGTGGAAACTCAACCAAAAAGAGAGAATGCCTTAAAATCTTGTTACTTAAATAGGAATACAATTATAAATGGCTACTAGAGATGAACGAAGCGGGTTCGGGTTTGAGTCCATCCGAACCCGAACGATCGGCATTTAATTAGCGGGGGCTGCTGAACTTTAATAAAACTCAAAGTTCTGTCTGGAAAACATGGATACAGCCAATGACTATATCCATGATCGTTCGGGTTCGGATGGACTCAAACCTGAACCCGGTTCGCTCATCTCTAAAGGCTACCAATAGATAAACGTGTAGATAAATATATCTGGTAATTGGTGTAATGATACTAAATAAATATTTAATAATAAGAAGAAAAAAAAAGGTTAACCCCTTCAAGACCAAGCCCATTGATGCACGGATGTCCGGGTTAAATTAATGCTATGTTCCTCCCCGCCTTCTAAGAGCCATAGCGCTTTTATTTTTCCACCTACAGGGCTGGTTGAGGTGTCATTTTTTGCTCCATGATCTCTAGTTTATATTAATATCGGTGTAACAGAAAATTTTTGATTAATTAAATCAATTAAAATTTTTAATTTATTATTTTTTTTTTCTGATATAATTTTAAAAAAATTAGCATCTTGGTGTTTTTCTTTTTCTTTTTTTTTTTCATTTATGCCATTCACCATGTGGGGACAATAATGTTATATTTTAATAGATTGGACAATTCTGCACGTAGCGATATATTATTTGTGTGGCAAGGGGGTATTTTATTGAGAGGGGGGTTTATAAGTTTTTTTTTTAATACTTTAAAACCTTTTTTTAATTACACTTCTTTTAAACACTTTTTTTTCACTGTAAAACATACAATCATTAGATTGCATGTACTGATCTATGCTATGCCATAGCATAGCATAGCATAGATCAGTGTTATTGGCGATCAATGCATAGAGCCTGCCTTAGAGCAGACTCTATGCATGGATGGCCAATCCAACAGGATGGAGGTAAGTGACTTACCCCCGCCCGTTGGTACAACTGGTTGTCCCGGGGGTCCTGATCATTCTGGGACATCAGTCAGCCCCTGAAGTCAGGAATATAGATATCTATTAGAGATGAGCGAACCTCGAGCATGCTCGAGTCGATCCGAACCCGAACTTTCGGCATTTGATTAGCGGTGGCTGCTGAAGTTGGATAAAGCTCTAAGGCTATGTGGAAAACATGGACATAGTCATTGGCTGTATCCATGTTTTCCAGACAACGTTAGAGCTTTATCCAAGTTCAGCAGCCCCAGCTAATCAAATACCTAACGTTCGGGTTCTGAGCGACTCGAACCCGAACCCGGTTCGTTCATCTCTACTATCTATGTATTACTGACATGAAGGGGTTAAAAACTCTCTCTCCATTGTCTCTTCACAACTACCTAACTCATGCTGTAGGACTTCATGTCTTTTGTTGTTTTTCAAACCTCTGGATGATATAAATAGTTTATTTAGTTTTTGTTCTATACCTTTTAAGTGGATGCCATTCTAGATTATACCTTCCCTACAGCTGCTGCTCTTCAGTGAAGGAGATTCTCGCTGGGCTCAAGGGGGAACTAACCTTGTAGTTTCCATATTTCTGCCTACAGGCCCTTCTTCATGAATGAAATAGATAGTATTAAAGAACGTTGGCAGTATAAATAGATGTACTATTTAGTACAATAATCATAGTTTCCAGTTTTATTATGACAGTCTGAGCTCAAGTACATGCTGCAAATGGCAAAAAGGCCAGCATATGCTGATATTATACTCTTTTGGCCTCTACCTTAAAAGAACACAACATATTTCATGCTATCAGGTTAGAATTTCAGGTATCCTTCAGGTCATGGCGCTACCCACAGTAAACTAAACTAAAATATGTAAAATAATTAAAGATTATAATTAAAAAAATTTTGAAAGGATTCTATGGGACTAGAACATTGATGGCTTAGCCATAGTCAAGAGTTTGCAATAGCAGGTGCTGCAATAACTGGCATGGCCACACTTATGGACAAGCTGTGGTGGCTATGTAATCATTGAAGGGGATGTCTCACTGTCAAGGCCAGGCTGATTTATATGCTGTATATTTTAATAAAATCAAAATTTGAGAAACATACTTACATCTCAGTCAACTAAACATGCGAGAAAATATAGATACTGAATCAGAACCAAAAACAGTGCCAGTACCGAGTCCCTAGACGCAGCCTTTGCAAGTCAGACTTCTCCCAATTACTTTTGATGCACCGTGGGGGAAGAGTATAGTCCCACATGGCAGATATGTTTTAGAAATGTTTTCAAGTGAAAATCTAAATATAATACATCAGAGCAGGTTGCTTCTTAAGCATGTGCTTAGATAGTTGCAAACACCTTTTAAATAAATTAGTCATTTTTGGTGATTTAGGGCGGGTTCACACAGATCCGCAGGGGATTTCACAATGCGAGTTCGCAGCGAAATCCGATGCGAATCCCTTACTGTCCTATATAGGATGACATACTCGCAGCAAAATTTTCATCCTGCTGCGAGTACTGTATGTAAACGCAGGCCTCTTAATCCATGGCAGCCCGTTGAATACATTACCAGTCCATGCTCTGGCTTGCTTCGGGGGCTCCGAGCATCCAGACGTCCTGCTCAGTCAATCAGTCTCTGCGGCGATTCTATCAGCTGGAATTCATGTTCCAAACTGCTGACATATGATATAACTGCTGATGATATACACTGTAGCTGTTAGGGCAATGTTGGACACATGGTACCTTTCATATATCCAGCTGTGCTTTTAGATTATAGAAAAATTTTATTATTCTCTGGTACAAAGATTCAGGGGCTTTCCCAAGCTCCTGAAGGGCTGCCGGCTGGAATTCCTGCACTTACCCCCCCCCCCCCATGATGGACATGTGAAAGCTGAGTCCCAAGCTGGATCAGATATGGAAGGGGGGGAGAGAGGAGGTGTTACAGCTTGGTGCACTAAAGGAGCTCAGGAATGCTTCCTTGACTCTTTTTCCCATAGTATAAAAGCATTTTCTATGTTATGAAAGCACAGATGGATATATGAAAAGTACAATATGTCTCCTTGTCCTAACAGCTATATAACAGTGATAGCTTGGAATCTGAACTGTACCTTACAGATTTCCTTTAAGCATTTAAGACTTGACTTCCGCCTCTCGACCGCAGATGCGCTTTCAACCTAGTCAGGGAGAGATCTTCGAGCAGGGAGAGATAGGTTTTAATAGCGTTTTGGTTACGCAGGCTTACTACAGAACCCAAAAGTCCTTTTCAGGGCTAAGATCCAGCAAAAAAGTCATCTCTGGAGTCTGCATCCAAAGCACTTCTTAGTGCTAAGAAATAGATGACATAACAGCAGTATCAGCATCAGCTGTATTCATTCCAGTACCCTGTGTGTACAAGTGACTTATAGTGTCCCTGGTTTAGCCCACTAAGGGCACGTTAACCTTATACCTATTGTGCCAGTTGCCCAGTAAAAGGCAAGTGATACCTATTGTGCCAGTTGCCCAGTAAAAGGCACGTGATACATATTGTTCCAGTAGCCCACAAAAAGACACGTCATACATACTGTTACAGTAATGTTCGTACAGCCTGATGCGTGATACGTGCGAATAACATGACGCTCTACAGGCGCACATTGGAATCATGTATGTAACGCTGCGCAAGAAATACAAACGAAATGTGTGAACATTGCCGTAAAGCGTTCACAAATATTTTTCCTTCGCAACTGCGGAGAGTGGCATTATACAGCAATTTTGGGGTGTTGGGTGCACCCAGGCATGCTCCCCCTAATGTCCCAGTGTCAATCCGGAGGTGTTCGCATCATTTAGGGAGGTTTCATGGGGGATTTGGTGACCTCTAAGTGGTCAAATTTTGATTTCCAAGTTTTGAGATTTTTTTTTCCATAGACTATAATGGGAATGAATATTCGTTCAAATAGTCGAATCTCGGTGCCTATTCGTTTCGAATTCTCGAAAGTCGAATATTTCACTACTCGCTCATCTCTACTGATTATGTCATTCAGTATGCCTCATTAAGGAGAATTTTATTTTTCTGGTTTTGTGGCACTTTAAGGATTTTCTTGGAATCACAGAAACCATATGTGCTTGTGCAAATCAATTTACCAGTTGCTATAGCGATGGGCAATTTGCATTTGAAAAATAATAATACTAAAGTAAAATATAGAATGTTATTTAAATCTCAACAAACTTTTAAGTGACTCATTTTATTCTGTATTTTATTGTTTAAAATGTTTTCTTCACAGTATGACAGTATTATTTATCTAGGGCAGGGATTGGGAACCTTTGGTCCTCCGACTTTTGTAAAACTACAGTTCCCATCGTGCTTGGACATGACATTCAGTCATTGTGTTAATGTGATTTATGCTTGAGAAAAGCCTTATTTGTCATTGTAAGGGACGAAATGCATTGCAATAAAGGACATTGTGGATATACATCCTTCTGGTCTTCTGCAGCATCTGCAGCATCTGCTTGTGCTTTTACGCCATATACAGATAGGCTACATAAAGTTCCAGCTGCACTGCAGTTTCTTGTTGGAACCCCTACCTACATTTCTACACAGTATAAGGCTATGTTCCCACACAGTATTTTTGCTTAGTATTTGGTCAGTCTTTTGCAAACAAAACCAGGAGTGGATTGAAAACACAGAAAGGCTATGTTCCCACATTGTTGAAGTTAAGTGGATGGCCGCCATTTAATGCCAAATATTTGCCGTTATTTTAAAACAATGGCCGTTGTTTTAAAATAACTGCAATTATTTGCCATTAACCCCTTAAGGACAGAGCCTGAAATGGCCTTAAGGACAGAGACAAATTTTATGAATTTGACCAGTGTCACTTTATTCATTAATAACTTCGGGATGCTTTTACCTATCCGGCCGATTCTGAGATTGTTTTCTCGTGACATATTGTACTTTACATTTCTGGTAAATTGGAGTCGATACTCATAACGAATCTTTATGAAAAACACCAAAATAACGTGAAAAATTGTAAAAAAAAATGCATTTTTCCAACTTTGAAACCTTTCTGCTTATACAGAAAATGGTTATGCCACATAAATTATATATTAAATAGCATTATCAACATGTCTACTTTATGTTGGCGGCATTTATTAAACTATATTAAATTTTTTTTGACAAAAGAAAGCTTAAAACATTAGCAGCAATTTTCCAAATTTTCAGTAAAATTTCAAAATCAGATATTTTTAGGGACCTGTTCAGGTTTAAAGTGTATTTGAGGGGACTGTATGTTAGAAAGCCCCACAAAGCACCCCATTTCAGAAACTGCAACCCCCAAACTCTGCAAAAGCACATCCAGAAAGTTTTTTTTAACCCTTTAGGGGAGTCACAGAAATAAAAGCTAAGTGTGTAAGAAATTTGAAAATTAAAATTTTCTGTGCAGAGATTTTATTGTAATCCAATATCTTTCATAATGATAAACCTATTATCCGTTTCTGCAGTGAGCGCCTAGTGAATTTCAACGCCTCCGTTATATTTGGTCATTTTTGACCGTACCACTTCAGGTTGGCAGAGGCTCTGGGGTGCCGAAACCTAAAAAAAACACCCCTAAAGGGACACCATTTAGAAAACTGCACCCCTCAAGGAATGTAACAAGGGGTGCGGTGAGCATTTGGACCCCACAGGCGCTTCACAGAAGGGGATAAAAGAAAAAAAAAAACACCAAACGTGTAGCACAGTTTTTCCCGAGTACGGAAATACCCCACATGTGGACATAAAGTGCCAAGCGGGCACAGGACGAGCCTCCAAAGGGAAGGAGCGCCAATTGGCCTTTGCAAGCTGGATTTTACTGGAATGGATTTCAAGGGTCATGTCGCATCTACAGAGCCCTCGTGCTGCCAAAACACTGGAAACCCCCCACAAGTGACCCCATTCTGGAAACTACATCCCTCAAGGAATCTAACCATGGGGGAAGTGAGCATATGGACCCCCACTGGTGACGGGCACAAATGTGGAACAATGTGACGTGAAAGGGAAAATTTTCATTTTTTCACTTTCACGGCACAAATGTGGCCGTCATCAAGGGTCCATATTATCACTGCACCCCTTGTTAGATTCCTTGAGGTGTGTAGTTTCCAGAATGGGGTCACTTGTGGGGAGTTTCCAGTGTTTTGGCAGCACGAGGGCTCTGTAAATGCGACATGGCATTCATCATCCATTCTGGCCACATACAGCCTCCAAAATCCAAATGGCGCTCCTTCCCTTTGGAGGCTTGCCCTGCGCCCACATGCCGCTTTATGTCCACATGTGGGGTATTTACGGACTCAGGGGGAAATTGCTCTACACATTTTGTGTGTTTTTTCTCTTTAAATTTCTTGTGAAAATGAAAAATTTAAGGCTAAACCAACATTATAGTGTAAAAAATGTAATATTTCATTTTCACGCCATATTGTTCCACATTTGTGCCCGTCACCAGTGGGGTCCATATGCTCACTACACCCCTTGTTACATTCCCTGAGGGGTGTAGTTTCCATAATGGGGTCACTTGTGGGGGGTTTCAACTGTCTTGGCAACACAGGGGTCTTTTAAATGCAACATGGCCCCTCGAAATCCATTCCAGCCAAATCCAGCCTCCAAAAAACAAATGGCGCTCCTTCCCTTTGGAGGCTTACCCTGCACCCGCATGGCGCTTTATGTCCACATGTGGGGTATTTCCATACTCAGGGGAAATTGCTCTACACATTTAGTGTTTTTTTATCTTTTAACCCCTTGTGAAAATGAAAAAATCAAGACAAGATCAATGATTTAGTGTAAAAATTAAACATTTTTTACACTAAATGTTGGTCTAGCCTTGATTTTTTTTTCTTTTCCACAAGGGGTTAAAAAAGAAAGTGAACACAAAACGTGTAGGGTAATTTCCCCTGAGTACAAAAATACCCCACATGTGGACATAATGTGCCATATGGGCACAGAGCAAGCCACCAAAGGGACAGAGCGCCATTTAGAGGCTGGAATGGAGGATGGAGGCCATGTCACAATTAAAAAGCTCCTGTGCTGCCAGGACAGTAGAAACTCCCCACAAGTGACCCCATTCTGGAAACTACACCCCATAAGAAATCCAACAAGGGGTGCAGTGAGCATATGGACCTCACTGGTGACGGGCACATATGTGGAACATGTGCCGAGAAAATAAAAAATACAATTTTTTCATTTTTACGGCACAAATGTGGCCGTCACCAGGGGGCCACATCCCAGCTGCCCCCCATGTTAGATTTCTTATGGGGTGTAGTTTCCAGAATGGGGTCACTTGTGGGGGGTTTTTACTGTCCTGGCCGCACAGAGGCTTTGTAATTGCATCATGGCATCCTCTAATGGGAATGGCGGCCATACCTATTTAGCTGGGGAAAAGGGACAATTCTAATTTATTTGGGGGTGTTAGGCCAATTATTAGTTTATAAGGTTCAAAATGACAGGTGTCCATCAAATTCAACCTGTGTTGATCCAGAGGAAGGCAAAAAACCCTCGTAAGGCAGACGACAGTAGCCTCATCACAGGGGAAAAATTTCTTCCCGACTCCATAATGGCAATCAGAATAATCCCTGGATCAACGTGACCCCTGAAATAGGAATAAGGGACAGAATTTAGATAATGTAGAACTCCAATGACGTGTGGTGCGCCTTGGAGCGATCCAGTATGCAGAGGCCGGGGTGATCAGGACAGGTGTCACACTGGAAAATGGTGTCCTTCCTGATACCCCTGTTACGCCTTACTGTGCACTTCTTCTGGGGTCTCCTGTTTTCCAGTGTGGGGGACGTCACCTGGAAAATGTCCTGGTGCGATACGGGGTCCTTCATATCCAGCAAGGCTTATCCTTCTCCATTCCGCAGTGTGCACGTACCCTATATCTGTAAGTGTACCCTGAGGTACTGTCACAGAGTTTGTAGAATTTCACGCCATACCGTGATCTCTTATTGGGACGGTACTGGTGGAAAAGACATTTCTGGGGGGCAGCGTACGCTACGCTACCCCCAGACACGTCACTGGATGATGAGGATGATGAGGATGAATGGAGGAAAGAAGGATCCCCCCATTCATCCTCACTGGCTGTTTCGGTGTCGGAGGCAATAATAACATATGCGTCCGACGCCGAAAACACCCTGGGGGCCATCTTTATACGGGGATTGGTATATGGGGTATGTAAATGTGTAGTGGTGTAGTGTAAAACTTTGTTTCATGTAGTGTGGTGTAGTGTTGTGTTTTTTACGTGTTTTTTTGACAGTAAGAAACAATATACCTACGCCAAGAAAGGATCTGCTGATAAATGCCGCACTTATGTGCGGCACTTATCAGCAGACAGTGGCGGTAGGATATAGGGGGGAAAAAACACCCCTACGCCAAAAAGGAGGAGTTGCTGATCAGCGGCGCACTTACGTGCGATGCTGATTAGCACTCAGCGGCGTTAGGGCGCAAAAAAAGAAAAAAAAATTGGAAAAAAAAAAATCTTTTTAACCCAAAGCAACTGATCAGTGAATGATATTCACTGATCAGCCGCTAGGGGGCAGTAGAGCGACGCTGCCGGAGATTGCCAAGGCCCGCCGAACCCGAAGACCCGAGTGTTTACGAAGATTTTCGGCGCTGGACGACCGAATCCGGAAGTGACCCGAAGAAGACGCGAGGACGGCGTGGACCGCAGATCGTCGCTCCGGACGCCCAGATCAGGTGAGTATGGTACACCTGCACCACACACACCTGTTCTGCACCCCTCAGCTACATAGCTGAGGGGTGCAGAACGCGGCGACACTGTTTTTTTACAGTATGATCGCCGTAATGGGCCGGCCGGTACTGGCCAGCCTATCACGGCGATCGTGGGGCTGGCACCACGGCCATCTTTAGTGGGGACACTAATGGCGATTGGTGCTATCTCGGACAGCACCAATCGCCACTGCTTTCTGGGTCACCGGGTCACCGATGACCTGGAAAGCTGTTTTCAGCTGCTATATGCTGATCTGTATAGATCAGCATATAGCAGCGATCGTCGGCACGGGAGGGGTTAATGAACCCCCATGCCGATGAGCAGAGATGGCCTGCTATACATTATAGCAGGCCATCTTCCCCGACCGCTGTGTGTGAACACACAGCGATCAGGGAAACATCGGGCGTAAGTATACGCCCGTTTGCGTTAAAGCCCACTCTGCGAGGGCGTATACTTACGCCCGATGTCGTTAAGGGGTTAAATGACAGTTATCCACTCGATTTCAACAATTGTAAACATAGCCTCTCTGTGTTTTCAATCCACTCCTGGTTTTGGTCACAAAATACTGACCAAAATACTGATATACAGTGTGGAAACATAGCCTCAGCATACAAAAAGATAAGATTGCTAAGAAAAAAAAAAGGAACTGGTCGAGATGACATGTGTAAAGTTTACAGAGATTCAAGGTAACATCATTATAAAAAAAAAAGTTCAGTCTCTGTATCCCAATTCCGTACACCAGTAAAGCAATTAGATAGAAATCTGAAGAAAATAAATTATGCTTATCTTGTCTATACAGACAAAACCATTATCGATTAAATACTTTAGCCCTCAGATACAAGGAGACTTTTAGGAGCGCAGCCGTGTATCGCTCCAAGGTACTTTTAAAGTGTCTTCTGAACATAGAGAGCGGTAAGACGTAACATGCAGCCTCCAGATATAAATAGCCATAAATAGAAGAGAAAAGAAAGAATGGTATTTCAAGAGATAGCATTATAAATAAATCTCTCTTTGAATACAGCAACAAAGATTGCATCTTGGAGGACATATTGCTTCAGCCCAGTAAGTTATATGCTGAGAATTGTAGTGTATGCTTCCCAAAAGACTGTATAAAGACTTGTAATCTCAAAACTGCCTGGCGAGCAAGATCTATTGTGCCATCTTGTGTGTATTCCTCCTGCTCTCTGTCAGAAGTCATTACAGCAAGCTGTTATTTGGGAGTGGGATTTTCCATCTCTCTACGATGCATGTTATCTTAGTGAAATCAAAGTTTTTTTTTTTTCTTGCCTTCAATTCCCAAGCTAGAAGTGAAAGTGATATGGCTGTGAGTAGTGGTAATTTTTTCTAGCAATATAGTTATCTGTCAGTGTCAACGCTTGCCTTTATTAACATTATGAAATAGCAGTAGTCAGCGGGGCTTTAAAGAGATGGATGTCTGATTTTCCCATACAAGATATATAAGCCATTTTTTATCTCTCTTCTAGATTGTGAAGTTGTAGAGAGTAAATGTTAACCTCTCCGTCAGCTTTATAATTTATTTCACACTGCCAGGATCTATGTGATCAGGTGTAGGATACTTATGTTATTGTATTAACTTCCAACCAGGCTTGAGATGAGTGTGCATGTGGTTTCAATGGAGACATGGGAGGTAAGTTGGTGTCAGACTCTGGAGGAGACTCATCTTCCCAGAAATCAAAGAGTCGGGCATTTGAGATTCCCATAGGAGAAGCCAAGAGGGTGCCATACACATTATGATATTTATCTGCTCTGTATAGCTAGCCTCATATAATATAACTAGGATGTTATATCTCTAGTCAAATGTGGCTTCAAGAAAAGCCAAGTTATTTTCAGGCCACAATAGTCAGGTGTCAGAACGGGTCTAGAGACAAAAGACAGAGTATAGCTCTGTCACTTTAACCCGCCAACTGACCCTGCCTCTTGTAGTTATCGGCTTCTTAATAGGCTGGCCCCAACCAGAAGACTGGATACTACACTGGATAAGGTCCAACACAAAGACAAGACAATACGAACACAATAAAGCAGGGTCCACTAGCCGGGTCGGTCACTATAGGTCGCAGTACAGGATCAGAACACAGAAGAATAGTCAGGGAGTCAATCCAGGAATCAGTATACCAAGGAATTCAATCAAAATATAGAACGATAGCTAAGCACACATGAATGAGGCTCTATAGCAGGTACTAGGCATGATGGGTGTAATAGTGTTATGCAGGCTGGAGTCCTAGCCTCAGAAAATGATTGGGGCAGAGACCCCAGCCCCCAAGCACATAACCGAGCTGACTAACGGCAATGTCTGCCAGTCAGCATGATAATAATACTAGCATCTGAACCACTTGGCTGGGGGCGGTGAGGCCCCGACTGCAGCAATAACATTATGGACACCGCTGGCGTGCCCCCATTCGACCCGCCTGGCCAGGTGCCAGGGACGCCGGCGGCGCATCCAGGAGGCTGGCCACATGCTCTGGCAATGCTAGAAGCCAAGAGCGCCAGCCGGCCCCTGACAGTGAGGGCTGTTTGACAGCTGTCAATCCTGTTATTGCTCACCATGCCTTTTCCCTTGGGCCTAGTACAGCTGGCAGTAACACCTTCCTCACCCTGGTCAATGATTGTACCCTGGTCTCTGGTAAGCAAGCTGATTGTAAGACCCCCTGCAGGTAAATGATCTGCTGGTTCTTGGACAGGTTACTGACATTACAGGTCAGACTGCTCAATCTGTACATGTTGGCTTGGCAGTACTTGTAGGAAAATATAATTTGTTTCCCTGCTCTTGCACCAAAGGCCTCTCCATACAGTTCGCTGAGAACCCCTCAGCACTGCTGCACAGCAAATGATTCTGCAAGTAGGCCTGGAGCAAAAATTTCTTGGTGCACTGGGGGCATTTATACAGTACATACCGTCTACAAAGTGCATTGGTTATACATTGTAAAATTACAAACAGATATGCAAAAGATATACAAAGCAGAAAATAAATAAATAAATAAATAAATAGAAACCCCAGTAGCAAGAAATACTGTACAAATGGTTGAAACACAGAAATAAAGAACATATAAGGGAAGGTAAAAACTAATTCAGTGGTTATCTTATATCTTGTGAATGGGTGTTGACATGTTTCAACCAAACTATTTAAATAGTGGCTATGTTCACACTACTTTAAAAAGAAGTCAGTTTTTGCTGCAATCTAATTGACTTGAGTGCAATGCATTGAAGTCAATGGAATGACGAATGCCCAATGCAGACAGTTGTCTGCGCTGATGTCAAAATAATGATCATGACAATCCTTTTCAGACGTCTTTTTCAAACGCCTGATGTTCTTTTTTAGTTCTTCACACACAGTTTTTTTCTTTCTCCCCCAGTACTTGCAAAATAGAAATCCTAGCAACATCATATGGCCATTGGGGTAGAGCAGGGGAAATAGTTTCCACAGCGTTCTGATCACAAGACACCCTTAAGCTATATTCCCACTACATAAAAACGGACGGCATTTTAGCACTAAATGACGTCCATCCATCGGTAATGCCAGGTGTAAATGCTGATTATAAACATAATTTGCAGCTGTCATTTTTAATAAACAGCATCTTTTAGTACTAAAATGGCGACTGCCCCGAAAGACGGCCAGCATTTTAACATTGTGGGAACATAGCCTTAATGTGGAGTCAGTTGTTAGTACTCATTGCCAAAGTAAAGATCCTGGTCTGTTTTTTGGTTTATTTTAGCCTTAAAGTGTTGCTTCTGCTCATTTATGCTATTTAAACATCTACTTACTGGCTTTCAGGTATGGTTTAGAGCCTAAAGGCCTTATTACATAAAACGATTATTGGCCCTATTCGGGCAATATCGCTGTGACGGCCGATAATCATCTTGTGTAATAGAAGGCAACGATCAGCCGACATGAACGATGCTGCCGTGGTCCCCCTTGTACTCACCAGCTCGCTGCCGCCGCATGTAGTAGCGATGGCAGCGAGCTCTCGTTAGCTTCTCTCAGTCGCCCCGTGTAATAGGGGCTTTAGTTCTGCCGATGTTTGTCTGTTTCTCTGTTGTGCAGTTGAGTTCTGGTATCGCTAAGTAAATTACTTTTATCTGGGAAGTTCCACTAATGGATTTCAGAAGTTTTGCTTATTGAGGCTTAGTGCTCTAAGCATGTTTCTCTTTGTCCTGCTTTCTCTCTTATCTTCAACTCTTCGCCTCATTGCTCCTGACATTGTTAGGAGCTTGTGTGAGTTTTATATGTGACTACTAACCGGTCACCATATTCTGATGTACCATAATTCCTGGGGACGAGTGATGGGACCCATCATTTGGACTCAAGGAAAGAGATTGCAAAAGGTAAAGCCGGGTTGTGGAGTCTAGCAACCTGTCAGCATCATTACAAGTCTAAAATATAATACAGAATATAATGTATAATGTATATTTTAAAGTGTCACTGTCGTTATAACTAAAATCTAAATCAACAGTAGATGTGCTATAAAGCAAGTTTGCAATTTACCTTCATTATTAATTTTTTTTTTACTTATCATGGAAAACACGGCACTTCCTGTTTTGTGTTTTCAGGAAACAGTCAGAAAACAGGAAGTCCTGTGTTTCCCAGGCCATCTGAGCGCTCACAGAGAGATGGCAGTCATGTGATTGATGGACACATTTAGCCGTGACTCTCTGTACCGGTCGGAATTCCTGTGTTTAGTCTGTTTTTTTCAACCAGCACAAGTCAGAAAATCTGCCTTCAGGAGACTGGACCTGGATTTCTGGTAAGTACAGCTTTGTTTTACAGCATGATAACAACAAAAAAAATAATGAATGTAAAAAGCAAACTTGCTTTATATCACATCTACTGTTGATTTAGATTTTGAAAGTTATAACAACAGTGACACTTTAAGGTTTATACTAGAGATGAGCGAATTTACAGTAATAATAAAGTTAAGTGCTTCATTAGCTTGGCAGTCCGTTTATCAGCCAGCTGCCTTTTAACTCTGTACCGCGCCTCCCCAGGTGCCAAGTAAAAGCTGGATCCTGTCCTCACAAACTTCTACCAGGTTCCCAGGGCTGGATCCAGTCAATAAGCAGACGGCTGATAAGCTAAAAAGGACTTCACTTTGTTATTACTGTAAATATGCTCATCTCTAGTTCTTCCCTTTGGATGTGATTTTTATAGTGCTGTATTATCATCTAAACTGACAGCATCACGGGGCATTATAGGTTTTTGACACTTGGAATGTAACAAATTTCAGCAAAAAAGGGTTTCAGATGCTAATAAAACTCATATCGACTGTGTCTCTAGTGCAGTATAATTCTTTGTCCAGTTGCCATCATCCGTGATTGACTATGCTAAACATGTATTTGTATATAATATACACTGAATGCACACAAATATATGCATTTATCCCTCCCTTTCTCTCTTTACTATTCCCTTAGCAATGAGTGCTTCTCTTTACTGCAGTGGAAGCTCTGAATAATCCTGAATCAATAACACAAATTATTATATAACAGAGACGGCCTAATTGTTATTTTCTAATATCTTAGCTATTCTATGTATTGGCACAGTTTATTTTTAGAATATATGAGCAGTTCATTTCACACAAGAGAAGCATCGAACAATAGAATCCTTGAACACATTGTTCACAGATTATTAAATGTCTTGTTTTTATGATTCTTTTACCAGGCGTAATTCCTGTTCTCCCTTCATGTGACTCACTGCTATTATGGTTAATCAACATAAAACAGATTGTACTATGCAATTGTGTTATAAAGGTTTTTCATCTAAGTGAATTCACACTTTTGAGTAAAGGCATTTGCTCCGAAGACCTTTTTCTTATATTTCAGAACTGACTTTGTTTTTGGGATTGTCTGTGGTTTTATGGTTACTTTCAATTACTTTCAATTTGATGCACATGATAACATCAGCCTCTAAGACTGTGCAAATGATTTCCCTCCTCATTATATTGTACATAGAAGCAATACAGTGTATAATGTTTATATAGATTATCATCTTGATTATTATTATAAAGCTTGAAAAGCACTATATTGGAATCCGTATTCTTCTTCTTCTTCCAGCCATTGCTTTGCAATTAAAGCACCCCGAATGGCTTTGCACACAGACTCTGATCAAAGTGCGTTAAAAAGCACTCAGCGGTTACAGGTGTGCTATCTATTTTTGGTTTCGATCGGATTTGTCGTTTTTAAGAAATTTACACTTAAAGACCCCTAATTTCCCATAGAAAATAATGGCCCATTGGAAATAATGGTCACACTGTAAATGGTAACAGCCAATCATAGCACATATGCAAATAGCTGAAATATAGCAGCGAATAGAAATTATAAGGTCTTGTCAGTCAACGCCTCACAACATCCACACAGTCACACGCCCACTATTGGCCAATAGAAGATGTAGAAGATAGAAGGTCCTTAACGAGTTTGTCTCACTGAAATGAGTTAAATTGTCATGGTAACCGAGCAATAATCTTTACCATTAAAGGTAGTATAGGTCAGTCTGTGATCTAGTAGCGCCGATGCCCGCATGACGTAGCAGAGGTCAGTCAGCAAGTAGCAAAGTAGAGGGGACAGTACCCAAGTCGCTCTTAAAGAGACGGTACTCAAGCTGCTCTTAAAGGGACGGTACCCTAGTCGCTTTTAAAGGGACAGACCCAAGTCGCTTTTAAAAGGACGTTACCCAAGTTGCTCTTAAAGGGACGTTACCCAAGTCGCTCTTATAGGGACGGTACCCAAATCGCTCTTAAAGGGACGGTACCCAAGTCGCTCTTAAGGGGACGGTACCCAAGTAACTCTTAAAGGGTCAGTACTTAAGCTGGGCTTCAGAGGATGGTACCTAAGTCTCTTTTAAAGGGACAATACTTAAGCTGCTCTGAAAGGGACAGTATATAGGTCACTCAAAGAGTTGGCACCAAAGTCGCTCCTTAGGGGACTGTACCAAAGTTGCGACTTTTTGATGACTTTTTATTATTTTTTCACAATTTGCACTTTGGTTTTTTTTGCGCTTACGCCGTTTACTGTGCGAGATCAGTAATGTGATTAATTAATAGTTCGGGTGATTACGCACGTAGCGATACCAAACATGTTTATTTATTTATTTTTATTGATAACATGGGTAAAGGGGGGTGATTCAAACTTTTATTAGGGGAGGGGGCTTTTTAATAATAACACTCTTTTTTTTTTTTTTACACATATATTAGAACCCCCCCTCTCATTGATCTATGCTGTATATAGTGTGGGAGATTAGCTCTGTAGAGCCGGGCAGACAGCAGGATTGGCAGTCAGAGACAGGGACACAAACTTTTATAAAACAGCGATGCTCCTGTTTGTTTAACTGAAACCAAAAGAAATTCAGCCCTTATATACAGGCACAAAGTAAAATAAATCCTGCTCGTCTGAGCTCTAACTAACACAGCAAATCCTAGCTATACAGGTGACTTGCTACCAGTCACCCAACATAAAACAAGAACAGTTGGTACAATACCAGTGTGGCTCAAAGTCCCAGCAGAAGCTTTAGCAGCCCTGACCCTCTCGACAGCCAGGAGAGACCTCCATGCACAGCCACAGCTCTATACACTCTGTGCATCCTCTTATGAGACCTGTGATCAGTGGCCTCCAGCACCTGGGCTGACTTGGCCAGATAGAAAAACCTGGACTGGCCAGAAAGGGAATGACAGGCCCCACTACCAACCTGCCTGTCATTCCATAAAAATCCAGGCCCTTTTACAGCAACTAAAACAGTCCCATAGCAAGTAGTTTGCTATGGGTTTTAACTTTCCTGGATTCCTCCATATCTCACCCAGCTTTCCCTGGATGAGGTATGGACTTTCTGGAACCTAGTGTTCACATATGACAGGTACCTCGGGGAGATATAGCGATTCCCAACCACAATCCCTGTCACTGTCTCACAATAGTTATACAGCATAAATCGATGAGATTGGCACTTGATTGCTTTCGGCTGCTGCAGCCGAAAACAACCAAGTGCCGATCCGGGGTCAGCGTCATTTTGGCGGAGACCCCGGCAGGTAATAGACACAGAGATCGCTCCTCCAAAACAACGTCCCGGAGCAGCGGTCTCCGCCACTAGACACCAGGGAACGGCTGCATATGGTAATCGGATGCAGCTGTCAACTTTGACAGCTGCCTCCGATTACTTAATTAGCGGGCACGGCGATCAGACCGTGCCCACTAATAGCCGCGGTCCCGGGCTACACCGGACACCTGGGATCATAACCAGTACGTCATATGTCCCTAAGAGGTTAAAGGGACTGTACCACAGTTGCTCTGAAAGGGACTTACCAAAGTTACTCATAGATGATCATCAGTGATGTCGACGATGATGTTGTCGATAAAGTAACCATTTTTACAATGATTGTCATCAGTGATGTCATTGATGATGTCATCAGCGATTTAATTGATGATGCCATCGAAGATGTCATCACTAGAGATGAGCGAACCTCAAGCATGCTCGAGTCGATCCGAACCCGAACTTTCGGCATTTGATTAGCAGTGGCTGCTGAACTTGGATAAAGCCCTAAGGCTATGTGGAAATCATGGATATAGTCATTGGCTGTATCCATGTTTTCCAGACAACCTTAGAACTTTATCCAAGTTCAGCAGCCCCAGATAATCAAATACCAAAGGTTCGGGTTCGAATCGGCTCGAACCCGAACCCGGTTTGCTCATCTCTAGTCATCACAATTCGATGATGTAATCAACAAAGTCATCAGTGATGTCACGATGATGTCGATAAAGTTATCATTGTTGTCAATGATTTTGATCAGTGATTTCATTGACGATGTCATCGATGATTTGATCGATGATGTCATCAAAGATGTCATTGATGATGTAATCAATACTCGATGATGTCATTAATGATGTAATCAATGATGTCAACGATGATGTTGATAAAGTAATCATTGTTGTCAATGATTTTCATCAGTGATGTCATTGATGTCATTGAAGATGTTATTGATTGTGTCATCACTATTCAATGATATCATCGATGATGTAATCAATGATGTATTCAGTAAAGTCAACGAAGTTGTCAATAAAGTTATCATTGTTGTCAATCATTGTCATTAGTGATGTCATCGATGATGTAATCGAATATATCATTGACAATGTCATCGATGATGTAATCAGTGATGTCATCACTACTCGATGGTGTCACCAGTGATGTCATCACTATTCGATGATGTCATCAATTATGTAACCAGTGATGTCAACGGTGATGTTGTCGATAAAGTAAGCAATAGTCAATGATTCTTAACGATTGTCAGCGATGTCTTCAATGATTTCTATGATTATACTATTAATGATGTCATTATAGTGCTTGAAAAAGTACTATATTGTAATCCGTATTCTTCTTCCAGCCATTGTTCTGCAACTAATACAGCCTGAACCACTTTGGGCACAGACTCTGTTCAAAATGCGTTTCGAAGCCCTCGGCAGTGGCAGTTGTGCTATCTGTTTTTGGTTTCGAACGAATTTGTCGTTCTTTAGAAATTTACATTTAAAGACCCCTGATTTCCCATAGAAAATAATGACCCACTGGAAATAATGGCCACACTCTAAACGCTAACAGCCAATCACAGCACATATGCAAATAGCTGAAATATAGCAGCCAATAGGAACTCTAAGGTCTTGTCAGTCAATGCCTCACAACATCCACACAGTCACATTTCCACTATTGGCCAATAGAAGATGTAGAAGATGGAAGGTCATTAACAATTTTGTCTCACTGACATGAGTAAGATTGTTGTGGTAAACAAGCAATGATCTTTACTATTATAAGTAGCAGAGGTCAGTCAGTGATGTAGTAGAGCCGATATCCACATGACGTAGCAGAGGTCAGTCAGTAAAGTAGCAAAGCAGAGGGGACAGTACCCACGTTGCTCTTAAAAGTACGGTACCCAAGCCGCTCTTAAAGAGACGGTACCCAAATCGCTCTTAAAGGGACAGTATCTAAGTTGCTCTTAAAGGGACGGACCCAAGTTGTTCTTAAAGAGACGTTACCCAAGTCTCTCTTAAAGGGACGGTACCCAAGTTAATCTTAAAGGGACGGTACCCAAGTCGCTCTTAAAGGGACGTTATCCAAGTCGCTCTTAAAGAGCAGTACTTAAGCTGGTCTTCAAAGGATGGTACCTAAGTCTCTTTTATAAGGACAATACTGAAGCTACTCTAAAAGGGACAGTATGTAGGAGACTCAAAGCGTTGGAACCAAAGTCACTTTACCAAATTTTATCTTAAAGGGACTGTGCCAAAGTTGCTCTTAAAGGGACTGTACCAAAGTTACTCTTTGATGATCGTCAGTGATGTCAACGATGATATTGTCGATAAAGTTATCATTGTTGTTAATGATTGTCATCAGTGATGTAATTGATGATATAATCAGTGATGTAATTGATGATGTCATTGATGATGCCATTATGTCATCACTACTCGATGATGTCCTTGGTGATATAATCAATGATGTCATCAGTGATGTCAACGATGATTTTGTCGATAAAGTTATAATTGTTGTCAATGATTGTAATCAATGATGTAATTGATTATGTCATTGATAATATGATCGGAGATGTGATCGAAGATGTCATTGATGATGTCATCGATGATGTCATCACTATTTGATGATGTCATCAGTGATGTCAACGGTGATGTTGTCGATAAAGTTATCATTGTTTTCAATGATTGTCCTCAGTAATGTCATTGATGATATCATCGAAAGTTAAAAAAACTAAAAGTGCAGCAGCAACCTACAGGTGTAAGGGCTTACCGCATATACTCCTTCCAGCGTACACACAATAAACACCTGCTCTGTAGATATTAAAAAGTGAGGATCTTAGCAAACTATTTGTACCATGTCACCAACGTTAAGGTGTCCTCAGAGACATGGTCCCTACTGTAGCATTTTCACACTAGCAATGGCCTCTCCTGGGCTTTAATAAGCCTACAACTGGGCAGATAGGAGCCAAATAATCTCTTTTATAGCAGCCTTGGGACATGGGTGAAGTGCAAGCCAACAGGAGGTAGCCACCCCCCCCCCCACATTCAACAGAAAAAAAAGGGAAAATTTGGCAGCACATCTATGACTCTATTCACACTGCAGGTTGCACGCTGCAAGTGGCTTAAGTACAGACAAAAAAAAAAAAGTGCAGCAGCAACCTATAGGTGCAAGGGCTTACCGTATATACTCCTCCCGGAGTACACACGATTAACACCTGCTCTGTAGATAGGTTGAATGTGGGGTGTGTGGTTACTTCCTGTTGGCTTGCACTATATTGTAATCTGTATTCTTCTTCTTCTTCCAGCCATTGTTCTGCAATGTATTCAGCCCGAACCGCTTTGCGCTTTCGGATTTGTTGTTTTTAAGAAATTTACGTTTAAAAACCCATAACTTCGCATAGAAAATAATGGCCGTTTGAAATAATGGCCACACTGTAAACACTAACAGCCAATCACAGCACATATGCAAATAGCTGAAATATAGCAGCCAATAAAATGTTGTAAGGTCTTGTCAGTCAATGCCTCACAACATCCACACAGTCACATGTCCACTATTGGCCAATAGAAGATGTAGAAGATGGAAGGTCCTTAACAAGTTTGTCTCACTGATATGAGTAAGATTGTCATGGTAACTGAGCAATGATCTTTACCATTTTAAGTCGTAGAGGTCAGTCAGTGATGTAGTAGAGCCGATACCCCAATGACGTAGCAGTGGTCAGTTAGTAAAGTAGCAAAGCAGAGGGGACAGTACCCAAGTCGCTCTTAGGCTATGTTCACACTACGTATATGTCAGTCAGTATTGTGGTCCTCATATTGCAACCAAAACAAGGAGTGGATTGAAAACACAGAAAGGCTCTGTTTACACATGTTGAAATTGAGTGGATGGCCGCCCTTTAATGGCAAATATTTGCTGTTATTTTAGAACAACGGCTGTTATATTGAAATAATGGCCGTTATTTACTGTTATATGGCGGCCATCCACTCAATTTCAACATTGTGTGAACAGAGCCTTTCTGTGTTTTCAATCCACTCCTGGTTTTGGTTGCAATATGAGGACCCCAATACTGACTGAAATATACGTAGTGTGAACCCAGCCTCAAAGGGACGGTACCCATGCCGCTTTTAAAGGGACGGTACCCAAGCCGCTCTTAAAGTGACTGTACCCAAGTCACTCTTAAAGGGACGGCACCCAAGCCGCTCTCTTAAAGGGAAGGCACCCAAGCCGCTCTTAAAGGGACAGTACCCAAGTTGCTCTTAAAAGGATTGGACCCAAGTCACTCTTAAAGGGAAGTTACCCAAGTTGCTCTTAACCTCTTAAGGACATATGCCTACCCGTACGGCATGCGTCCGCAAGAGGTGTTCAGAGAGGGGCCGCGCCGCGACCACGCTTTAAACTGCCGCAATCCCAACTGCTATCTGCAGCACGAGACCACAGCTATTAGCGGGAGCCCCCCGCGGGAGCCCCACCCCCAATAAAAAAATTGTGTTTTATTTTCAATTGCACCACACTTATATATTTTTCTGGTTTCACAGCAAAATTAAGTCTTTCACTGCAGAATACAATTAGTGATGCAAAAGATAAGGGCACATGTGGGTCTCTAGGTGAAAAAATACAAGTGCTATGGCCTTTTAAACACAAGAAGGAAAACGAAAGCACAAAATTGAAAATTGACTCAAACCTTAAGGGATTAAAGGTGCCTTATACCTGCACAACAGAAAATATACAGAGTGCTATTTCTCTTTGTTATTTGAAAACATTAAATAAAAATTTAACATGGAAAAATAAAAACTGAATTTGAAAACTAATTTGAACCTGATGGGGAACTCTTTGCACTTTAAGGCCATGGCGTAAGACACCAGCCAATCCGTGTCCTGGCTGGGTCACAGAACGTCCGGTGTCAGAGAAGATCATCCCAGCCGGTACTACAGTACCGGCCGGATGATCTTCCCTGCTGCTAAATTGAGAAAGGGGCCTATCAGTGTGCACCTGCATCACAATTCCCCACTGCACACAATGGAGCGTGAAGCCGGAGCTGCACGCTCCATAGTGGAAACAGACAGGTTTTCTGTGGCCACTATTCAGTGAATAGCGGCCACAAAAAACGGACATGTCTGCGCTGCTAGGGATCCAGGCCGGAGTGTATACTACAGTATGTGTTTACACTCCGGCCAGGATTCCATAGACAGCAGCACTACATAAGTTCCGTAGTAATCACGGCCATTGTTGCAACTTACGTAGTGTGAACATAGCCCTAAAAATGAAACAATAATGAGAAAAAAAATAAGTAACTCTATTTCATTTCGATCAGCGGAATCAAACCCAGGAAAAAAACTGTTGTTGGTCTCTAGAAAGGTGATCAGCCCTCTTTAGGTAGTTTATGTTTAAAATCAACACTTAGAGACATTGGCTAAATGAGGAGGAGGCTAGGCAGAAGAGATTAATTATGAAGAAGAGAAGAGAGGAATGGTAAAAGGAATAATAATAATGCGTTTCCCTTCCAGTTGTTCTTATGAAGCAGTTTTACACAGTCCCTCCCTGTGCTCTGTTCACGTTCTTTATTTTATGCCATTGGCTTATAGCAGTGCTTTAGCAGTATCATAAATGTCTCATGAGGTTGATGTTCATCTTGAAGTTGAGTTATTTAGATCCAGAAAAACAAGCTTTATTTAGTGATCCCCCCCCCCCCCCCCGCAAGTCCACCTTTTATGGGAGGAGAGTATTCTAATGAAAAATAGTAACATCTCTGGTGAATCAATTTCTCTGTATTCCCTGTATTTCCCCAATATACATTTAGCATCTGTCTTTTAAATAATAATTTCAATGCCCCTATATTACCCTCTGCATGGAGCTACAAGAGCTATTCCAGTGAAGTGTACTAATGGACCACAGTACCACAAGCTGGCAGTATGCCACAGTTAACATGAAACGGAGCAGCAGGTTTCAGTACTTAGTGCAAGCTATGATTTTAGCAGTTGTTCCACCTTTAGATATAGTAGATATAATAGATAGATAAGGGATACCTATCAGATTACATGGGTTTGACTACTGGGACCTCCCATGATCTTGAAAACAGAAACTTCTTTAGGGTGCCTTTACACCTACCGGATCCACATGATCCCCCCACTTGATGATGGGGGGATGTGGCCGGGATGGGGGGGATGCGCCGGGGATGCGACGGCGGGGCTGCGGGCACCAGGGAGTCAAATCACATATTCACAGCGGGATGTCAATCCCGCTGCGAATATGTGCTATCATAGGGGTGAATTGATACCGGATCCGCATCGGTTCTCGCTTCGAATCCGCAGAAGTGAAATCCGCTGTGGATCCGGTAGGTGTGAAGGCACCCTTAATGAGAATTTTGGTCAATATTCTACAGGACTATTTGTAAGCCAAAGCCAGATTTAAATACAGCCAATAAAAAAGTTTAAACAAATAGTATTAGTATCATGGAAAGATTTGCACTGCATGCCTTTTGTGTTTCCAGCCCACTTTAGCTTACAGATTAAAAATATTGACTAAAATACTGCACTAGCACATTTCCACACTAAGTTGAAAGCTATAAAACAGCACTTATATTATTTAGTAGTCTATAGCTGTTTATATTTCAGTTTTGAATATGAAACCATAAATGTAATTAAATGTTTGAAATGCATTTACAGAACCTCACAGTTACTTTATGAAGTACCCTCTGTTTAATGTAATAAAGGTACCAATAATGTATAGAGTAAATTTACTACAGGCCTTGCTGTATGTCAATGTACAATGGCATTTGTGACCAGTAAAGATGTAAAAAAAAAAATTAACTCCTTAGGGACCACTTATACAGCTTTCTATGGTGGTCACTAATGACCCTTATTCTGAGTCTCTCGGCTTTTTATGGCAGGGTCAGAATAATTCCTTTTGGTACTCCTGAGCCAACATTGCAAGAGATCAGCTGTCAGTATGCCGACTGATCTCCTGCTGCAACTACATGAAGAGATGACTTACAGTACCGCTTATTATATGCAGATATCAAGTCCTAACAGTGGAATGAAAGTTCCTGGTGGGGTGCGCGCCCATAATCACCTAAATTGAAATCTCGGCACAGCTGCATAGCTCAGCACTGCTGTATTGATTGCCTGTCAGTGTAATGCTGACATATACAATACAGTGCTAGTGCAGTGTGTTGTAACAGTGAGCAGAAGATCACTGGTTAATGTACACTCTCTAGTGTAAAAGTGAAAAAAAAACTTAACCCTCCCCCAATAATAAAAATACATTGCATTCTCAAATAAAATAAACTTTTACATAATACACCTAGAGAGCAGAAAACTTATACATGTTTTCTATTGCCACGTCCGTAACAACCCAAGCTATAAAACTAGATCATTATTTATACCCCACAATGTCCTTGCCAAATGGACAATCGTGGTTGGCTGAGATATAGCCGGGCTCAATGATGTTATGTTGTGACGCCAGTGCCGGTTGGGCACACAGGTATGATGGCACACCTGCTTTAAGTTTAAAGAGCCAGTTATACCTTGTTCCCATATGGTCAGTGACCTACCAGGCTGTTGCGGGGTCTCTTAGGTAGTAGTCACGGTGGTCCGGAGTGGAGTAATGACCCACCTGGACTATTGGCACTGCCACCCACAGAAAGGAGAGATAACCTAAGGAATATTGTGTACTGTTTTGGTGCTGGGTGAGAAATCACATAGTCTCTTTATTATAAACTAGATCTGCTTTACTTGGAGAATACTTATGTGCAGCAGGTCATACAGCTTTACTTTGAAATAACACTTTATACTTAATAAGACACTTGATAAATTAGGATCCAGATCTGTAGTGAGCTGAGGAGAAGTAGTACAGTTTTGTGGACTGAGTTGCGTGCTGAAGGTATAGAGTCAGAGGAGTAGAGAGGAGGATGTCGTGAGAGCACCAACCCAACCCAATTAGTACTGTGCTCTGCCGGGATGTTGGAGGATGAGGTAGAAGAATACTTAAGAATAAAAAGAAAATACTTGTGCCTGTGTTTTGACCTTTGGGTCTTCGCACCACCTATTGCCCTACCAGTGTCGGGGGACCCATCCTAGTGGATGACACAAGCCCCAGACTTTGTTACCTCGAATGAGCGGAATGCTGAGGGTTTCCTGTCCACACCCACGCTGCGAGATAGAGTTCATAGGCTTCTAGCAACTTTGCTCTATCCGTATCAGTTCCTAGCCTTCTGCTTTGTAGATACTGTCCTGCACTATGACTCTCCTTGTCCATGGCGTGGGTTGAGATGATCTCTGATGTGTCCTCTCTAAGGAAGGGTTTAACACTGCATAGTGCTGAGTGGAGTTACTTGAGGAGAAAAGGTTAACTGCATCTTGTCTCTACGGAGTCTAGTGACAAAGACCACTCTGGACTGGCTCTTCTGTCCCTGACTGGGGACCTGGAAGAGGGCTAGGGCCCAGCTAGGCTGCTATAGAGAGCGTTCTGGCTTCTGTCAAGAGTCCCGTGACAAAAGACCACTACACTTGCTCTACCCATGTAACTTCCTATGTACAGCTCCCTATAAGGTGTGCTGTGAATGGGTGAAGAGTGCATACAGAAGAAGGAAAGAGAGAAGTGATAGGTGAGACGAAGAGAACACGTTCATTGGTCTACAGGTCCATGTGACATACCAACAAACAATAACTCTTATAGTTCTAAAGCTGTGCATCAACTAAGTCTATACAATTACAACAGAGACATCTTGTGGCGAAACTTTAAAACTGCTTCATCACCACTGACACACAAAAAGTACAGGCTTTTGCGAAGGGTGTAACTACGAGCAACACCAATGGTGGGATACTACACTAGTTTCTATTGGGCAAAAGTGGTAATAGTTAAAGAAAACTATACAAATTTGGTAGTGACACATAGAATACATTTATTATATTATTTTTCCTGCAGGCAGTTTACCACTTACATAAAGTACAATATGTCACAATAAAAAAAACTTTATAAATGCTAGCATATATGGAAGCACCACAGAGCTATAACCACATAAAGTGGGGCAGGTCTGATTAAAAAAAAAACAGCCTAGTCATTAAGGCTTAAACTAGCTGCTGAACAAATGGGGTATATCTCCTGGCATCTAATGGTTGCAGTTAGTTTATCAAATTTAACAGATTCCAGGAAACATTTTGTATGCCATAAACTATCATCTATCACCCATAGGGTCCTATTGGACAGAATGGGGGGAGGTTACGAAGACTGGTATTTTACAAGCCAGTCTTAGGGTCCTAAATCATGGAAGGATTAACGACTAGTGATAAACAATCACAAATGGGATTGTTTATTGTTAACCTGAAATTGTTCACCATATTACACAGAACGATGGTCGTTAGTTACGATCATTACTACGATTGTTATTGCGATGGTAACTGTGATCTTTGATTCCTTCTGATCCCAGCAAAACAATGAACAATGTACAATTACACTAAACATTTAGTGAAAAAATGAGGAACGAATGAACGAATGTGGAATTACAGCGAACGATTAGCGAACGATCAACGATAATTTTAGCTTCAGATCTAAATCAATAATCAACGACATGCAAACAATTTTTGATCGTTACCTGCAATTACACAGAATTATTATCATTTAAATTCGAATGATACAACGATTTTTTGCACGATAATCGTCCCGTGTAATAGGGCCCCTAGGTCTTTATTTGAAAAATTGACTCTGCATTATCAAGGAGTGAACACATATTGATACATCCAAAAGGCTGTTCATGCAGCAGTCTGTGAAATTTACAGAAGCTCTAAAAAAAAAAGAAACTTACAAATGCAATCTAGCATAAAAAAGTCCATGTACAACTTTATTAATAAAAAAAAAATCCATTAGTGATCCTAAAGGAAAAAATGTAAGCAGCAAACAAAAGAAAATAACAGCAGCAAAAAGGGGTTATATCTAGTGGTAACAGAAAGGTCTGTTTATATGTTTATAGCTCCAATTCCCTGTTTGTAATTTTATGCGGCAGATTCTTGAAATACAGTACTTCATCTCAAATGTGAGCTGTGCCCGGCAGATTGATTGCTAAAAAGAACTAACAAATATTTCCTGTGTGTACAGTATTGTGAAAAATATGAAGTGTCAAAACATGATTGTTTAGTTCTCCTCCAAAACTGTTTGCTTATTTTCATAATGACACACTATTTTTCAAACTGCTTGCCAGGTTTGATACTGCCAACACTAATATAGCTCTACATGTTGTCATTTGTTTTTTTCCTCCCAATATTCATTCAAGTTATAAAAAAAAATATATATATAGTTGAAAATAGTTGAAGTGGACAGCAAAAAAAGGTTTAATCAAGAACATTTCCAGATTTTTTTAAATATTTAAATTTGTATTCTAAGATATATATATATATATATATATATATATATATATATATATATATATATATATTAGCTAGGCTGGGTTCACACTACGTATATTTCAGTCAGTATTGTGGTCCTCATATTGCAACCAAAACCAGGAGTGGATTAAAAACACAGAAAGGATCTGTTCACACAATGGTGAAATTGAGTGGATGGCCGCTATACAACAGTAAATAACGGCCATTATTTCAATATAACAGCCGTTGTTTTAAAATAACAGCAAATATTTGCCATTAAATGGCGGCCATCTACTCAATTTTAACATTGTGTGAACAGATCCTTTCTGTGTTTTTAATCCACTCCTGGTTTTGGTTGCAATATGAGGACCACAATACTGACTGAAATATACATAGTGTGAACCCAGCCAAAAGATGGTGAAGGGGTATATTAGATACTGTATATGAAAACTTTTACATCAGTTCAGAACTGCTTTTAATGCTATTTAATGCTAAGTTCATGTGTATCATATAGGCAATTTATGTGGCTACATGGGGTGACTGGAGAGAGGCTGGAGGGGCAGAACCTTAAAAAATTACATAATTAGCAATCAATAGAGGTATTGAAATTGACCCAAGAATCATGGGTGGAAAGGGTTAAATCTTTTACTCCTAGGTGGCAAAAATTGCACCATAAGATCACATACCCTAACAACTGACTGAGACAGGACAGCTCCACAGCCATTGAGCGGGCTGTCACTGTCCATACAACAGTGACAGCCTGCTCAGCCAATCACTAGCTGCAGGGTTGTTCCACTTCAGCCTGTCACTGATTGGCTGAGCAGGCGGTCACTCTTGTCTGGAGAGTACTATAGTAAATAATGTCCATGCACACCGTTGTCTAATTGGTGCAGGTTGATCCAAATTACCATAAATTAATATATAACAGTCGCACACGACTCCAGAACTGTTGCTTATTCTGCCATCTTTTTATTATTCATGTACAGTTTTCCAAAATGTATATGATGCATTAATAATAATTAGAATACCCAATCAGGGGACATTTCGGTCGAATGACCTTTTTCAACCAGGTATCTGCAGACAATGATATATGCATATGTTAGTCTGGATTTATACATATAAATTTATATATCAAAAAATATATCTCATAAATAGTACATAGCTTAAGTCAGAGGAACCATCCTACATTTAAATTGTTACTGACATGGAACCCACCACTATACAAGTGTCATACTGGTTTATGTCTCTCCAAATATATCACAGATCAGGAGCCAAGTTTATTATAGACAATATATCATAGATAGGGAATCTGCATTGGTAGGCGGCATTACATACTCACACTAACAAACTGTAGAGAAAAGATTAGATGCCCCAGAGGAAAGTGTCCCAAAGAAACCAGAAAGCCTGATAAAGAGGATTGAAAAACATGTGGTAAGTGGACATAATAAACACTACATATAGAGAAATGCACTGTCTCTGCTGCGTTACTATACCTGTAACATGCTGATGGTGGTATATAGATGGCAGCCGGAGCGCTATTCTAGCGTCTACCCCCATCTTATATAGGAATTTACCAAGGTCACGTGACCGGGACGCTGCTGTGTCACTCCTACGTGTAGGTCATGTGATCGGAACAACTTTCGATACACGTTCCTAGGTTACAGAGGTTGTGACTGCCTGGTCATGTGATATCTTGTCTGGAGAGTGACAGACCCCTCAGCCAATCACTGGCTGAAAGGCTGTCCCATGCTTACAAAAGGTGGCCCAGCACACAAGGAGTCATGTGTGTGTGCTGCGTCTTTGAAGATAAAAGACAACAGGAAGGTGAGTATAATCCCCCACCTCAACAGAGCACCATCTGGACCCAGCGTATTAAGTGGCGATGCTATGCAACCCCACCTAACCCCAAACGTTCTGTTCAGTCTGACCCCCCCATGGGGTTAATTGAGGATCCTATATACCCTCACTTAACCCCCTGGGGGCCAGACTGTTCTGTCTTGATACCAAGGGGTTAAGTGGGGATGCTATACATCCTCACCTAACCCCCTGGGGGCCAGACAGTTCAGTATGGCACCAAAAGGGTTAAGTGGGGATGCACTGCATCCGCATTTAACCCCTTGTGGACCAGACTGTAATCAGCTATCTGTACAGATGCTGCAAACTTTAAGTAGCAGAACATCTGTTAAAATGATAGGTGTTCTGCTTATGCCTTTTCCTGAGTCTCTCCTTTTTGTTTTTCAGATATTGTTATCCTGAGGATTGTGTCTGATTTTTTGACCAGCAAATATTTTTGTTTAATACACTGGATGGTGGCAGGCTGTTATTATTAGGCTGGGGAGGGGGGGGGGGGGGGGGCGGTGCAAGATAGATGGCCCTTCCCCTCCGGTATTATTATTCGGCTGCTGCTGTTTGATTTGTTAACCTGGTTGGTTATGGAAATGGGGTAACCTTACATGATTTTTTTTAAACAAATATTTAAAAAGAAAAATCTAGTATTTCTATAACCAGCCAGGTTAAAAAACAATCATCAGCATAGTAATGCCAGGGTGGGAAGGACCATTTATTTTGGCCAACCCCAGCCTACTAATACCAGCCTGCTACAATCCAGTCCAAAATAGTGATGAGAGAACATCCCAATGTTCGGTTCGGATACCAAACACTAAATGGTCGTGTTCACCAAACATTCACACACAAATGAGAAATGTACCGTAGAAGCGTATGTTTCGTCTACGAATATGTTAGAAAATTATCATTAGAACCACTCCGATCATTGAACAAACTGTTCATGATAGGTGAAGACGAACAATTAGCATCATGTTTGTAAGAACATATACGAATATTTACGAACATGTTCGCTCATCACTTGTGCAGAAGTAATTTTGGAACTACTGTTACCCAGGTGTAGTAATGGGGGGGTTTAGTGTTAGCCATTTTATACCGGTTTACCATATGCCCAACCTTAGTAATAGATGTAATTGGCAATGGATGTCTATCGATAGAGTTCACTGAAAAAGTAATTGCTGGTAATTTTAGGAATAAAATCATATATTTTTATGTTTGTAGTCTATTTTCATTTCAGTTTTGTTATTGTAAATGTAAAATTTAAGTAAATATATAGTAAAATATATATATTTGTTTTACTATATATTAACTTAAAACAGCCTATTTTGCTTTCAGTTCTGCTTTTGTAAACGAAAAATATCAAAATTAGAGCAAAAATATGCTGTACAGTTCTCTTGCATTTAAGCCGCCAGCTATTTTACTATATAATTATTTAATACAGTATATTTTCAGTCTAATTTTGCTATTTTTTTGTTTAAAAAAGCAAAAAAAGCAAAACTAAAACGAAAATATGTGTTTTGTTTGTGTGTTTGTTGGGGGCAAATTTCAAACTATTGTGCAAACATTCGCTTTGTCTAATAAGCAAATTTTTGCACACTTAGCTCTCATGAGTCAAAGGGCTTAAAGGACAACTCCCACAAAAATTTTTTTTTGCTCATTTAACACACATTACAAAGTTATATAACTTTGTAATGTGGTTAAATACCCGGCCTGGCCCCCTTCCCCCACTTTCGGACCCCCGACCCCCCACCCCGGAAGTTAAGGAATGTATACATTACCTATTACGATCGTCACGGTCCTCTTCTCCGGGGCGGCATCTGGTGACGACGACGTCAGAGCCGAGGGGCGGTCCGGGTCTTCTTCCTCCTCGGCGTCTTCATGCAAAGTGAATGGGGATGAAAAGGCTGCTGGTGCACATGCGCACCAGCAGCCTTTTCATTGGCTGGAGCGCATCACATGGCTTCCAGCTTGCTCAGCCCTGATTGGCTGAGCTTGCTGGAAGCCATGTGATGCGCTCCAGCCAATGAAAAGGCTGCCGGTGCGCAAGCGCACTGGCAGCCTTTTCCATCCCCTGGACCCGGAAGTTGGAGACATCGCTGGATGGCGGACGGCGGCGACGGAGAGGCGGACGGCGGGCGAATCGAGTGGCGATCGTCACCGGAGAGATGGTGAGTATGGTGTCTGTGTGTGTCTGTGTTTTTTTTTTTTTTGGGGGTCCCGCGGGAGTTGTCCTTTAAACATAACACCTGTTTGAAACAGACAGTTTCAATTGAATTAATAGTGACTATAACTATCTCATGGGTTTATGAAGCCTTTACCAGCCCTTTATATTGCAACCACAAATGTCCTCTCTTTTTGTGTGATGAACATGGTCTGTTGTGCCCCTATTTTCAGAATAGTCAAAACAAGGTGTACAGCTCTTCAAATATTTTTTTATGAAATAATATATCTAAAACATACTTGTGTGATCTTTTTTTATTAACCCCTTAACGACAAAGGGCGTATAGGTACGCCCTATTGCCGGTAAGGGTGTTCAGAGCGGGGCCGCACGGCGACCCCGCTCTGAACCGCGGCGTGCCGCTTGTAGCCCGGGACTGCAGGTATTAGCGGGCACGGTCCGATCGCCGTGCCCGCTAATACAGTAATCAGATGCAGCTGTCAAACATGACAGCTGCATCCGATTACCGGATCCAGCGTCTCCCTGGTGTCTAGTGGCGGATATCGCTCCTCTGGGATGTTATCCCGGAGGAGCGATCTCCGTTTCTGAAGCCGGCCGGGGACCGCTCCAAGATGGCACCGTCCCCGGCTCGGCACTCATTTACTTCCGGCTGCAGCAGCCGAAAGCAGACGAGTGCCGATCTCATGGATCTCTGCAGCATGTCTATGCTGCAGAGATCTCAATGAGAGATCAAAGTGTATATACTAGAAGTCCCCTAGGGGGGCTTCTAGTATATGTGTAAAAAATATATATATAGTGTTGCTGTCAATAAAAAGCCCCCTCCCCTAATAAAAGTCTGAATCACCCCCCTTTTCCCAGGTTATAAATAAAAGTAAACAAATAAATAAATAAATAAACAAACATGTTTGCTATCGCCGTGTGCGTAATCACCCGAACTATTAATTAATCACATTCCTGATCTCGTACGGTGAACGGCGTCAGCGCAAAAAAATCCCAAAGTGCAAAATTGCGCATTTTTGGTTGCATCAAATCCAGAAAAGTTGTAATAAAAAGCGATCAAAAAATCGTATATGCGCAATCAAGGTACCGATAGAAAGAACACATCATGGCGCAAAGAATGACACCTGACACAGCCCCATAGACCAAAGGATAAAAGTGCTATAAGCCTGGGAATGGAGCAATTTTAAGTGACGTATATTTGTTGACAATGGTTTGAATTTTTTACAGGCCATCCGATACAATATAAGTTATACATGTTATATATGTTATATCGTTTTAATCGTAACGACTTGAGGAACGTGCATAACAAGTCAATTTTACCCCAGGGCGAATGGCGTAAAAACACATTTCCTCCAAATAAACAAAATGCGGTTTTTTTTTCAATTTCACCACACTTTGAATTTTTTTCTGGTTTCGCAGTGTACTTTATGCAAAAATTCAGCCTGTCATTGCAAAGTACAATTAGTGACGCAAAAAATAAGGGCTTATGTGGGTCTTTAGGTGGAAAAATGCAAGTGCTATGGCCTTTGATGCACAAGGAGGAAAAAACAAAAACGCAAAAATCGAAATTGGCTCTGTCCTTAAGGGGTTAATGTTATTTTAGGTATCTATAATTATAATAGATAAATGGAAATCATTTAAATAATTTCTATATATTTTTAATGTTTTTCCTTTATATGCATTGTTTAACCTGTCAGAAGAAACTACATTGCAAAACATTATCTCCTTTCAGTAATTGCATTTGACTGTTCCTTTGTCATAAATGACCTTCGATGACCTTCGATGAGTGGCACAGATTTCACAGTTCAGTTTCTAGATCATGAAAAATGTTTAAGTATAATTTTTAACAAAAATTTAGGGAAGCACAGAGAGACCCAGCAGAGGCCATCTGGAACAGGGATACCCTTCAAGTGAGCCAGGCACAGGTGTAGACATCGGGTTTAGCTGTGTATAGGAGTGAGCGCTTGTCGCCGATCATCAATACACTAGGCAATCTTGGACCAAAAATAAAAATCTAATTTTTCAGACAACTCGTTTCGGCCCGGTATTAAGTCAGGGCTTGCCCTTGATCCAGTATGGTGGCTTTCAAGATGGCAGCCATGTTCTGGACATAGCCTAAATTACAGACACAATCTGGACATAACCTAAAAGATACAGCCCGTTAATAAACTTTCTGGTTTATTTCGACATGTCATTTTCCCTTTCATTTCTGAAATAAAATGATGAACCCTTAAGTATGTTAAAGGACCAAATAAGATTTAGGAGGGAAGTGTTTTTAGAAAAAAAACTGAACTCAAGAACAGGAGGACAAAGTGAGAGGTTAGTTGGTGTAAAAATCGGAAGCAACATGAGAAAAATTATTTTACTGAAAGAGTAGTAGATGCTTGGAAAAAAACTTCCAGCAGATGTGGTAGGTAAATCTACAATAAGAAGCGAAATGCTAAAAGGGCAGACTAAATGCACCAAGTGGTCTTTTTCTGCCGGCAAACTTCCATGTGTCTTTTGACTAGTGCCGCTATCAGGGCAGTACTGACAGTACTGCTCTAAGGGGCCCAGACAAAATAAAAGGTATGGCTACCACTCCTCCACCTCTCTATACTGGCAATAGTACTGTATTTGGAAAAAGATAGGGCCCCTAGCAAGGCAGCAGGGCTGTCCATTTCTCCAAACTAAAATAAACAGTGTCTGGCTGACTCCCTCTCCACACTTTCAGCCAGCTGCAGCAGGGCCAGAAGATTAGAAAGACTCCCTACGCTGCCGTTGACTTTATCAAAAGCCCGGCATGGGGGACCGAGGAGGTTAAAGAGGGCATGGAGTCCTTGTTGCCCTCCATTTTTACTTATTGCACAGTGCAGTGACTGTTGGGGCAGGCTGGGACCCTCCCCCTGATGAGCCCTGGAGATTTTCCTCCCTCATCATGAGCTTCAGGACTGGCATAAATTTTTTAGCACTGTTGCATACTTTCGTCCCCTTGGTCACTCACTGCCTCTTTATAGAAGTCTGGAGATTTGGCCTATTGTATAGAGGCACAAAGTGACCAGGGGGACAGGAGTGTGCAGCAGCATGTAGTGTACACAAGCTGTACAGCTCCTCATCCTCCATGACCCTTCTCCTTTCCCCCTTGGCCTATCTTTGCCTCTCAGGCTACGTCCCTCTGCTCCTTGTGCTGCTCTCAGACAGGACACAGAAGGAGGGGCTGCAGCTTGCACGGACCTGTTTATATAATATGTGTATTATTCCCGGCAGCCTTTGGTGGCAGCATAGGGGCCGTGCCACCCCTTACTGCTGCTACCCAGTAAATAACTATTTACATTTTCTTTAATAATTTTACATCACAAAGTTAGTTAACGTTATTAACCCTTTGAGGACCAGGCCCTAAATGACCCAGTGGACCGCACAAATTTTGATCTTAGTGCTTTCGTTTTTCCCTCCTCCCCTTCTAAGAGCTCTAGCACTCTCAGTTTTCTATCTACAAGCCATGTAAGTGCTTGTTTTTTACAGGAATAGTTGTACTTTGTAATGGCGTCTTTCATTTTACCATAACATGTATGATGGAATTCCAAATATATTATTTATGAAGATATAAATAGGTGAAATCGTAAGAAAGAATGCAATATGGTAACGTTTGGGGGGTTCCTGTGTCTACGTAATGCACTATATGGTAACAGCGACATGACACTATTATTCTATATGTCAGTCCGAACACAACCATATGCAGGTTACACAGATTCTCTAATGTTATATATATTTTTTTTTATGAAATCCTTTTTTTTGGCAATTAAATATTAATAAAATGGGCCTATTGTGACGCTCATAACGGTTTTATTTTTTCACCTACGGGGCTGTATGGGGTGTCATTTTTTCCGACATGATCTCTAGTTTTTATTAATACCATATTTGTGAAGATCGGACGTTTTGATCACTTTTTATTGATTTTTTTTAATATATAATGTAACATAAAATCGGTAATCTGCGCACTTTTTCCCCTCTTTTCGTTTACGCCGTTTACCGGTCGCAATGACGCTTGTTATATTTTAATAGATCGGACAATTCCGCACGCTACGGTATATTATATGTTTCTCTATTTATTCATTTTTATATGTTTTATTTATATAATGGGAAAGGGGGGTGATTTAGACTTTTATTGGGGGAGGGGTTTTGGGGTAGTGTGTTAGTGTTTTGAACTTTGTTTTTTTTACACTTTTGAAGTCCCTTTGGGGGACTTCTACATACATTACTTTGATTTCTACACTGATGAATGCTATGCCATAGGCATAGCATTGATCAGTGTTATCGGCGATCTGCTCATTGAGCTTGCCTGTGCAGGCTTAGTGTAGCAGATCGCCGATCGGACCGCACGGAGGCAGGTAAGAGACCTCCGGCAGTCCGTTTCAACGATCGGGACCCCCGCAGTGTGACTGCGGGGGTCCCGATCGGTAAGTGACAGGGGACTCCCCCTGTCACTTACACTTAAACGACGCGGTCGCGCCGCGATCGCGGCGTTTAAGGGGTTAATGACACGCGGCAACGCGATCGCTGCAGCGTGTCATTACCGGTGAGGTCCCGGCTGCTGATTGCAGCCGGCCCCCACCTGCTATGAAGCGCGCTCCGCTCCGGAGCGCGCTTCATAGCGGGAAAAACACCCAGGACGTAAGGTTACGTCATGGGTCGTCTGGGGACAGACTTCCATGACGTAACCCTACGTCCAGGGTTGTCTAGGGGTTAAAGAAATGTTAAAAAATAAATATTTGCCAGAATATCCCTTTAATGGATAAGTGACACAGTGCTAGATAAGAGCTGATTAAGATGGGAAGGGGCCCAGGTAATTTTGGCTTTATGGAGCCCCACATTTCCTGATGGCAGCTTTGCTTTTTACCCTATATAGAGAACCAGGACCAAGTAACCATAAGAATTGCTTAAAGCGTCTCTGTACCCACAATCTGTCCCCGTCCCCAAACCACTTGCACCTTCAGATAGCTGCTTTTAATCCAAGATCCTTCCTGGGGTCCGTTCGGCAGCTGATGCAGTTATTGTCCTAAAAAACAACTTTTAAACTTGCAGCCCTGTATCAAACGGCCGTGGCCTAGATTGTGTATGCATTAGGCTGGTACATCCTCTCCGTCCCTCCTCCCCACCCTCTTCATCATTAGGAATGCCCCTAGAACATTTTCTCCTGTCTGAACATTGCACAGGTGCCTTTACAATCCAGCCCATATGCCGTGCTGACACAGCTGATGAATAGGAGACAATCTGCCTGGAGCATTCCTAATGATGAGGAGGGCAGGGAGGAGGGACAGAGAGGTTGTGCCAGCCTAATGCATACACAATCTAGGCCACGGCTGTTGGGCACAGGGCACAGTTGTTTTTTAGGACACTAACTGCATCACCTGCCGAACGGACCCCAGGACAGATCTTGGATTAAAAGCAGCTATCTGAAGGTACAAGTGGTTGGGGGGTCAGATTGTGGAAACAGAGGCTTTAAGAGGCTTCAAATAGCTGCTGCACAACTAGATGGAGACAGGAAATTAAGACAGAATCTGTGGGTGATTCACACATACATGTATCATTATATGTCTGTATAACTACCCTCAAAGAAGAGACTGCTAATCTAATATTGTATTGTTTAATGTAATGGTGCCAATTTAAATATTACATACAACTGCAACAAAGATTTTCCTCCTTACTTACCCTTGGAGAAGGAAAGTAGATGAGTCAGAGTTAGTATTATGCTCTTGCCCTACTTGTCTGTACTTTGCATTTCTGATAATTATCACCCAGGGAATTGATTTAATAAACCCTTATACGGCTGTATAATTCTCATCTTCGATGCATTCCTTTACAGGATTCATTGACTTTGTTGTCTATAAGATAACATCGTAGGTAATATTTGAATATTTATTATATAATTAGGAATGAGGGTCTGATATAGGATTGATAAGGATTGGCAAATAAATGCCTGTGGAGAGTAAAGTAAAAAAAAAAAAAAAAATTAAAATATATTATAATTTATTAATATATCTATCTATCTATATATCTCATTTTTTTATTTTTTATATTATGGTACTCACTTTGTTTAACCCCTTAATGACAGAGCCTGAAATGGCCTTAAGGACAGAGACAAATTTTATGAATATGACCAGTGTCACTTTATTCATTAATAACTTCGGGATGCTTTTACCTATCCGGCTGATTCTGAGATTGTTTTCTCGTGACATATGGTACTTTACATTTCTGGTAAATTGGAGTCGATACTTAAAACGAATCTTTATGAAAAAACCCTAAATAACGTGAAAAATTGTGAAAAAAAGCATTTTTCCAACTTTGAAACTTTTCAGCTTATACAGAAAATGGTTATGCCACATAAATTATATATTAAATAGCATAAACAACATGTCTACTTTATGTTGGCGGCATTTATTAAACTATTTTTCATTTTTTTTAGACAATGGAAAGCTTAAAACATTAGCAGCAATTTTCCAAATTTTCCATAAAATTTCAAAATCAGATATTTTTAGGGACCTGTTCAGGTTTCTGCGTTCACACTACTGTATATTTCAGTCAGTATATGTATATTTCAGACAGTATATTTCAGTCAGTATTGCAATCAAAACCAGGAGTGGATTAAAAACACAAAAAGGATCTGTTCACACAATGTTGAAATTGAGTGGATGGCTGCCATTTAATGGCAAATATTTGCTGTTGTTTTAGAACAACGGCTGTCATATAGAAATAATGGCCGTTATTTACTGTTATATGGCGGCCATCCACTCAATTTCAACATTGTGTGCACAGATCCTTTCTGTGTTTTTAATCCACTCCTGGCTTTGGTTGCAATACTGACTGAAATATACTGACTGAAATATACGTAGTGTGAACGCCATATAACTGCCATTATTTCAATATAACAGCCGTTGTTTTAAAATAACAGCAAATATTTTCCATTAAATGGCGGCCATTCACTCAATTTCAACATTGTTTGAACAGATCCTTTCTGTGTTTTCAATCCACTCCTGGTTTTGGTTGCAATATGAGGACCACAATACTGACTGAAATATACATAGTGTGAACCCAGCCTTAGGCTATGTTCACACTACGTATATTTGAGGCTGTATGTTTGAGGCTGTATAGCAACCAAAACAAGGAGTGGATTGAAAACACAGAAAGGCTCTGTTCACATAATGTTGTAATTGAGTGGATGGCCGTCATTTAATGGCAAATATTTGCTGTTATTTTAAAACAACGGCTGTTATATTGAAATAATGGCAGTTATTTACTGTTCTATGGCGGCCATCCACTCAACTTCAACATTATGTGAACAGAGCCTTTCTGTGTTTTCAATCCACTCCTGGTTTTGGTTGCTATGAGGACCAAATACAGCCTCAAATATACATAGTGTGAACCCAGCCTTTAAGTGTATTTGAGGGGACTGCATGTTAGAAAGCCCCACAAAGCACCCCATTTAAGAAACTGCACCCCCCAAACTCTGCAAAAGCACATCCAAAAAGTTTTTTAACCCTTTAAGAGAGTCACAGAAATAAAAGTTAAGTGTGCAAGAAATTTGAAAATTTTAATTTTCTGTGCAGATTTTATTGTAATCCAATATTTTTCATAATTATAAACCTACTACCAGAGAAATGCACCCCAATATGGATTGCCCCATTTCTGCAGTTTATAGAAATACCCCATATGTGGCCCTAATGCATTGTTTGATGCAACCACAAGCCTCAGATATAAAGGAGCACCTAGTGAATTTCATGGTCATTTTTGGCCGTACCACTTCAGGTTGGCAGAGGCTCTGGGGTTCCAAAACATAAAAAACACCCCTAAAGGGACACCATTTAGAAAACTACACCCCTCAAGGAATGTAACAAGGGGTGCGGTGAGCATTTGGACCCCACAGGTGCTTCACAGATTTTCAGAACAATGTGGCGTGAAAAAAGAAAAATGTATTTTTTACACTATAACGTTGTTCTAGCCTTCAATTTTTTTATTTTCACAATGGGATAAAAGGGAAAAAAAACACAAAGCGTGTAGTGCAGTTTCTCCTGAGTACGGAAATACCCCACATGTGGACATAAAGTGCCAAGCGGGCGCAGGACGAGCCTCCAAAGGGAAGGAGCGCCAATTGGCTTTTGGAAGCTGAATTTCACTGGAAAGGATTTCAAGGGCCATGTTGCATTTACAGAGCCCTCGTGCTGCCAAGACACTTGAAACCCCCCACAAGTGACACCATTCTGGAAACTACACCCCTTAAGGAATCTAACAAGGGGTGCAGTGAGCATATGGACCCCACTGGTGACGGGCACAAATGTGAAACAATGTTATGTGAAAGGCAAATTTTTCATTTTTTCACTTTCACGGCACAAATGTGCCCGTCATCAAGGGGTCCATATCCTCACTGTACCACTTGTTAGATTCCTTGAGGGGTGTAGTTTCCAGAATGGGGTCACCGGTGGGGGGTTTCCAGTGTTTTGGCAGCACGAGGGCTCTATAAATGCGACATGGCGTTCATCATCCTTTCTGGCCGAATCCAGCCTCCAAAATCCAAATGGCGCTCCTTCCCTTCAGAGGCTTGCCCTGCGCCCATATGGCGCTTTATGTCCACATGTGGGGTATTTACGGACTCAGGGGAAATTGCTCTACACATTTTATGTTTTTTTTTATCTTTTTACCCCTTGTGAAAATGAAAAAATCAAGACAAGATCAATGATTTAGTGTAAAAATTAAGCATTTTTTACTCTAAATGTTGGTCTAGCCTTGATTTTCCCATTTCCACAAGAGGTTAAAAAAGAAAATGAACACAAAACATGTAGCGTAATTTCCCATGAGTATGAAAATACCCCACATGTGGACATAATGTGCCATATGGGCACAGGGCAAGCGACCAAAGGGACAGAGCGCCATTTAGAGGCTGAAATGAAGGATGGAGGCCATGTCGCAATTACAAAGCTCCTGTGCTGCCAGAACAGCAGAAACCCCCCACAAGTGACCCCTGTCTGAAAACTACACCCCATAAGGAATCTAACAAGGGGTGCAGTGAGCATATGGACCCCACTAGTGACGGTCAAATTTGTCGAACATGTGCCAGGAAAATAAAAAATACAATTTTTTTCATTTTCACGTCCCAAATGTGGCCGTCAACAGGGGGCCATATCCCCGGTGCCCCCCTTGTTAGATTCCTTATGGGGTATAGTTTCCAGAATGGGGTCACTTGTTGGGGGGTTTCTACTGTCCTGGCCGCACAGAGGCTTTGTAATTGCATCATGGCATCCTCTAATGGGAATGGCGGCCATACCTATCTAGCTGGGGAAAAGGGACCATTCTAATTTATTTGGGGGTATTAGGCCAATTATTAGTTTATAAGGTTGAAAATGACAGGTTTCCATCAAATTCAACCTGTGTGGATCCAGAGGAAGGCAAAAAACCCTCGTAAGGCAGACAACAGTAGACTCATCACAGGGGAAAAATTCCTTCCCGACTCCATAGTGGCAATCAGAATAATCCCTGGATCAACGTGACCCCTGAAATAGGAATAAGGGACAGAATTTTGAAAATGTAGAACTCCGATGACGTGTAGTATGCCTTGAAGCGATCCAGTATGCAGAGGCCGGGGTGATCAGGATAGGTGTCACATTGGAAAATGGTGTCCTTCCTGATCCCCCTGTTACGCCACACTCAGCACTTCTTCTGGGGTCTCCCATTCTCCAGTGTGGGGGACGTTACCTGGAAAATGTTGCCCTGGTGCGATACGGGGTCCTTCATATCCAGAAGTGCTGGGTCCGCTCCATGGCTGCTAAATATTAGGGCTCTATTACTGCTTCTGATATTTTCGCATCGTGCCACAAGCTACAGTAGCTCGGGCAGCGAGGCACCGGAAGAGGGGGTGCTGGTTTAAGAGTTATCCCCGTACAGGTGGTAACCTTTATCCAGCATATTCAGTTCCCGAATGATCTCCCCACTAACTCCGAGGATGGGGGGGGGGGGGGGGTATGCAGGATTCGGGTGTCCCTTCCCTCATACACTCTAAGGGTATGTACACACTGCGGAATGGCGAAGGATAACCCTTTGTGCATTCCGCAGCTGGCACCCGCCGGTGGACTGATGCAGGCGCGTGTCTCCACCCGTGTCATAGACTCCATTCTATGCACAGGCGGATTCCGCTCTCCGTCCAATGTGTTCATTCTTTGGACGGACGTAGGAACCCGCCCATGCATAGAATGGAGTCTATGACACGGGTGGAGACGCACGCCCACATCAGTCCGCCGGCGGGTGCCAGCTGAGGAATTCACAAAGGGTTATCCTTCGCCATTCAGCAGTGTGCACGTACCCTAAATCTGTAAGTGTACCCTGAGGTACTCTCACAGAGTTTGTAGAATTGCACGCCATACCGTCATCTCTTATTGGGACGGTACTGGCGGAAAAGACGTGTCTGGATGATGAGGATGAGGATGAATGGAGGAAAAAAGGATCCCCCCCCCATTCATCCTCACTGGCTGTTTGGGTGTCGGAGGCAATAATAACGTATGCGTTTGACGCCGAAAACACCCAGGGGGCCATACCGGGACTAGTATATGGGGTATGTAAATGTGTTCTGGTGTAGTGTAAAACTTTTTTTTGTGTAGTGTGGTGTAATGTAGTGTTTTTTTACAGGTTTTTTTAACAGTAAGGAAAAAAAACCTACGCCAAAAAAGAAGCTGCTGATAAATGCCGCACTTATGTGTGGTACTTATCAGCAGACAGTGGCGGTAGAATATAGGGGGGGGAAACGCCCTACACCAAAAAGGAGGAGTTGCTTATCAGCGGCGCACTTAGGTGCGATGCTGATCAGCACTCAGCGGCGTTAGGGCGAATAAAAAAAAAAAAAAAAATCTTTTTACCCCAAAGCAAATGATCAGTGTATAATATACACTGATCAGCTGCTAGGGGGCAGTAGAATGGAGCTGGAGGAGATGGCCGAAGATGGGGGTGACGGAAAAGCCCGAAGAGCCGAAGATTCCCGACGAAGACCGAACGAACCCGAAAGTGGCGGCGACGAGGAGAAGAGGACGCGCAGGACCGCGAATCTTCGTTCCGGAGGCCAGGATCAGGTGAGTATAGTGCACTACACTATACACTCACCTGTTCTGCACCCCTCAGCTACCTAGCTGAGGGGTGCAGAACCCGGCCGGACACTTTTTTTTACTGTTAGATCGCCGTGATGGGCCGGCCGTTACTGGCCGGCCTATCACGGTGATCGTGGGGGTGGCACCGGTGCCATCTTTGTTGGGGACAGTAATTGCGATTGGTGCTGTCCCGGACAGCACCAATCGTCATTGCTTTCCGGGTTACCGGGTCACCGATGACCCGGAAAGCTGTATTCAGCGATCTTCGGCACGGGGGGGATTAACCACCCCCCGTGCTGACGAGCAGAGATGGCCTGCTATACATTATAGCAGGCCATCTTCCCCGATCGCTGTGTGTGAACACACAGCGATCGGGGAAACATCGGGCGTAAATTTACGTCCATTTGCGCTAAGTACCAGGGTGTGGGGGTGTAAATTTACGCCCAATGACGTTAAGGGGTCAAGGAAGTTTTGAGGGTTGCAATGTTATGGATTAATATGTAATTATGTAACCTAAATTCATAGCAATTTTTTTTTTTTTTACCTTGCCGAAGTAATCAGTTTTAACATTCATAATATTAATACATGTTGATACATCTTCATAAAACAGTTGTATGTAATATTTATGGTTAGGGTAGGTTCACATCACTTTTGGTTATTTTGTTTGTAGGGATATTTAAAAATGGCCTACCAAACATATGCTCCAATTGTGTGCAGCCATATGCCTTATAGTTACATACACATATACCAAAGGTCATTTTTACCTTTAGGCATAACATGTTTGTGCCTACTGGTGGTCCTAAGGGAAGGACAGCTGCTGAGTGGTAAGTGTACACATGAATATACTGAACAGTGTGCATTCATATATAAATGACATTGATTTCTCTTAATTGTCTTAATTAGGCACTGACGAAGCTGTAGGGAGGAGGACACCAAGTGAGGATAATGAGGAAGAGTTGCAGATGGTTCCAGATGTTGTGAGAAATGCATCACTATGGCCTGTCTTATTGTGAGGGCAGACAAACATTTCAGAACCAGTGACTTTAGAGCCTAAGGCCCCAGATGATCTGTGCTTACAGGCAGGATGTGAAACTAGCCTTATAATAACAGGGTAATGAATTAAAAACACAAAGACAGAATTAAAGGTTTTTTACAGCTTCAATGAGAGCCAAATAAATTATTTATTACTTGTGGTTTTATGCTGCGTTTACACACACAGATTTATCTGACATATTTTGGATGCCAAAGCCAGGAATGGATTTGAAAACAGGAGAAATCTCAGTCTTACCTTTATCACCTGCTCCCTGTTTATAATCTGCTCCTGGTTTTGGCTTCCAAAATCTGTCAGATAAATCTGTCTGTGTAAACGCACCATTAGTAATAAAAGCCGCTTCATTGTTAGTCCATCATCACATTTACAGCTAAAAGGGATTTTAAGGATAATGTCAAGGTTTTGCAAGTGCCTCTATCTCTATTAAAACAATAAAAGAGTACATACTTACTTCCCACACTTTCCCGGCGCTGCCGTTTGCAAACCTTCTGGTCCACGTTGCACTTCTCTTCTGCCAGCGTCTGATCCTTTAATCTCACACTTTTAATCCTTTTTCTTGTTATTCTAGACTTTAGGGTGAGAAAGGGACAGTTATTTATTATAACTGAGCAAAGGAAATTCATACTTACCTCCCCCACTGCCGCTGTCAAATCTTCCAGTACACGTTGCACTCCTATTCTGTCAGGGTCTGATCCTTTATTCCCACTCCTTTAATCCCTCTTCTTTTTATTCTAGATTTTAGGGTGAGAAAGGGATAGCTATTTATTATAACGTAGCCCAAGAAATTCTCAGCCCATATAATAAATGCTCTTTTTAGACTACTATATATGTAAATATAGTTTTTGTCAGGAAACGGACAGCAGGACAAGACAAGACAGTGAGCCCTGATGCTGAACTCAGCCCACTGTCCCTGCCTACTTGCCACAATCCACCCTAAGATGGCGGCGAGCAACTGGGCGGCGGTCCCTGCACTGGCTAGGTGAGACACAAAGACAAGACAGACAGACAAAACACAATAAAGAATAGTACACAGTCCGGGTCACAACAATCGGGCAGTATAGGTATCAAATCACAAACCAATAGGTGAAGTCAAAGTCCAGGCAATATGGTCAAAGCAGGTGGCAAGCAAGGGAGGTCAAGGAATAAGGCCAAGATCAGGGAATGCAAATACACAGAAGATACAAGCGGGCAGAGACAAAGTCAATAACCAGCAATGACTGCACAGACTGAGGTTAGTTATATAGGAGGTCAGGGTTCTGGTCCAGAACGTAATTGAACCATCCCCCTGATCTCCAAGCACAGACAGCTGAAAACAAAACAGATCCACTGGCAGGATGACCTGTCAGTCACAGCAGAACCAAGCACAGATTAACCATAACATGGCCAGACAGAATTCAGCAGGTGAAGTCGGGTGTGTCTCCTAACCAAGTGAGCAGATAAACCAGTGTTCACATACTGCAAGAACAAAACACAGAAGAGAATACAAGAAAATCAGCGCCTTCTCGGTGGCAGGACGAGCCAAGGGGCACATAATGCTCCGCAAAGAAACCATCCTGACAGTTTGCCTTTGTTATAAACGTAGGTAGAGTAGTCTGAGAACGGGTTGAGGAAAGACACAGACAGTGAGCCCTGATCTGGTCCCACCAGTTGACAGAGATTCCTGCCAGTCACACAATACATTGCAGCACAGCTGCTGGGAGTTTTGAGTCATTCCACTGGTGTTGGAGACCCATGGAGTCCCAGGTAGCTAGATGCTGTTGGGTATTTGTGATGTTACCCATCCATGAGCGAGACACCAGAAAATCTTGAGGGCACTCCTGCAGTATGACTAACCAACAAGGCAGACGTCCTTCGTGTCAGGCCAGTTAAGAACTTAACAACCTTTTAGTTAATTTGAAAATATACAACATACACTATGACCAGTCTGCTATACACAGAAATGCCAAGGAAGCACGCTTAGCCCATTTAGACAGCTCACAGTAGCATAAGCAGCATTCGGTTTGACATTGTCATGTTGAAAAATTGTCCTGGGACACCAAGAAATTACCATACCTTTGTTTCCATGTTCAAGTCAATATAACAATGAGCTATTAGTGTACGGCTATGTTCACACAATGTTTTCTCAGCTCCGTTTAAAATGATGTCCGTGGGGGCGTGGCCTGGACATGGTGCTGAGCGGACACGTGGTGTGAGAGCTCCGTTCCGCCGCCGGCCATTAGCGTCTCACAGCTTCAGCACAGCGCCTACATGCCGGGGAAGCCCCGCCGAAGGTCCCCGCTAGTCAGCACAGCACCCCTGGGGCGCACCAGGAGCGGTATTCGGAGGTTTCTCCTCGACTCTGCAGGGCCCAGCTCCACCGCGGGTATATCCAAGATGGCCGCCCACACCGCTTCTGCGGCTGCACTCCAGGGTCCCTCACAAGACGCAGCACCTGCTCTCTCACAGGACTTTCCGGCTTTGCTATGGGAACAGCCGCCTCCCGACCAACTCTCTATCTCTATCCTCAGCATGTCCGGGACAGCGGGTAAGGAGTTACAAGCCCTGCAGTCCCATATTGCCACAATGCCCACCAAAGCAGACATGGAGGGCTATATAGCCCGTATGGAGGTGGCCTGTATGTCCGAGATCCGATCCCTGAAAGACGACCTGGTCTCCTTGACCACTACGGTCCAGGCCTTGGAGCATACTACAGGGGACTTACAAGATGAGCAGCAAACGCACCGGTCCCAGCTGGATCTGCACACGCAGCAGATACAGATGTTGTTTAATATGGCGGACGAAAGCTGAAAACCGGAACCGCCGGAACAACATCAGGGTGCGGGGGATCCCGGAGTCAGTTAAACCCCCAGACCTCATGTCCACACTACAAGGCCTTTTTAACCACTTGTTGGGGAAGTCCCCCGCTGCACCCCTAGAACTGGACTGCGCGCACAGGACCCTTGGGCCACCTAGCAATGATCCTGCCAGACCTCGTGACCTCGTGTGTAGGGTGCATTACTTCCAAGTCAAAGAGACTATCATGCGCAAAGCTAGAGACCGTGGTCCTATAGATCTCAATGGTGCTGCCATCCAACTATTAACAGACTTGTCTAGGACCACCCTGGCGAAAAGAAGAGTGCTTCGCCCCCTGCTGTCCCTCCTCCGGGAGCGCAACATCTCTTACTCATGGGGCTATCCGTTCCAGCTACAGATCCGCCATGATGGAGGTCAAGTTTACCTCCACACGCCATCTGACCTGCCGCAGGTTATGGAAACCCTGGACCTCCCTCGTGTGGATATCCCAGAATGGCCGTTTCAGCCCCCCCTACCACAGAGTGCAGCACGAGCTGATCAACCGAGACCCCAGCGGGAGCAGAGGCGCAGACGCCGCTCCCCAGAAATGGTGTGATTTGACTGTCCTGTGGGAGTCGCCCTCCTCTGCTGAGTCTCCCTTGTGACTGGTTCCCACTGCATGCCTATGGAGTGCTAGGTGCTATTGGAGCTTCTATATGTGTGAGGCCCTTGGGCTTGGGGACGCGGTTGTTATGATAATATTGTTATAGTGGTTGAGGTGGCCCTATTCCTTTTCCTGCTCCCCCCCCCTCCCCTTCCCCCTTCCTCCCCCCTTCCTCCCCCCTTTTTCCCCTTCCCCTCCCCCTTTTTCCCCTAAATCGAGTAGTACATTCGTTCCCTCCATAGATACACGACACGGAGCCAAACATAACCTGGCTGATATAGTCAAGGTTTTCCGGGAGTATTACCAGACCCTGTACAATTTAAAAGGACCTTTACATGACATGGACTTGGCTGCCTTCCTGGACAGGGTGGAATCGTACATCATGTCCACTGCATTACCGGCCCTCTCGAGGGAGGCGGTTGACTCGCTGGAAGCCCCGTTTTCCGAAACGGAACTCTCCACGGTCATCAAAAACACGCCCAATGGCAGGAGCCCAGGTCCGGATGGGTTCACTGCCCAATTTTACAAAATGTTCTCTAGCCAGCTCACTCCCTTCCTGACCCGGGTTTTTAACTCTATCTCTCCATCTTGCCCCTTTCTGTCCCAGTCTTTGATGGCCACAATCGTAGTAATCCCTAAGCCCGGTGAGGACACATTGTCATGCGCCAATTACCGTCCTATTTCGCTAATTAACTCCGACATAAAATTCTTCTCTAAAATGATTGTCGATAGACTAGCCCCCTCGCTCCCCACGACCATTCATACTGACCAAGTGGGCTTCGTCCCTCGACGAGAGGCGCGGGATAATCTTAACAAGACTTTATTGCTCATGTCCCATGCCCAGGGGACGCGGTCTCCAATGTGTATGATATCAATTGATGGTGAGAAAGCATTTTACCGCATCCACTGGGCATTTCTCCGTGCCACTCTGAGCCAGATTGGTGTAGGGGAGGAAATGATGGGCAGGATTACTGCCCTGTACCGTGGCCCGACAGCTAGGGTCAAAGTCAATGGTCTCCTCTCGGCCCCCCTGACAATTGCAAACGGGACGCGTCAGGGATGCCCGCTTTCCCCTTTGCTATATGTTCTAGCTATGGAGCATTTGGCGGTGGCGCTACGGGCATCCCCTGACATAACGTGCATCCGCTTGGGGGGCTCCCACTATAAGGTGTCTCTCTATGCGGATGACCTACTACTTTACGTATCTAATCCCGTCACAACTCTCCCTGCAGTTCTCAGGGAATTCGAGGTTTATGGCCAAGTCAGTAATTTTAAAGTCAATTATGCCAAAACGGAGGCTTTGAATGTCTCCCTCCCCGCCCCTCTGGTGCGACAGCTCCGCGACACCTTTTCTTTTAAATGGCAGCCCCAAGCCTTAAAATACCTTGGGGTTTGGGTACCCGCTGACCTTACCTCATTGTTCTCCCTAAACTTCTCCCCGCTGTTGGCCCGTACAAAAACCTATCTTTCAATTTACAATTGCTCTCTTCTTTCCTGGTTTGGGAGGATTAACGAGGTCAAAATGGATGTCCTGCCCAGATTTCTCTATCTTTTTCAAGCCCTCCCTATTCGCATACCTAGCCCATTCTTTAAACAGCTAAAAGTCCTTATCCGAAAATTTGTCTGGGGCTCTGTCCGACCTCGTATTAAATATAAGACGCTAACCCGTGCAAAACAATCGGGAGGCGCTGGCTTGCCAGACTTCTCCCTGTATAGTAAGGCTTGCACGCTGTTGCGCCTGGTGGATTGGTTTCATAGAGCCTCAGATAACCAGTGGGTCAGGATTGATGAGGCCCTGTCTCCGATCCCATTAAAGTTGTTACCCTGGGTCCTCCCCATTAATCGCCCGCTTGCTTCTACTTTCCCCACTCTGACCGGCAACTTTCTGTCAGTATGGGACAAACTCCTCCCGTTGTATAGCCTCTATCACGGCCTTATGAGTCCTCTGTTTGGTGATCCGGCCTTCCCCCCAGCTTGCGATAGAGAATCTTTCTTACTTTGGTCGGCCTCGGAGGGTGCCCGGATAGGTCAGGTCTTGGGTACTAACTCTGTACTAAAACCTGTCCTGGTTCGAGCATACACAGTTGAAAGCTTACCTGACCCTACACTTCCCAGGAGGAGTCCGCACCATGGAACAGACTGATTTGGAATCTATGCTCCTGTTGCCGTCGCCGGCTGGAGGGGTCGTCTCCCAGCTGTACCGTCTCCTCTTGGCCAAGGATGCAGATCCTGCCCTGGCCTACATCTCAGCGTGGGAAACGGATCTGGGTGTCACATTTTTGGAGTCAGACTTGCAAAAAATCTTTACCCTCACGCATAAATGGCCGTTAGCCTGTCATGCGCAGGAGAAAAACTTCAAGATACTCACCCTTTGGTACCGCTGTCCCTCACTGCTTCATAGGTTCTATCCAGATGTGCCCGATACGTGCTGGCGCTGTAACACGGCTGTGGGCTCTATGCTTCATATATGGTGGGATTGCCCTGTCCTACGCCCTTTCTGGGATGCAGTTTTCCAAATTTACACCACGGTTTCGAACAAGATATTAACTTTTTCTCCTGCCCTTGCTCTGCTCTCCTTGGTCCCGGGCCCCTCCTCGGCCGCCAAGAAAGGGCTACTCCGTCACTTTCTGACGGCTGCCAGAGCTGTTATCCCCAGGCACTGGAAGTCTGCGACGGCTCCCTCCATTGCTGAGTGGTTTGCTGAGATGGACTTCCTTCACCGTATGGAGTCCTTGACGGCGGAGGAGCATGGCCGCAGCAAAAAGGTGGACCGTGCCTGGTTTCCGTGGCCTACCTTCAAAACCAGCCCTTCCCTTGCAAAATGGCTTCCGTGAGCTGCTACGATGAGGGTTCGCCCTCTTCTCGACCTCGGGCATGGATGATACTGCTTTTACATTTGGGATGTCATGGTTCCCCCCCCCCCCTGCTCTTGCTTATCCCTTCCTTACCTTCCCTTGCTCCCCTACCCCCCCCTCCTTCTCTCTTCTTCTCCCCCTTCTCTCTTCTCTTTCATCTTTACTGACTCCTTTTTTTCCATACTGTACTTCTCTTTCTTTCCCTCTATGGAGACCTGTTCTGATCTGCTGGCCGCCTAACTAGGCGCTCTTGTTATGATACTATACTGTTTGGTGGACGCATAAGATCTCGTTTCCGGCCTCTCCAGGCGGAAATGTCCTTACCTATTTATCTCGCTACAATGGACACCGCGGATTTATTCGCTCCTGGACTGTTCGCTAAATAAGTGCCCATTGTCTGTTGGACTCTGATTTGTCTGCCATTATTTTGCCTTTTTCTTCTGCCTTATTGTTACAAACTGTCTCTTAATAAAAGCCTGATTTACAAAAAAAAAATAAAAAAAATAAAATGATGTCCGCCATTTTGAGTCTAAAATAACGGACGTCATTTAGCTGTCTAGCCTTCTTTTAATGCAATGACTGGTGTTTGTACATTATTCTAGTGTGGGTTACTAATTGGACTTTGGGTGTGTTTTAATTGAAAAGTCCATTGAAAAAACTGAGAAAGAAAAGTGACAAAAGAAAAACTGTGGGAACAACTAATAAAAAACGTCCTCTGTTTGCAAAAGACGTCCAAAAATAATGATCATGTTCATTATTTTGACGTCTGTGGTAGAAACGTCCAGTATTCAATGCATTGTGTGCATGGACGTCTGACTTCCCATTGACTTCAATGCATTGCCATTGCAGTCAGTTAAATTGCGTCAAAAAATGATCTTTTTTAGATATCAAAATCGTCCTCCTTTTCTTTATTTTTGACCTTGTGTGAACATAGCCTACCTGTAAAGAAGTCTAGGTGGTTCTGGCTATTATACGATATATCACCTCACAGTATAATCTCAAGAGTAGGATTGGTGTGGAGTTCTCCCTTCAATATTGATATTGCAACACCAGGAAAGACAAGTAATAAGGTTATGGTACAGAGCAAGATGGCAATAGAGATTGGAATGGAAATCTGTTCTCTTCAATTATGTATTCAGCTTTTGTTTCAGGCCAGATATAGAGACTACGTTGGCAACTCCATGAAGAAACATGAAATTGATCAATCCCAATTCTGGGGTTGAGGTGTGGGTTAGCAAAATGAATGGTAGCCAGACCCCTATACTCTTCATTTCAGCTACACTAAGATCGACGTTACATTGATTTGGTTGTGGAGCCAGTGCTACAGCCATTTTTCTGAAATATACAAGGTGCCATTTTTTAAATGGATGATACCAGATGGCTTATTGCTTGTGTTATTGTGAGCAGCTTGCACCTCTTTCCAGACTTGTCTCTCATCAAGTACATCCATTAATAACCTCATTGATAGCATGCCAAGTGCATGTATTTCTGTGCATGGTGAATAAATTGAGATATTTTATAGATTTTGTTTCACTTGTCTTATAATTTGTTTAAAATTAGCATGTCCATCATTCCTTGACTTTACCTTTTTTTTTACATTGTGGGGTCTTAAAGTAATCAGCTTCTAAGATGTTAAATGTTTTTCTCATTTCTCTTTACTTTGCATTAACCTGAGCTTTTCTACTTCCGTTTGCCATATGGATGCTGAGTTGCTATTTCAATTTGTTTGTGAACTTTTCCAAATGGCTTCCATTAGTCAACTTTGATGGATTTTAACAATTCATGACTCCACCTTTTAAGCTGAACAATTCATTCTGTCTATATGTACTCATGAACAATGCCTATCAACTACAAAGACTTAATTCCATTTAATGTGTTCCATGATGAATCCTACATCATGTGGAGAAAAAAACCTACTCACTTACATAGAATATCTAATATTACATTACTGGCTAATTTAGATAAGTACTTTTCAATAGCAATAGATTCCAGTCCATTATAAGATAATCTTACAACAATCTGAAAATCAATCTGCTAAATTATTTTCTATTAATGTTCTAAGTACTCTGTGATGAGACTGGCAGATTGTAATCTATTAGCTGGAATTACAATCAAAAGGGAATCTCATACAATTGGAAAAACAGATAAGGAAAGTTGTGGTTTTCCTAATATGTATGTTTCTGGATCATTGTTGGGTTGTTTAAGCTGCATTTGAACTTCTAACAATGTCTTAATATACCTATTAGAGTCTATTAAGACTTATGGTGGAAAGATTTCATGACACACAGGCTATGGCACTGAATAGCTCCGTATGCTGACCTCTGTCCATCACTGATAATAATCATCACAGAAACATCAGAACTGAGCAATCTAGTTGTCCTAGTTTGTATAATCATTGCTTTCTTTTACGTCTTGTGGACAACCATGAGTGTTCAGTGTTGACCTTGAGAAAAGATGGAGTCACAATGCACTATGGAAAGAAGGCAAGCCAGCATAGAACGAAAAAAAAAGGCCATGTCGTCTGATAGGGCAGTGGATAAATGAAGGACTGGCATTGTGGAACCAGTGCAGCACCGCTTATACTGTATGTAAGTGTATATCACTTAAAGGGGTACTCCGGGCATGGGGTCTTTTTCGGCTATGACCGGGGAGGAGGTGAATGAGGGCAGCGACGTTCCCTTACCTCCTCAGCACCTCCGGTCTGTGCTGCCCATCTGCTTCCTGGTCTCTACAGGGGCTTGAAACGTGACGTTCCAAGTCCGCTCAGCCAGTGAGTGGCAGAGGCAGGATCCCGCCTCTTGTCACTGATTGGCGGAGTGGACTTGAAACGTGACGTCTCAAGCCCGCGTCAGAGACCAGGAAGCAGCCAGGCAGCGCGGGCAGGAGTCCGCGATCTGGGAACCGGTGCTGGATTCGGGGAGGTAAGAGGACGTCGTTGCCCTCATTCAACTTCTCCCCAGTCATAGCTGAAAAAGACCCCAGCCCGGACTATCCCTTTAAACACTTATTTCACAACCTCTGCTTCAACAAAAGATATATATATATATATATATATATATATATTAATTATTAATATTTTTTTAATGAACAATATTAAATTCACATGACTATTTAGGTACCATCTTTCTATTTTAACCCATAAATAACATAAAATTTAGTTTTAAACGGGTACTCCGGTCGAAACCCTTTTTCTGTAATGCCCAGGAAGGGGGTGGGTGAAAACAATTACATCCACTTACCTCCCTGGCTTCAGCACTGCTCCCGTCATTTTGCTTCTCTGGTGTCTGCATATATATCCTACAAAGCGAGCAACACCACAGTCAATTAGAGAAACAATCATTCTTTACTGCACAAATGTAATAAAATGATTTATATAAAATCAAATTAAAATCACAAACATCACTGATTACTATACGGACAAAGAAAACAGCAACCAGGGGATTACACATAGCACTGGTAAAAAAAAGCCAGGCCACCAGTATGCGATGTGATAACGTAAAAGAGTATTAGATTACATAGAACTCTGGCTCCATCTGCTGGTTACACACAATAATGCATATAGAGTAATTGAAGTGCTTCATGCAGTACTGTGACCACCTATAGCCTTTACACCAACATCACAGAAGGGAGAAAAAAAGCAAAAGAAGCACTAAAAAAGCCAGGAAAAAAAATTCCAAAAAGTAAAGAGAGGCCAGAATTATTATTATTTTTTTTTTTGCAAAAAAGAAAATATTTTAGGAAAACATTATCGCTGTTGCCTCACTTTACCAGTATCTCTGGCATCGCCCGACACTATTTCACACTTCTGTGCTTCGTCAGGAGCAGCTGACTATCAGCAGCCAGCAAGATCTGCGCTACTTTGTGCAGCCTTTAAGGCTAGGTTCACACTGCGTTTTCAGCATCCGTTTAACGGATCCGTTTTTTTTAACGTCCAGAAAAATAGGGTCAGCAACGTTTTTTGGTCCGTTTTGGTCCGTCAAAAAAAACGGATCCGTTTTTTATCATAATGGAAGTCAATGGAAAAACGGATGCACACAAATGAATCCGTTTTTTGCAATCCGTTTTTCATGCGTTTTTTGCAAAAAAACGGATGCGTTAAACGGATGCTGAAAACGCAGTGTGAACCTAGCCTAACATTCATTGTTATTGGCCGCACATCTCCTGTCTACACAGAGAGATATGGGGCTGATAACAAGTTACTTTATTGCTGCACAAAAGATGTAATCAGCCAACAAGCTGGGGTTTTCCCGCTTCTCAGCTAATCACTGGCACTTTTACACAGGACATTTCTAGAAATACTCGTTGCCGATAATCAGCCCGTATAAAAGGGTCTTAGGAGAGAAAGCCCAGGGAGGGTGAGAGGCGGTACATCTTGAGATAAGCTCACATTTCATTATAGGGGGGCATGGAAAGGTGGAAAAGACCTGGGGCACTAATATTTTACCTCCTAAGCCGACTGGAAGTGTTACAGAGGAAAGCAGCTGCTACAAGTTAGGTGCTTTCGCTCCACTGAAGCTTATGACCCAGTGGACGGCGCCAATTTTCATTTTTGCATTTTTGTTTTTTCCTCCTCCCCTTCTAAGAGCTCTAGCACTTTCATATTTTTATCTACAGAGCCATGCAAAGGCTTGTTTTTTTCTGGGAATAGGTGTACTATGTAATGGCATCTTTCATTCTACCATAACTTGTATGATAGAATCCCCAAAATATTATTTATGAAAATATAAATTGGTAAAATTGGAAAAATGAATGCAATATAGTAACTTTTGGGGGGTTCCTGTGTTTACGCAATGCACTATATGGTAAAAGCGACATGATACCATTATTATGTAGGTCAGTCCGAACACAACCATATGCAGGTTTACACAGATTTTCTGATACATTTTTTTTAAATTGAAATGCTTTTTTTTTGCAACTCGTTCTTAAAAAAAATGGGCCTATTGTGACTCTTATAACGATTTAAATTTTTCACCTACACTGCTGCATGGAGTGTCATTTTTTGCGCCATGATCTCTAGTTTTTATTAATACCGTATTTGTGTAGATCGGACGTTTTGATCACTTTTTTTTTTATATATATATATATATATATATATATATATATATATATATATATATAATGTAACAAAAAAATGGTAATCCTGGCACTTTTTCCCCTCTTTTCGTTTACGCCGTTTGTTGTACGGAATGCTGATTGTTATATTTTAATAGATTTGGACAATTATGCACGCTACGGTATATAATATGTTTATTTATTTTTATATGTTTTATTTATCATATGGGAAAGGGGGGTGACTTTAACTTTTATTGGGGGCTTTGGGGTATTATAAAAAAACATTTTAACTTTTTTTTCCTACACTTTTTAAGTCCCCCTGGGGGACTTTTACATACAATTATTAAATTACATACACTGTACATAGGCATAGCATTGATCAGTGTAATAGGCGTTCTGTTGAATAAGCCTGCCTGTGGCAGAGCGCTGACCGGACCGCACGGAGGGAGGTAAGAGACCTTCGGCTGTCCGTTAAAGAGATTGTGACCCCCACAGTCACACTGCGGGTGTCCCGATCGGTAAGTGACAGGAGAGGCCTCTGTGACTTACACTTAAGCGACGCGGTCGCTTTAAGGGGTGAATGACAGGCTGTTCACATATTTCATTACTGACATAAAATATTAACAGAAGGCCAAAACATTAAATATGACGGGAATTCTTTACTGTAAGAGCAGTGAGACTATGGAACTCATTGCCATATGATGTTGTGATGGCTCATTAGGGAAATTGTTTGGCAACCAGAAGACAGTTAATGTCTTCTGCTCATTGACGCTGAAATTTTCCCTTACTTCTGAGACGTGGGGGGTGGGGTTATGTCGTGATCATCACATGTGGACAAAATAACCCTGTGCAGCTATTGGACAACACATGCAGGCTTAGTTCCACCTGCACGTGGTGATCGTGACTTAGCCCTTCAATGTCTTGAAAGGTTTACTTCTGGGATCTCAGAAAGAGAGGGCCAACAAGCAGAAGGCTTCAGACGTTTTCTGCTCGCCAAGACAACTCTTTAAAGTGTCACTGTCGTTAATTTTTTTTTTGCAGAAATCAATAGTCCAGGCAATTTAAAGAAATGTTGTAATTGGGTTAATTAGCCAAATCTGCATGTAAAAAGCCTTTTCCCAGGTCCCCCCTCCTCTCCTTTCTGTCATCCACTCCTAAGAATCAGGAAATCTCGACTGTTTTTTCATCAGTCAGATCTGTCTGGTCTATGAAAAGGGGAGGGGGAAGGAGCGAGATTAGCGGGCAGCTGAGAGCTGAGAACAAAGGATTGCACAGCGGGGGGGGGGGGGGGGGGGGGGGGGGGCTATTCAGAGCCCTAATTAGAGGTCAAAGAGGTCCATGGTGCCTGTCAAAGGAGAGAGCCCGGGATGTGAATGTAAATTAACTCTTTGTTGTCCTGTTTTGCTGCTTTTACTTTCTCTCTCCATAGGAAAACCATGAAGACAGGGGGGAGGGCTTCAAACTGCTTTTTCATGATAAAAAAATCATTTTTTGGCTAATAAAACCAATTACAAAGTTTCGTAAAATCGCCTGTACTATTGATTCCTGCAATAAAAATTTTAACAACAGTGATACTTTAACCTCTAGAACAAGTAACTCAACACATAACAAGGGGTAGACAAAGACTATAAAGAAAGAACACATCGTGGCGCAAAAAATTACACCTCATACAGACCCATAGACCAAAGGATAAAATCGTTATAAGCCTGGGAATGGAGCGATTTTAAGGAACATATATTTGTTAACAATGGTTTGAATTTTTTACCGGCCATCAGATAAAAGAAAAGTTATACATGTTATATATCATTTTAATCGTAATGACTTGAGGAACATGCACAACAAGTCAGTTTTACCCCAGGGCGAATGGCGTAAAAACAAATCCCCCCCAAATAAAAGAAATGCGTTTTTATTTCAATTTCACCACACTTTGAATTTTTTTCTGGTTTCGCAGTGTACTTTATGCAAAAATTCAGCCTGTCATTGCAAAGTACAATTAGTGACACAAAAAATAAGGGCTCATGTGGGTTTCTAGGTGGAAAAATGCAAGTGCTATGGCCTTTTTAGCACAAGGAGGAAAAACCGAAAACGCAAAAACGAAAATTGGCCTCGTCCTTAAAGGGTTAAACAAGTTCACTGTAGGCCTGGATTTTTTCTAAAATATTGCAAGGTATGGGCACTACATTTTCTGTGATAGGACATTGATCCAGGGATTATTCTGATTGCCATATCGAAGTTGGGAAAGAAATTTTCTCCCTCTGATGGGGCAATTGTCATCTGCCTCATGAAGGTTATTTGCCTTTTTCTGGATCAACAAAGTAGGATTTTAGGTTAAACTTGATGGACTTTTATCTTTTCTTCAAAATTATTAACTGTGTAACTGTAAATTGTTAAAATCGAACAGATGTGAATGAAAAAAGAACTTGTGAATGAAAATATAATATAAATTTATCTCTAAATATATTTATAAAATAAAATAAAGTGCCTTATATAAAAATCAATGCCCAAAGACCCAGAGCCACAAGGCGTGTGGCTGCAGAGAATCTCAATTCTTTCTCCTTTAATTCTCTGGTGTGGAATCGCTATAGAATTTTAACAGCGCCTTTATAGAAAAATGTAAAAAATCCTTTAACAATTCAAAATGTTAGAAGCTAAAATTAAAATAAAGTGCTGTTTCTACAACTGAAAACAAAAAAAAATCTACATTGTCTGTAATGTCCCCTTTAATAAAAAAGATACAAGTAACTCTGTCTTTAGAGGTCATTGTGAAGGTTTCAGGTTTGCTCTACTATATCTTGAGGCGTATTATGTGCCAGGCATTATTGCCACTTAGAGATTAAAGATACTCACATTAACCACTGTGACAGCAGATGCTGAAAATATTTTTCTGATTACCCAGCATATTGAATTATTCAAGCTCCTGTCTGGAAGACGGGCGTAAAAGAGAAGGCCTGCCAATGATATGCACAGAGGGGAATCATAGATTGTCTTTTAAATACAAATTCACTCCTGTTTTCTTTTTACATAGTCAACAGAGACACGCTCAAATTATGCTGAGAGAAACATTGACTATGCATATATTTCCTTAGCAGCAAGTTTTGGCTTTTTTAATGTCATATTCATTATTCATTCCTTACTTAAATTCGATGTATAGTTCACTTTTATGTATCTGTTATGTTTCCGCTGAAACATTGTTAATATTTACATTAATAGGAAGAATATTCTGTATACAGTATGATTCTTTTTCGTTATTCCAAACCCTATGTTAAGCATATATGTGATGCAACATGATGTTAGTCCGAATATAGCACAATTGGTCTACCGATACCTTGCTTTGGGCAAAAAAAAAGCCATTTCATCATTGGACAAGATGTTATATCTCCAGGATGTGCCATGGATTCTTATACAGTAGGGCACCAACAGTCAGGAATATGACAATCACCAGGATAAAATGCCACTATCCCGGTGGTGCTTCTCCCATCAATTTACTGTGCAGAAAATGACAACAAAACAGAGTACTAAAATGTAGGGTTATAAGTCACTAAATCTTGAGATCAACCATCCCAGAGGTCAGACATCGGTCATGATGATCTTATGGCATTTCCAAAAAATGTTCAATCTGTTTTACCAACATTTCGATGTCACAGATTTCTATATAACTTAAAGGGTACCTATCATTTAAACAAACAAACATGTCAGAGGTTTGTATCGGTCAGGCGTGCAGTAGTGCGCGCTCTGCCTCTTCCTCTCCCTCTCACTGCTAAAGTAGCAGTTGATGAAATAATAATGGAGCCTCATGGACATTCCGGTAATCAAGGTACATGCAGTGTGCAGCCTACAGTGTGAACAGAGGCATTGAGGTGCTGCCAATTTTTCCTTTTTTCCTGTTGTATGTGGAGGGTGTGGCTTCCTTATAACGTGTTTTGGCGCTTTTTCTGCAGACTCACACCCTCTGGAAACAAAAAATGTGCTAAATCGAGTCCACTCTGACACCGATCCTTCCTCCTGACCCCCACCCTTCGTGTCGGGGTCACATGTTCTCCCTCAATGTGAGAGGCAATGTGGGATTGTAACCTGCTCACTGCAGAGACGTGATGCTGCTGCTTGCTCTGGTCCTTGGATCAGTTGGAGCAGTTTGTCAATGTCCGTGTGTGTGTGGGTGCTGTCAGTGTCCGGGGGGTGTGCTTAGTGTCCAGTGTGGGGGATGGAGGATGCATTTAGTGTCCGGGGGTGAGCGGTCATTGTCCGGGGGCGGCCAGTGTCAGGTGAGCTGAACACACTGGCGGAACTACCGCCGTAGCAGCCGTAGCGGCCGCTACGGGGCCCCGCCGTATCGGGGGCCCGTGGCGCGGGCCCCCGGAGCTCACATAGCCTGTAGCACCCGGCGGCCGAGCAGGCCTCCCGGGTGCTACAGCTGTTTGGGGTCCAGGCAGTGGCCACGAAGGGGGGCCCGCGGGGCCCTCCCGATCAATCACGCTTGTGACCGCAAGCATTGTTTTGCTTGCGGTCACAAGAGTCGGGCTCCGTCTTCTCCCCGGCTGCTGCGCGGCTGCCGGGGGTGTCGCGTCTTATCCCCGGCAGCCGCGCATCCCAGAACTCCCTGCGCGCCTTGGGCCCTGACTTCCGGTTCCGGCGCGCAGGGAGCTCTGGGATGCGCGCGCTGCCGGGGATAAGACGCGACACCCCCGGCAGCCGCGCAGCAGCCGAGGACAGACCAGGAGAAGTGAGGATCGACGTGGGAGCGTGTTGTCAGGTGAGTTAAGTTTTGTTTTTTTATCAGCCTGCAGGGTGGGGGGGAAGGATGGGGGCATCTATGAGGGTGGAGGGGAAAGGAGGGGGGCATCTATGAGGGTGGAGGGGAAAGGAGGGGGGCATCTATGAGGATGGGGGGGAAAGAGGGGGGCATCTATGAGGGTGGGGGGGAAAGAGGGGGGCATCTATGAGGGTGGGGGCATCTATGAGGGTGGGGGGAAGGAGGGGGGCATCTATGAGGGTGGGGGGAAGGAGGGGGCCATCTATGAGGGTGGGGGGGGAAAGAGGGGGCATCTATGAGGGTGGGGGAAGGAGGGGGGCATCTATGAGGGTAGGGGGAAAGAGGGGGCATCTATGAGGGTGGGGGGAAGGAGGGGGGCATCTATGAGGGTAGGGGGAAAGAGGGGGCATCTATGAGGGTGGGGGGGAAGGAGGGGGGCATCTATGAGGGTGGGGGGAAATAGGGGGCATCTATGAGGGTGGGGAGAAGGAGGGGGGCATCTATGAGGGTAGGGGGAAAGAGGGGGCATCTATGAGGGTGGGGAGGAAGAGGGGGGCATCTATGAGGGAGGGGGGAAGGGGACCATCTATAAGGGAGGGGGAAGGGGACCATCTATAAGGGAGGGGGAAGGGGGCCATCTATAAGGAGGGGGGAGAGGAGGCCATCTATAAGGGAGGGTGGGGGAGAGGGGGCCATCTATAAGGGAGGGTGGGGGGAGAGGGGACCATCCATAAGGGAGGGTGGGGGGAAAGGGGGCCATCTATAAGGAGGGGGGAGAGGAGGCCATCTATATGGAGGGGGTAGAGGAGGCCATCTATATGGAGGGGGAGAGGAGGCCATCTATAAGGGAGGGTGGGGGGAGAGGGGGCCATCTATAAGGGAGGGTGGGGGGAGAGGGGGCCATCTATAAGGAGGGCAACATGGGGGGAGAGGGGCCATCTATTTGGGGGGCAACATAGGGGGAGAGGGAATACACAGAGGGGGGCATATATTATTAGGGGGTCACATAGAGTCAGGGCTACCCACTAAATGAGTGTGTAAAGGGGACAGTACAGATGTGCAGTGTGTATAGAGATGAGGATGGTGCCAGAGTGAGGAGTCTAATATGTCTGTCTGGCAGATTCCGTGGATTTGTGGCTCGGAGAAGTTCTCATAACGGCCCAGGACGGATGGAGAAGATGAAAAGGAAAGAACTCCGATCAGAGAAGACGTCCCCTGTGAGTCACTTAATATAACTGTACTGTAATTTATATGGTGTACAGAACCTGTGTAGAGCTGAGTGTGTTTATGGCGTAGTGGTCGATTGAGGGGGTTGGGGCCCCAATCAAAAGTTTGCTATGGGGCCCAGCCATTTCTAGTTACGCCCCTGGCTGAACATGTATGCATCTATGTAATAGAAGCAATACATATCAGGTCCTTGGAGCAGTGCCATTGTTCTGGGAGGGATGATTGCGGCCACAGTCTGTGAGTGTCAGGGAGAGGATGGGATCTGTCAGTATCTGGGGGGAAGGACATCCCGGTGCTTGGAGCAGTGCCAGTGGGGGTGAGCAATCATGGCTGTAGACTGTCAGTGTGTGGGTGGGTAAGGGGGGGCGGAGGTTTGCTGTGCTGGGGAGCTGCACAGTACCTCACAGTGTGGACACATACATATGAAGCAGGACTGAAATTTGGGAGATAGTTTTTATGCACTGTTATAGTCACAGTATAGGTGCCTTCACATGTACCGGATCCGCAGCGGATTTCACACTGCAAATTTGCAGCGCAATCCGCTGTGGATCCAGTGCCGTTCATCCCTAAGAGAGCACATACGCACATTGGGATTGACATCCCGCTGTGAGTATGTGAGTTAACCCCCTGCTGCCTGCCTCCCATCACCGAGAGCATACATTACCTGCTCAGCGCCGCGGCTGCATGTGAGGCTCTCCAGTCCTCTCAACCAATCTGCCGTGCACTGATTGGCTGAGCAGGACCGATGGGAGCCGGGAGCCTCACATGCAGCCACAGTGCCGAGACGGTAATGTATGCTCTCGGTGATGGGAGGCAGGCAGCAGGGGGTTAACTCATGTTAATCCTGCTGTGATTATGTGCTCTCATAGGGATGAATGGCACTGGATCTGCAGCAGATTTCGCTGCGAATTCGCAGCAAGAAATCCGCTGCGGATCCGGAACGTGTAAAGGCACCCTATAAATGTACTTTAAATTGTGTTGCTGCAGGAAAGAAAGCTGGGGGGGGTGTACATGAACGGACCAATCAGGAACAAGCAATGCATGATGCATGATGGCTGGAGCCATCTTGGAAATAGACCAGCTTTTAGAAAACCTTCTAAACTTGTAACGCAGAAATAGTGGTAGCTAGAAATACGGGAGACAGCTCAAAATACTCAGATGGACTTGGTTAGTAAGACCAGAGAGGTTAGGGAGCATTTCATTTTCAAGCTTTTGGGGGAAGTACCCCTTTAAAGAGTACAAATCAATCATATGCAGTCTGATCCAATAGGAATGATCTGCAGTCAGGGATTGTTTGCATTCTGTTATCATGCAGCCCTAAGGTTAATGCTATATTCAAAGGTTCTGATGTTTTTTATATTAACAAATATTCGTCCAACAGAGGCCAAAGGAGGATCACTTGCTGGGTAAATAAAGTCATATGGATATATTTATATATTTTTTAATTAACTTTTTTTTTCAAAAAACATGAGTTGCCTTGTTGCATATGATCATGCAGGATTCTTTCTTTTGTTGGCTGCTGTAGAACTAAAATATTAAATTTTTGTTCACCTGTGTCTTAATAATATGGATAGGTTTTTCTAGTGAATACTCATTTTTTTATGAATTGTTACAATTCATTCAAGCTCATCTGTTCTCTGCTGAGATTCTGAAATGGTATAAATACGCTATTACTATATTTCCATTTTCAAACCATCAGCATAACATGATGTGAAAGACTCAGAAATTGGGAAAAAGTGGAAAATTACATAAAAGAGTGTTAAGTGCATCTTTAGTTTATTCAGAGAAGAAAACTGACAATTCTCCCCATCTGCTGACTTACAGATCATGATAAATGTGGCTACTCTAACTATCCTGTAATTTAATAAGACACTGCATCCATCATTTACATATTCCCAAGTTATTGTTTCTTTCATAGCGCACGTTATTATCTTAGAAGATCTAAGAGCATGATAACAATACTTTTATAACTATCGGTTATGTCGTTTTTATTCAATTAAATTGATTGGGAAATGATTTGCATAATATATTGCAGCACAAAAGAAGTAGCTAAAAATATAGAAATTGTACTAAGATAAATTTTTAGAAATAATAATAATAATTCAAACACAAAACATATTTTTCTGACCTCAATCACTATAACTATTGTCAAAACACATAAATAAAAAAAATAATAATACATATATATATATATATATATATATATATATATGTATGTATATATATATATATATATATATATATATGTATCTCAATAAGTTAGAATAAATTAAAATAATTGGAGCTGTGTTATCCACATATAAGACAATAGAGATAATGGTTCCCACGTGGTACAATACAGAACTCCTGTGCAGCCTGCAGAGCATAGGCTGCAGCAGTAGTTTTATAAAGGTGAAAAAGAAGTTTTATTATGCTGTGCAAGGCAGGGAGAGAGGTTGCCTGGGCGGGAAGGGGCCTGTGACTAGTCACAGCTCTCCATCTGCCAGCACACAGTGCAGGGATAATAGACGAATAGAGAGGCCACTAATAGGTCTCTCTGCCCTGCCAATCATCCCCACACTGAGCACTGACAGACAGAAAGCGATGACTAGTCACAAATGGCTCCCTGTCCAGATGACTAGTTGCTGCCCCTCTCCTGGCCTTGCATGCCATATTAAAATGTTTTTTTTTTCAGCCATGGCTGGTATGCTCCGCGAGCTGCACATTAGATTTATGCTGTGCTGCAGGCAACCATATCAGCATAACCGTGCTCATTGGTTTCCTATAACCCCTTCCCGCATGAGGGCGTAACTGTACGTCCTCATGCTGGTGGGGGCTTTCAGAGAGAGGTCACGTGGTGACCCTCCCTCTGAACCACCGTGATCCCAGGTGGTATCTGCAGCCCGGGAACGCGGCTATTAGCGGGCAAAGTCCGAGCGCCGTGTCCGCTAATTAGCCTTTTAAATGCAGCTGTCAGCTGCATTTAAAAAGGCTCCTTTGGCACTTCCCTTGTGTCTAGGTGTGTGGGGGGGGATTTGCATATAGTTTCCACCTCCCCCCCCCCCCAGACTTGCCACATTTACTGGCAAGTCTGAACGGGAGGTAGGAGACAAAAAAAAAAAAAGTTGTTTCCTTCCTCTGCTCCTTGAGGCTTCCCTAGGCACCAGGCCATGGGTGCCTAGTTGTAAATACCGCCCTGGAGACAGAACAACATTATTGGGGAGGGAGGGGGACAGAGGGGAATCCTGCTGCTGACTCTACATCTCCCTGCCAGTAACCTGAGTCTCCATAGTAACCCGGGGGCCCGGCTTATTTACTGTACAAAGGCTGCAAACATCCTGACAGGCTGGGAAGCTGGAGCCTCGGAGCCGTGCAGACACTGAGGGAAAGGGACTCCAGCCTGTGATTTACATAGGTAAAACATGTATGCAGTGTGGAATACAGGAGGTATGTGGTGCATTCAGCAACAGCAGGCCCCTCTCCTGGCCCCTGACAACACTACTGACAGTACTGCCCTGATGACATCCCTCTGTACACTGTACATATAGTATATGATGATAGGGATTTCCATCAGTTGTGCGCAGAACAGTTTTTTCCCTTTATAAGATAATCTAGTATAATGTTTTCTCAACCAAGTATACTTGAGAGATAAAAAAAAATACCAAAAAATGTATGTTAGGAGTTGAAGCTTCAGTTTAACCCCAAACTAGAGCTCTTCATTTTAGTAAATTGCTGCTAAAGAATTTGGCATTAAACGTTGAAAAAGTTTATTTATCAAATAAATTGTAATATAGATTGTACTAACATTTTTAGAGAACTCCAAACATAATTATGAAGCGTTATAATAAATGACAAGCATAAAGCAAGCTCACTAGCTCCCCCTAGGGATGACTACAGGCAAACAAAATTTTATTACTTCTGTGTGATGGAAAGTAAGGGATTTAGAGCTCTGTATCATAAAAGTGGAGCTTTTACCCCTGAAAAAATATATTTTAAAATGAATCTGGATGCTCTTAAATGTATGCACACAATTTTAATTTGTCTACCATTTTTATTATATGATATATAGGTTAAATGGGAAGGTAGTGGAGCGAATAATGACCTTTCGGGGTTCTTACCTATACAGTAAACTGCAGTGGGCAGATTTCTGACTCCAATGTCAATTCATCTTGATTATATTTATGTTGGATTAATTCTGCTCTATAAAAAAAATGTGGCTGCTCTTCTCCATTAACATTTTATTGTATATTTTTATGAGTTATAACAGATGCTGATCAGCAAAACAAACAAATTTACCTTGAAGTAGAATCTAACAGCAGGTTACAAGACTCTAAGCTTCTGTTACCTTCCCATAAGGTCAAGAATTAAAGTAGTTTTTTTTTCAGAATGAAGGAGACTTGTAATCGGCTGTTAGTTTCCCTTTAAAACACATTGTTTTGGCTATGGCATATTTAAGGCAACATTACATATAGCTCTAATTAAGAGACAGATAAGATATATCCATCCGAAGGACTTTCTGTTTTTTAGGTCAGGGCTGCTTTAACTATAGGGCAGATATAGCCACTTGCTTTACGGGGCCCCCAGCCCAGAACACTGCACACTGTCTCTGACTGCCCCAGCCCGGCAGCAGGATGCGTAGCAGTCAGTCAGTGTGTGCAAGCTGTCATCTGATGGGACTCTTAAAAGCCAGTGTAGGGGTTCCCTGCTCCCCATTAGTTACCTCACAGGCTTTTTCCTGCTCTCTTCTGCTGTGAGGATAAAGACAGGAGAACATGAGACCAACACAAATAGGAAGATGGATTCAGAAGGACCTGCAGGAGCTGCAGAGCAGGAGCACCTCTATAGTTCATGCATAAAACATAAGTATGTGTATGTGTCTGTCTGTGTATAAGAACTATGGATGTATATATGCAGTGTGCAAGTGTGTATATGTTTAAAGTAGGGATGAGCGAACTTTTGAAAAGTTCGGTTCGGTTCGATCCGACGAACTTTCGTGAATTTCAGATCGGTCCGAACCAAACCGAAAACGAACCTTGCTCTAATGGCTGAATAATTGCAGCTACAATAGTGGGAGTGTGATAGGGTATAGTTTTGTTTAGTTGCAGTTGCTATTACAATGAAATAAGTGGGACATTTTTTTCCCAAAAATAATGAGAAAAAAAAAATTATAATAGGAATAAAATTAATAAAATATAGTGAATAAAAGTGCCAAAATAGTGAAAAAAAAAAATTGGAAAAAGTTTACAAGGAGGATGCGGCAGCACTTGATTGCACCCAGGCCAGTATTGTTGAGAAGAGACAATATGAGCAGCAGAAGGAAGCAGCAGTTGATTGATTCCAGTCCAGTATTATTGAGGAGAGGCTACTTGAGGAGGAGGCAGCAGTTGATTGAGTACAGGCCAGTATAATTAAAAACAGACTACTAGTGATCAGGGGCGGATTAACTTTACCATAGGCCCCGGGCTGTTCACCAAGCCTGGGCCCCCCCCACCCCACTGTAACTATGGAAGCACTAGCCTGGCGTTCATAGTACAGGATAGATAATGTCATGATGTCCTGATTTGTGCAAAATTGCCATTAAAAAACTGTGATTTTTTGCAAATCATGGCAGAAGTGTAGCCAGGAGACAGTACACCATTGAAAGTATAAGTCTTTTTGGGTGGTCATGGGCCCCCCAGGAGCTCAGGGCCCCGGGCTGCTGCCCAAAACGCCCCTATTATAGTCCACTACTGCTAGTGATGATTATATTTCTATTTTTGTTCCTCGGCTTACAAAGTTCTGACAAACTAAATCTACTTACTCCTACGAAGCAGGTTCACTGGCCATGATAGAATTGCATCTAGGGGATCACGTGATTGTTTTGAGAAACAAAATAACAAATGTATACTTTTTTTGTTCCTGTGTGTATATGCCAAGGTTATTTCGCCACTTTCTGTATTTTCACATCTGAAGAGTGAAAGCAATTCACTCAATTAGGTTATTTAGAACTGTGAAGGCAAATCGATAGAGGCAGATATGGTTATCGATAAATCACTCATCGACGTTTATGGACTAATCTTACAAGTAAGTATTTGATAACGCCTTGCCATTAATGAGTTAATAAATGTTTACATAGGTGGAGTTCTAACAGCTTACCTCTTTTTGGCTTATCATTGTGAGTCTGAGAAGCGATGTGTGTGACAGTCACTTGATGTATTTTTTAGAGTTAGTGTCAAAATTAAATGTACAGGTCTGGTCTTCGAATATATCAGATATCTGTTATCAATAATACTTACATTCTGTCCCGGTACTTTACATTGCTTCATTTTATATATGTGTTGTTAAAGGCTCTTTCCTTCCTAATTTATCAATTACAAGTTAGTCATGAATGATCTTTATTTATGACGAAGCTAAATGTTTATTATGGATTTTTTGCCCCACCTATTGCCCTGTGTGACTACTTTGGTCACCATACATTGCTGATAGTAGTTCACGTCCCTACGAATGTGTGTAATTCCTATGGCTTGCCCATAAGGGTTAGCTCTAAATCGCACTATACATTTATATTTGTTAGGGTACAAACACACACACCGTATACGCAGCAGATACGCAGCAAATACGCAGCAGATCTGCAGCAGATTTGGTGGTGCAGATTTGATGCTGTGTTCAGTTATTTAGATCTAATCTGCTGCGTATTTGCTGCGTATTTGCTGCGTATCGCAGCAGTAAATAGGCTGCGTATACGGTATGTGTGTTTGTACCCTTAGGCTATGTGTCTGTGTGAAACATAATGCAATGTATTTCCAATTGTAGCCAATGTGCCGCTAATTATGTTTGATTCGCTATGTTTGTGTAATATTTCTTCCAGGAATTTTCTTTGTTTGATCACATGTTGCTGAGAAACGAGGGTCTGACTTATGGTTTGTATTAGCGAGCTGCCCGTGCAGCTAACTCACTCCCCCCTCCCCCATCCCCCCTCCGGATTGTGGTGTCGAATTCACTATTACGTTATGTTTGAAATATTTGAGGGTTACACTATGACTACATGATGGGAGTAGTTGTGTACTGTGATATGGTGCCGGCAGAAGACATCATGGAGGGAGAGGGAGAAGGGAGGGAGTTAGCAGCACGGGAAGCTCCATAACCCACCCACATAAGTGACGTCATATTTAGTCAGCAACATTGCCTCTAACAAGGAAAAAGCCTCAACTAGCTATTACCTTACCAAGTGAGCATTGTTTGCAAGAGGTTTATATTATTTATTTATCTTTTTATTAAGGTCCATGCTCGGCCACTACTATGGGACGGCCCTGCGCCTGGGTACACAAGCAGGGCGGTTGCAGGGAGGGAGGTTGCCCGGATTGTGTAGCCAGGTTGGGACAAGCATAGTAGATTACAGAAGTTGATCATTGGTAAGTTATTTACCCACTATGTCAAACAAGAAACTCTACTGTTATGGTCACCTGACGCTCATATATTACTAATGTCTGTACGTTTTTTGCTTTCAGCCAAACATGTGGAGACCAGGTGGTCCAGTGTGAGGGACAGATTCATCAGGGAGCGACGGCAGCTGATGAGGCGTGGGGCCTCACAAGAAGAACTCGGCTCTTTGCGTTTTGCCCCAATGCTGCGTTTTTATTTTGAATGCCAGCAGACGGCGCCAGTAAGTGTGTGTCTTAATTGCATCTGTCCATGCTAGGATCAGATGATGTCAGTATTAGTTCAGTCTGTTATGTGTGCAGACATATAGACATGTGTTACGTAGACAGAGATTATATACATCGAGCTTCCTGCAGGGTGACCTATATATTTCTGGAACTGGATAATAATAAAGTTACTAACAATAATGCTCCCCCTGCTGTACACTCAATATTCTTTATAAATGCAGCGTGCCCTAACTGGATGCGAAAAATTGTTTAATAAGTTGATGATGTAAGACCTAACTGGAGTTCGATTTAGCTACAAAGCACGGACAGGATAAATGGCGACAAATGTGCCCCAATGATTACATATGACCTAACAATGTCCCACTCATTTCTCAAGTGAGATTTTTAGAGAGCCAAGGGCTAATAAGCGCAAGATGTGAGAATAAATTACTATTTCTTTGCAGACATATTATTTTTTCTGAGCATCATTTTTGGGGAGCAGTGTGAGAATGTTGATCAATAGTCTAGATTATGCGCAAAGGTAAGGCTAACAACACATTGGACATACTGGATAAAAAAGGACACAAAAAGCCTAAGTAAAATCCTGCATTGGATGCATATTGGTTCTTGAGAATTGTTACAATGTTGCTAACATGTTTGTAATAACAGATTTTGTCCACTGTTCATTTGTCAGCAGAGATGAAGAAGCTCAACAAACAGCAGAGGCCTCATCGGATGAAGAGAATAAAGAACCTCATCTGAGGGAGGCACGCACCATGACTCCACCACCAAGAGGCCAAGAGGGCCCTGTTGAGCCTGGGCAGGGAGACGAACATCTGGCTTGACGTTAAAGAATAAATTGTGGGCGGCCTGCCTGCACTCCCTCTTATACTAAGGTTGTTGTTGGCATAAATGATTGTGATTAGTGGTCACACAGCCTCTGCCCCCCCCCAAGCACTATCCTGTGCTTTATTCTATTTCGAGCATAAAGATATTTTGTGATATATCGGTGTTTGACTATTTTCTGGATATCACATGTTTTTTACTTCCTATCTTTGCCTATCTCTCTCTCTCTCTACCTCCCTGTAGCTATCTACTTGTTTGCCTATCTATCTATGTGCTTTCCCTCCCTAACTAGCACAGAGCTCCTCTCTCTCTGCAGTCTAGACACACAATGAGAAAGAGCATGGACGCTCAGGCACTTCCTGTTCCTGTAGTGATGTCACACACCTTGATCTTCACATAATAAAAGGATAAAAGGGATTATAGCAGTAATAATTCCTTATATCCTCTTCCATTCTGTGAAAACAATACAGTTTTGCAAAGCCGTTGCGGTTTTAACAAACTTCGTCACAAACTTTTTGAAAGTTCGGTTCGGTTCGGTACCGAACCGAACTTTTTGCAAAGTTCATAACGAATCTGGTTCGTAACGGTTCGGTTTGCTCATCCCTAGTATAAAGTGTGTTAATGTATGTAATGCCCACAGTATGTATATTGTATGTGTAAAGAATGTATGTATGCATGTACAGTATGTGCATATGATGTATGTATATGGTGTATATGTGTACAGTATGTGTCTGTAGGATGTATGTTTATGGTGTATGCATGTACAGCATGTGTGTATATGATATATGTATATGGTGTATGCATGTACAGTATGGTTGCATATGATGTATGTACAGTATTTGTATGATACATGTATAGCATATGGATATGATGAATGTATATGGTGTATGCATGTACAGTATGTGTGTATATGATGTATTTATGTGGTGTATGCATGTACAGTGTGTGTACATGATGTATGGGGGGCATTTATCAAACTGGTGTAAAGTAGAACTGGCTCAATTGCCCTAGCAACCAATCAGATTCCACCTTTCATTCCTCATAGATCCTTTGGAAAATGAAAGGTGGAATCTGATTGGTTGCTAGGGCAACTGATCCAATTCTACTTTAAACATGTTTGATAAATCTCCCCTATGTGTGTGTATATGTATTTACAGCATGTATATGATGTATGTACAGTATGTGTGTATACTGTATGTATGTACAGTATATGTGTACATAATGTATAAAAGGGGATGCCTACTACATGAGAGGGTACTACCTGCTGGAGGACTAACTAGCAGAAGCTACCTACAAGAGGATGCCTACGTCATGGGGGTGTGGAGGTGCTACCTATGGAAGGGGGGGGGGGTATTATTTACCTAGGGATGCTTGAGATGGTGGACACTATCTATTAGGATTGGTAGCTAAAATCCAGGGGGAATAACTACAGGAGGATACAATCTAAATGGGGAGATTACCAACAGAGTGATGACTACATAGGGGATACTACCTGCACAGAGATGCCTAATTATGAGTAACAAAGGGGACTAACTACTATATTAATGAATGGAAGGTGGCCTTACTACTATATGGGGGCACAAAGGACACCTATACTGTATGACCAAGAAGACTAAAATGTTTGTCTGACAGATTCTGCAAAAGAGCGTTGTGTCTGAGACAAGTCTTCATGATGGCTGGGCCAGATGTGCTCTGGAGCTTCCAGATCACAGAATTATGTGGAGTTCATACACTACACACATGCGCACCAGTCTGGGCATCAATAACGTCTTTTCTGCACCCTGCTGGCAAATTGGAAAACTGCATGCCACATACACAGTTAGATAAATAAAACACCACCAACACTGCACTCTGCTGGTAAAATGCAAACATAACATATGTTACCTTTCTCCAACCACATATTGTGACCCACACTAAAGACATGACATTGCCAGCAGAGTCCATGAAAAACATTATTGTGTTATGTGTGCACATGTGTGTAGTGTACAGACCCTGGCACTTCACGTGACTGTGCTTAAAGGGGAACTCCAGGTAGAGGAGTATAACACATTACTTACCTGTCTATACCAGTTTTGAAACTACCAATAATCCATTTGTTTGGGGAAGTTTTGCTATGTTTTGTGTTTCTGTTCTTCCTGGTTTGGCATTTCCCAGAATTGTATAGACACATCTATATAACTTTTAATGTACTTTTAATAGAAAACAAGTTTTTCTTATCCGGAGTTCCCCTTTAACTTGTCAAGTGATCAGTCACATGATGCAATGATTAGAAATCTGCAGAGCCTTTGACCTGCACACTATGCTTCCAACCAACTTATGGGTGACTGTTTATTCTCTAAACATTTGCTCTTGGCACCTGATTGCCAAATACCGACCGCAGGTTAATATTAATTCTAAGGCCCTAGCTATATCAGTACCCCCTGATAAAGACAGCAGTCAAAACATACATCAGGGGGATACTCCAACTCTGCACTCATTAGAGGTAATTCTTATGACTGCTATAGCTGTAATAACTGTAATGTTGTTTTCTATGTGTGATTTAAAGTTATAACATCATTCACTAGGTGTAGATGTTTCTGCTCCTCTGCATGTTGTGAATGAATGTTTGCAGGGCTTGGAGGAAATACAGGACATATGGGCAGAACAGAGCTCTTTTCTCTCCTGTGCTGTCAATCACAGTGCAGTGAGCGCAGCAGCAGGCGTCTTTAGAAGATTAGGTAAGCAGATTTGTTTTGTATTATGACTTTCATGCTCGCCATATAGTACTGCCAAATTAAGAATATATTAGCCCATAGGCCAGACATTTATCATAGTACCAGAACTAGATTTAATTCAGGTGGGGGTGGTGCTTTTTGTTGTTTTAGTATCACAGGTTCTGCAGGTTCTTGCGGGAATACTTAGCTCAAAATTTGGGTAAGGATGCACCATTTGAGGTATATGTCAGTTTCATGCTGAGAGTTGTTATACCTGGTTGACCTAAGGTCCCCATCGAAGTAGTCAATAACAGTATTATTACCAACTGAGGTGGTAATTACATATGGGAACTGGTATTTAATGGTGTCTAAGGTGGAGGTGGGCTCTTGCATGGACTCACACGGAAAATATAAACTTGAACCCTATGAACTATGAACCCTACTATGAGCTTAAAATTAGGGTGATGTTCTTTACATGGACGTTACTATTTAACTGTGCTTGTTATTTGGATATTTAAATTGGTTTGTTGCCAGTATCATAAATATTCATGGACATATAAATAAATAGCTGCAAGGCCATTAAAACAAGAACTTGGTCTGTGTTATTATTTTGTATTGGAGCATTGGTATTATTTAATATATAAAGTTACCAGCACAAACAGGAATCTTGATGATCCTTGCATCTTTTCCTTCAGTAATGCACTACAGTAAAGATCTGCATCTATATGATGAAGATAAAATATACATCTTATTAAAAGGGAAACCACTTAAATATTTGCTTATAAAAATGGTGTTTGGTCACATAAGTGGGTAATATACTTATTAAGGAATATATAGAATTTATTGGGGGTCTCTCCCCTCATAAATGTATGTTATAGTTGGTGAACAGTACCGTAGGGGACAAGACTTAACGGATGTAGTGGCCCACATCTCCACCCACATTGTTGCCAAAGACACTGCCCCCTCTGTGACATCATCGGCATCTAGGCCTCGCCCCCTATGGTAGAAAAATCGGCCCGTCCCCTCTGTGACAGACGGATCAGAGGGGACAGGGCCTCTAAGTCAGCCCATTTCAATGGTGCTTAGAAGCCAATGACATCACAGATATGGGGCACTACGCCCATTAAGACCCCTATAACACTGTGCACCAACAGTAACGTGCATTTTTGAGAGAGTCCACCAAGAAATCTTTTATACAGTAAGAAATAAAATGTCCAGAATGTAAGCTTAAGAATTGTGCTGAGAACTTATATGGAAAGGGGGGGGGGGCAATATCCCTTTAAGGGAACCAATTACCATGTATACTTGCATATAGCTAAAAATGCTTTCTATAATGCTTCCTGTGCTCAGTCTAAAAATATATTTCATTTGTTTACCTTCACTAACTATCGGACAAAAACATACTTTTATTATGTATGAAAATTTTACCCATCTAGGCATCGAGGCTGTCTTTGTCTGTATTTTGGTGGTGATTGGTTCCCGTTAAAGGAGTTTTCCCATATCCACCAATATAGGTAAACTTGTTGGGTTCGTCAAGTTAAACATTTGCTCAAAGGTTTGTGACAATTTGTCACTAAAACCTACACAAAACTATTGATAAATCCCCAATACTTCTCTGATTGGCTGACCGGGAAAATCCCAACTTACTCAAAACAAGAGTCTTCACAACTAGGCTATGTTCACACAGCGTAAAAGTACGGCCGTTGTTGCAATCGGCAACAACAGCCGTTCTTTGTACACATAACTACACTGCATGTTCTTCAATAGGATGCCGGCCGGAGCATATACACATAGTATATGCCCCGGCCGGGATCCCAAGCGGCGCCGCAAAGAACCGACATGTCAGTTTTCTGCGGCCGCTATTCACTGAATAGCGGGAGTAGGAAACCATGTCAGTGCACACTGTGGAGCAAGCGGCTCCGGCCGTTTGCTTCACAGCGTGCTATGGGAAGTTCTGATGCGGGCGCACCGATGCATCCGCATCAGAACTCTATGGCCATAAAGATCATCAGGATGATCACCTGGATGATCTTTGCAGAGACCGGCCGTTCCATGACCCTTCCCGGTCATGGAACGGCCAGTGCAATACGCCATGACCCTATACTGTACTTCCATATTGCTGTATTCTCTGGTCCTTCCCAGACAAGCACAAAGCAATTTCTATTTGCTGCTCTGCAGTAAACAAAGAATCACTATCAGGGCCGGCGTCAGCACCCGGCTTACTCGGGCAAGTGCCGGGGCCCACAGCCGCTCAAGGGGCCCCCCGGCACTTGCCCGAGTAATGGTTAACCGCATGCCCTTCATGACGTCCAGGGCCTCCCTCCACTGCGCCACGGGGATGGATCATCCGGCAGGCGCGATGACATCATCGCTCTGCCCTGCTGGGGAGATCCCATGATCCATCCAGTGCTGCGGAGGGGGGCCCAGCTCAGGAAGTCATGGAGGGGGAGAGTGGCGTCCCGCCGCATCCCCTCCCCGAGACTCAGGGTCGGCAGCACCCCACCCGGGTGACAGCGATGCTGACCTTGATTACCGGGGAGGGGATGCGGCAGGACGCCACTCTCCCCCTCCATGACGTCCTGAGCTGGGCTTCCCTCCGCAGCGCTGGATGGATCATGGGATCTCCCCAGCAGGGCAGAGCAATGATGTTATTGCGCCTGCCGGATGATCCATCCCCCTGGCGCACAGAAGGGAGAGGTGAGCTAGAAGAGAGAAGACCCGTCCCCTAGCCGGATGAGGTGAGTATGCCTTTGTTTGTTTGTTTGTTTGTGTTACTATGGGGGATCAGCAGGGGACGTTACTATGTGGGGATCAGCAGGGGGCATTACTATGGGGGGGTCAGCAGGGGACATTGCTATGGGGGGTCAGCAGGGGACATTACTATGGGGGATCAGCAGGGGACATTACTATGGAGGGATCAGCAGGGGACATTACTATGGGGGGGTCAGCAGGGGCATTACTATGGGGGGTCAGCAGGGGCATCACTATGGGGGGTCAGCAGGGGACATTACTATGGGATCATCAGGGGACATTACTATGGGGGGTCAGCAGGGGCATTACTATGGGGGGATCAGCAGGGGATATTACTATGTAGGATCAGTAGGGGACGTTACTATGTGGGGATCAGCAGGGACATTACTATGGGGGGGGTCAGCAGGGGCACTACTATGGGGGGATCAGCAGGGACATTACTATGGGGGGATCAGCAGGGGACATTACTATGGGGGGATCAGCAGGGGACATTACTATGGGGGGATCAGCAGGGGACATTACTATGGGGGGATCAGCAGGGGACATTACTATGGGGGGATCAGCAGGGGAAATTACTATGGGGGATCAACAGGGGAAATTACTATGGGGGATCAGCAGGGGACATTACTATGGGGGATCAGCAGGGGACATTACTATGGGGACAAAGGACATTTTTACTATATGGGGGGCACAGCATGAGGACATTATTACTATATTGAGGACATAGCACGGGATCCTACATACAGGACCCACATACCTCCTTACTTTACTGCACATAACACCAAGCAGCAGAATTACTACTTTATAGGAGCCTATGGGTGGGAAGGAAGTTGCTGGAAATGTGCGGAGCCTAAGATGTTTGTCTGACAGGTTCTGAAGGGAAGAATTGGAGCTGCAAGAAATCATCATGGTGGTCTGGGCCAGATGGAGAGAAAACGGAGAGCAATCCCCTCAGATCAAAGAAGACGTCACCTGTGAGTTACTGAATTACGTTTTTTATTTCCCGGTATTTTGTCAAACTTTATTTGATCTGTATGCTGGGACCCTTCACAGCATCTCTCCATTCTGTGTAGGGGATCAGCAGTGTATTATATACTTTTTATCCTCCTTCTGTATGAGTGTGTGTATATCTTCCCATTCTGTGTAGATATACAGCAGTGTATTATATACTTATTATCCTCCTGTATGAGTATGTATATATATGCCCAAGAGATAGATATATAAACACTCATACAGGAGGGGGGGATAATAAGTATATAATACACTGCTGTATACCTACACAGAATGAGGAGATATATTCACACTCATACAGAGAATCGAGAGATAAAGACCCGAGACCCTCTAACAATGATGCCACATAATTTGCTATACAAAGGGGCCCATTGAGGCTCTTTCGACCAAGGGCCCACAAAATCCTGGAGCCGGCCCTGATCACTATGCAGAGAACTTTCTATAGGAAGAGCAACTGAGCAGATGTGTTCCCGAGAACTCAGCTGATTAGAAGGACATTTATATTGCTACACAGTTCCAACACAAGATGACACCATACTATGTTATAACTGTTCACTGGGTTGTGTTTCTTTTTTTAAATTTTTTTTTATTAATATAAATTTGGATAGCCCATTCAAAGGTGGCTATATGTTTTAATTAACTTTAATCTGACTGTTTGTTCGACTAAGAAGTGTTTATTACCTCTCACAATCTCCTCATACATATAAGCATTCAACATGGCCATAAATTTATGTATTCTCTATGAGGAGGGTAAGCTGCAGTAAGCCAGCTCTGGCATCAGCTTATCCCTCCAAGAACAAAAGGTTTGAGTGCTAAATATCCAACACACGCAATCCTTTTCACTACTGAAATAATCTGTCACCAGAGAGTAGAGTGGCTGCCATACTCCTTAGAGCAGGGATGGAGAACTTTTGACCCTCCAGCTGTTGCAAAACGACAATTTCCATCATGCCTGGACAGCCAAAGCTTTGGCTGTCCAGGCATGATGGAAGTTGTAATTTTTTAACAGGTAGAGGACCAAAGCTTCCCCATCCAAGCCTTAGAGGGTCACCCAAACCCACAACAATGGTGGGTATAGATGACTTTAGAATGAGGTGTAGAAGCATTAGAGTTTTTGTGGCTACTATTAATTTCAGGACAGCTGACTGTTCATAGGTTGTCATCTTTCATTTACGAACAGGAAATAGTGGCAGTCTGTAAGTGTGAAATATTTCTGTTATTTCAGTGGGGCAGCAGGTTGAGTTTAACTCAAATATACCATTGACTCTTGGCTAATTTTTGTCATATACATTTTATTAGGATCAACTACTTAAAAAGTAGATTCCATTAAAGATGGGGTTTTCCCTCTAAAAACTGAATTTCTGTTATGTGCCCTGTTTCTACTACCACTATCACTACTATGTCTACAGTATTTGTGCCACATTCTAGTCTATGACATTAAATTGTCACAGGCGTTATAAATTTTAAAATCTAAATCAACGGTATATGTTATAAAGCATGTTTGCAATTTACCTTAAAGGGGTAGTGCGGCGCTAAAAAAATTCACAGAATAACACACATTACAAAGTTATACAACTTTGTAATGTATGTTATGTCTGTGAATCGCCCATTTCCCGTGTCCCACCACCCCCGCCCGTGTACCCGGAAGTGTGGTGCATTATACATACCTGATCCGTGTCGAGGGTCATCCGCCATTTTGTGCCAAACGTCATCTTCGGACGCACGGCCGAATCCCTGCCGCCGCCGCCGCCGCCCCCCTCTGCCGCGTCACAACTGTGCTCAGCCGCAATTGGCTGAGCACAGTTATGCTCAGCCAATCGCGGCTGAGCGGCTGATGACGCTGGCGGACAGCCCTCGACACGGATCAGGTAATGTATAATGCACATCACACTTCCGGGTACACGGGTGGGGGTGGTGGGACACGGGAAGGGGGAGATTCACAGACATAACATACATTACAAAGTTGTATAACTTTGTAATGTGTGTTATTCTGTGAATAATTTTTTAGCGCCGCACTACCCCTTTAATTCTTTTTTTTTTAGTTATTATAAGACATTTTTTGTGTCCTTCCTGCATTTAATCTCTTCTTTTCAACCAGCAAAAGACTAAAAAGCTGCCGTCAGGAAATTGGACCTGGATACAAGTAAATATAGCTTTGTTTTAAAGCGACTCTGTACCCACAATCTCCCCCCCCAAACTGCTTGTCCTGTCTGCCTTGGAATCCTTTTGGCAGGTGATACAGTTTTTAGTTATCATGCTTTAAAACTGCACCTTCAGTTTTTTCAGGTATTGTCCTAAAATAATACTTTTAAACTTGTCATTGTCATTTAAAATTGTCATGGCCTAGAGTGTTTGTGCTCTCTGTCCCTCCTCCCTGCCCTCTTTATCATTAGGAAGGATTTGTCCTATTCATCACTTTTCTGAACACTGCACACGTGCCTTAACAATCCACCATATGTGCAGTGTTCAGCCAGGTGATGATTAGGTGAAATCTTGCCCAGGGGGCATTCCTAATGGTGAAGAAGGTGGGGAGGAGGGGCGGAGAGGCGGTGTAGGCCTAGGGCATAGACACTCTAGGCCACAACAATTTGACAAAGGGCTGCCAGTTTAAATGGGGGCAAGGGGGTATTTTAAACTTTTGGGAGGGGGGGTAAGGTTTTGTTTTATTTTATTACACTTTTTTAACACTTTTTTTCACTTTTAATATGCAATCATTAGATTGAATGTGCATAGCATAGCATAGATCAGTGTTATCGGTGGCCTGAGAGCAGACTCTATACAAAGAACGCTGATCCGACAGGACAGACATAAGTGACTTACCCCCGCCGCCAGCACAAGCTTCTGTCACTGAGGTATTGGGACCCCTGCAGCCATGCTGTGGGTGTCCCGAGCACTCAGTGACAGAAGCTTGTTCTGTCACTGAGTACCGTAACCCTTAGAGGACGGGGCCAATTTAAATTTTTGCATTTTCGTTTTTTCCTCCTTGTGCTTAAAAGGCCACAGCACTTGCATTTTTTCACCCTTATTTTTTGCGCCACTAATTGTACTTTGCAATGACAGGCTGAATTTTTTCATAAAGGACACTGCAAAACCAGAAAAAATTTGGTGAAATAATAAAAAAAAAAATTTCTTTTATTTGTTTTTTTTTCGTCTTTACGCTGCTCGCCCTGGGGTAAAACTGACTTGTTATATATGTTCCTCAAGTCGTTATGATTACAACGATATGTAACATGTATAACTTTTATATTATCTGATGGCCTGTAAAAAATTCAAACCATTGTTAACAAATATGTGTTCCTTAAAATCGCTACATTCCCAGGCTTATAGCGCTTTTATCCATTGGTCTATGTGGCTGTGTGAGGTGTCATTTTTTGCACCATGATGTGTTATTTCTTTATAGTCTTTGTCTACCCCTTGTTATGTGTTGAGTTACTTGTTCTAGATGGTTGAAAATGTTCATTACTTTAATCGGTTACAGAGCCCTGTTGGCTCTTTTGGTGTGTTTCCCCTTATTCTTACTTGATGTGTTCTTTCTATCGGTACCTTGATTGCGCATATGTGACTTTTTGATCGCTTTTTATTACAATTTTTCTGGATTTGATGCGACGAAAAATGCGCAATTTTGCACTTTGGGATTTTTTTACGCTTACGCCATTTACCGTGCGAGATCAGGAATGTGATAAATGAATAGTTCGGGCGATTACGCACGCGGCGATAACAAACATGTTTATTTATTTATTTAGGAGTAGGATGTGTGGATCGCTCCGCCGGGACAACATCAGTCCCAGGCTACATGCTGCACCCAGGACCACGGCGGTTCAGAGCGCCGCCGCGTGGCCCCGCTCTGAACACATGTAGGCGGCCCTGGACATACAGGTACGTCCAGGGTTGCCTAAGGGTTAAGGGGGTTTAAAGGGTTAATAGTAAGCAGCTGTGGAATTGCAGCTGCCTGTCATTACCCTTGGCTCCCTGGACTCTGATGTGTGCGGAGCCACTCTTACTGCAGCTGTCCTGCACACATCAAACGCCCTCAAGTCAGGAACCTATATATACCTTCCTACTGCATGGGGTATGTGCAGTAGGAACGTATATATACATGTTACTGACGTGAAGGGGTTAAAATAATAATAATAATAATAATAATAATATTAATAATCAAACACTTACCATCTTTTCTCCCCTCCCCACGGAGCTCCAGTTACTGCTGTGCAGCTCTTCAGGGTTTGGGGATGAGATTTCATAGGCCAACTCAGCCTAGGCCACTGATTGGCTAAGCGAACCTTTGATGTCACATCTCCTAACCTATTATTATTATTATTATTATTATTATTATTTTCCCCCTCCCAGAGCATAATTATAAAAAAAGTGCTTCCTGGATGAGCCATTTAACAGTTTATATATTTAAAAAAATGTGAGCCCTGCTCAACTAGCTACAATTCCTCCTATCCTAAATAGCATTCACGGGAATTCCATAACCTTATTTACAGCATCAAAGTGATGTAACCCCCACAATAATTCATACCCCTTGCTTTGGTGGGTTCGCTGTAGATTGGGATATCAGAAAATTAAATGGAACTTGTGAGCTTTTACAAATGTGTGAGAGTAGGCAATCTGTAAGTTTATGTGGTTAAACTCATGGGTACAATACCATCTTTACTACCTTGGTGGTGGCCTTGACTGCAGGCAGGTATGAACATTACTAAGAGGCTATGTTATTTGCTTAGAACCATTTAATTCCTGCTTGAATCTGCCACACATACACAACGTGGGCAGCCATTTTATAACACCTTCAGAATGCAAATTGTTTACCAAATTGCTTACAGTAACATATGTTCATGAATTCAGATTACTGATATGAAGGGAAATTGCAAGTGCCCTCATAGTTTTCCCCGTTATTTTTTAGCAATATAGTTAAATAACCGATACATGAACATTTATACATAGTGAATATTTACTATTGGGTCACACAATTTGATAAAATTAATGAAACTTTTACATAGGCTTTCAAACAAAAAGCAGCATTTCAGAATATTGCTCTTTTACACCAAAAAATTTTAAACATTACATATAACACAGAACTAACACGGACAACAACGATTACAGGTACACGTAGGTTTCTTTATCGTTTTATAAAAAAGAAAAGAAAACAATGAAGTTTTAACCATCTCCGTCTTTATACTTTTATCGACACTTTCTATGTCTATTTACAAAGAACAGGAAACGGGACAAAAATATATTTTATGGTCATGAAAAACTAAAGTTTTTACACAGCAAGTTCTCTCTGGTCTTTTAATAATGTAATTTCATCAACAAAGACAGAGAAATTGTATTGGTACAAGTTTATCAAGGCGTTCCGCCTTGCACAAGCGTTACTCTGCAAAAGGCAAGCAAAGCTCCAGACGTTCTTAGGAATACTTGTAGAGAATAGTATGCTTCTTAGTTTCCCTGCATCACATTGTTGTTCAGCATCCACATTCCCTCACACAAAGCAGAGCATTCACTTCATTTAAGGTCCATCTCACATAGTCTAGGTTGTAAGCCACACAATGAAGGAGATAATAATAAGAAAAAAATATGTCTTGAAAAAATAACTATGATTTAGAACTGATATTGAACCATGCAAATGTTCCATGACTAATAGCAAAATGGTGCCATGTTTTGTCAACCAGAATGGAAAGCCACCCCCACACACACACATTATTCTAGTCCCGATTACCTTCTTTGCTCCTGGTTTGTTTACATTGTGGTACCTCTAAGTCTAGCACAGGTTCTCGACATCCATTGTAAATTGGATGGGACCAACTAGGGAAGGATGTCCCTATTTCATCCCATTCTCTGCTTCTATGATATGTATAATCTTGATTATCATTAAAGAAGTTTTCCATGCAAGATCAACTTTTCCCCTATCCATAGGATAGGGGAAAGGATATTTACGGCTCATTTTATTCCTATGGAGCCGCCGGAAAGAGCGGAAAAGCAATGTACTCGTCTCTCTCCTGCACCCCCATAGCAATTAATATAGCCGTGGGTCATGTGCATAACATAAAAGCCAGGGCCCGATACAGAGATTGACAGGGGTTACAGAGGTCAGTCCTCCCCCTCAGTCTCTTACTTTTCCCCTATCCTGTGGATAGGGGAAAAGTTGCTTTTGCCTGGACAACCTCTTTAATTTCACAATAAAAAAGGAAGGTCTGTACAGTCTTAACAGTGTATAAGGTGTTAGTGCACTTTGATGAATGATTAACATGTGATGTCATAAACATCATAACCTATATACTGCTCTTTCCCTTGTGTTATCAGAAAACTACACATTGTGTAAATCAAGTTTTATTTGAGAATTTTTGGTGATGTTTTTTTCACATTTTCCATTTTGCTATCTATAAAAAAACAAACAAACAAAAATCTAAAATCTTGCGATTTTTTATTTTGGTCACTGGGTTTAAAAAAAGCTGAGTCTTCCTGTTTTGCTTGTGATAATAAGTAGTGGGGTTCTGGAAAATTATCTGTACAGTGATAGAGAAAACAATAGCAATTCCAAACAAACAATAGCCAAAGCTATTACCCCATGAAATGAGACCATAGAGCATGCTGACAAATGTGTCACATACAAAGAGTAGGGTATGATAATGTACTACAAATCAGAAGATATTACTCTTATTACAAGCTGTCATTCCGGCGCTGAGATATTAACTTTAGTTATTAACTTTTCTACAAATTAGGGGATAAATGCCATCCGAACCCGAACGATCGGCATTTGATTAGCTGCCGATGCCGATTACAGCCAATGACTATATCCATGTTTTCCACATAGCCTTAGGGCTTTATCCAAGTTCAGCAGCCACCGCTAATCAAATGCCGAAAGTTTGGGTTTGGATGGACTCGAGCATGCTCCAGGTTCGCTCATCTCTAATCTTAACACAGCCCCTAAAGAAATCCTAGGAAATATATATTTATTTGTTGTTGAGCCAGACGAAACATTGGACCAAATATCAAATATGTGATGTGGAGGGGGCCTCATATATTTGGATAGTCATGTCATGTGTTGACTCGTCTGAGATTAAATCGTTTGCGTAAAATTTTAAATGTGGCTGCAGTTTTTATGAAAAAATCTCAAACCCTTGAATTCTACCCATCATTCCTCCTTGAAATCTACGTAACCTGCAGTTTTGAGCAACAGTATGGTATTAGTAGAGCATTGTTTCACATTTAAAAAGAGTCATTGACATTATAAATAACTTTTGACATGTCATCGGTCTCACAGCTGAGATCCGCTGTGATCGGAAGATAAAGGGCAAGGGATAGACCACTTGCTAATTCCAACACTGTAGCCTCATGGACCTGCTGAGATCAATAATTTTTGACATACCTAATGACATGTCAGAAATTATTTATAATGACAGATACTCTTTCAGAACAACCTTGGTGTATAGAATTTAGTTGGTTCCTAATTTAATGTACTTGATGAAACCATTTTAGTTACAAGAAAGGATGGACATCATGGGTCATGGATCGTGACCTTCACTGATTAATCATGGTACTAGAGGTCACCCATGTATCCTAGGACAGAATAAGAACAAACTTGCTGTTCAGATAATTCCTGTTTTCATATTGATTTTGACATGAAGGTGACTTCATCTATCCATAATGATTGAGGGTTCCAATACAATTAGTCTCAGACCATCGTGAATAATGACTGAGAACTGGGAAATGGAGAACAGTTTTATAAATGGTGTATAAAATATTCATATAAAAATTGGACATCATTTCCTGGTACTCTAAGGATGTCGCAATCAATTAGGTCTTTTCTCACCTGAGACATGTAATGTAGCAGAATTACTGACATTTAAGATTAGATGAAGTCCGCACTTTGTCAGTGGCATTAGAGTTAATAAAATTAGGTTCATGTCTTAAGTTGCTATATTTGTAATTGCCATTCTAAATCTTAAAACGTTGGTGGGAGCCATTGAGAGAAACAACCAATAATAAATGATGAGCGGTATGAATGTAGTTTTGTGAGATTTCCTTTATTCCTTTACAATGTAAATCTCTTAAAGTGACTCTGTACCCAAAATCTACCCCCCCCCCCACCAACCACTTGTCTGTTTGGCAGGTAATGGATTTATTGTCCTAAGAAACAACTTTTAAATTAGCAGCGCCGGGTCAAAATGGCGTGGCCTAGAGCACCCGTGCCCCAGGCCTGCACCACCTCTGCATTCCTCCTTCCCGCCCTCCTCATCATTAGGAACACCCCTGGGAGGGATTCCTCCTCTTCTGAGTTTTCAAACTCCTGCACATGCGCAGCTGCAGAACTGAGAGGACAAGGAAGAGGAATCCCACTGGAGGCATTCCTATTGACAAGGAAGACAGGGTGGAGGAACGTAGAGGGGGTGCTCTAGTGGGTGTACAGGTGCTCTAGGCCATGCCAGTTGGATGCGGCACTGCTAGTTTAAAAGTTTTTTTACCGTCTCCTGACAAACAGACACCAGGACAGATCTTAGATTAAAAGCAGCTATCCAATGGTACAAGCAGTTGGGTGGGAGGGAGACACGTACAGTGTCTCTTTAAAGTTTACCTGTCATCAGGGCAGCTACCAGATCAGCTATGAATTCTGTTCTTCAGGTGGATGTTTGGTACTCCATAGCTACAAATACACATAAGACCATAATGCATGCGACCCCCATTGGATCAGAATGCATTACATGTGAATTACGGTCTCATGCCATGGAGACTTGACTTCCACAGAATGAAATTCACCACTGATCCGGCGGTGGCCCTGATGACAGGTGCACTTTAAATTCAGTTTCTGATGAATGGTTATTAAATTTTCAACCCATTAATATAATTTGGCCAATGAAATACAGTATATGTAATAGGACTGGCCTTCTTATATGAAGAAAGGATATTTTGGGCCTTTTCCGTCTTTGGGGACTTACAAGCTTTGAGATCCCTAAGGTAATATCTCTTTTACTGCTCCTTATGCAGCATCTTCTCATATATCTTTAAATGCCTTATTAGTTTGTTATTTCCTGTTATAAGTTATTAGTTACAGCAACCCAATATAGTCAAGTGAATGTCAAAAGCCTCTTCTGGACATGTCCTCAATACTTGTTCAAATGGAATTTCTATCATTTCTATCAGGTAAATAAAATTGGCAGATCATCTTCTCAGGATGACATTAAAAGACATATTTCAGCCATCGAGGGTGGTCAGGAAGCTGAAAGCAGCTGGAGCAGGCAAGTTATGCACAAACGGTGTTTACATAACTCCTTGACTAATGTAAGCAGTAACCCAAATCCCATTAACATCAAAGGGTGTTGGCTGTTTTCGGCTTCCCAAAGACTCTTCGCAGGTGTAAACAGATCAGAGGGGCCAATGAGCCATTAACGGAGGTGAGAATACCCCTTTAAAATTGTTGGCCTAATTATGCTCTTAAAATCCAATAATGACCTCTCAGGGGAGAACTGGATAATGCACAAATATAATCTTATGATAACTGAATTTATTGACCATCTCATTGATATTTTGGCAATATGGTAAGTCCACTGAGGTAAGTAAGGTAAGGTATTTATGGGTTGAGGTAAGGTGAGGTAAGGCATTTATGGATTGATTTAAAAGGAACCAAAGGAAAGCAGGAGAGATTCTTATGAAATTGGTGGAATTTTCTGAAAAGAGTAAGGCAGAGAAAAATAATGAAATTTGCAGGTTAAACCTCAGCTATTGGAAGAAAATATAATGGTAATAGAAATAATAAAATAAAAAATTCAGACAAGTCTAATCTATAGTAAATTGTGTTGATTTTCTGCAAAACATGGCACAGGTTATCTTCAGCACCAGCTTCCTAGGATGTAGAATAGAAAAGAAATACAAAAAATAAGAACGATTATGCCTAGCACATTTTACTGATATGTTACTAAATAATATTCAACTGTGATATGAGCGAGTTAAAAATGTGTTTGTTTTTGAGGAGCCCATAACATCCTGTTACGTTGTCTATATGTAGTGTAACCTGTTTGCATTTTATCTTATACTGTTTTGGCTGTATTTTGGCACATATCTACATGATAAATTCTTTAAAGAGACTGTTATCTATACCAGATTATATAATACAGATTTGTAGTTTCACCATATACTATGCATTTTGGTTATACATTTCCGATACCAATTCATGTTATATTGGCTATATAAAATTAATTTACAAACAAGACATTTTTAGAAAACAGATTTCAGTGTAATACAATTGACATTTAATGGCCGTGAAACGTTAGTTGCTGAGTATGAAGCATGTTGGCACATATTATATACCGCTACATAGTCTATTTCTCTTCCTTGGGAAAATACTTGATGTAGTATTTGAACCCAAGGCAGCTTATTAGAATCAAAGATAGAAAGATAGATCAACAAAGGAATCTCTGCAGCACTGCTAGTAAGGGTATGTTCACACAACGTTTTTTCAGGCAAAAATATGGCCTCATTTTGATAATTACTGCCGTAGTAAATACGGCTGTAATGATCAAATTAAGGCCATATTTTCGTCTAAAAAATTGTAAACATAGCCTAAAGGTGAAACTCAAAATGTAATTTTTATTCTATACACAAAGCCCTCTATGGCTATGTTCACACATCATAAAGTAAAGCTGTTTTCAATATAATAATACTCTCCATTGAAATCAATGGGAAAATGGATGGCAGTGAACTCACCTTAACGACTGTCATTTTTAGTTGTGACCTGCTTTCATAAAAAAATGCAGCTTTTTTTCAACTGTATTGAGACAGCTATGTTCCCACTACCTAAAAATGACAACAGTCTTTCATAACAATGGCCATCATTGCATAAATAACACCCGTTATTAAAATATAACAGATGTTATTTGCGCAATGACGGCTGTTATGAAAGAAGGCTGTCATTTTTACAAAGTGTGAACCTAACCTGAGGCTATGTCCAGACCTCGTACTTTGTGCGTTGTGTGAACATGGCCTAAGGCTGTATTTTACTTTTATGTTACTATGTGTGTAAACCTAGCTTAAGGCTAAGCAATTCCATGTTACGCAAATACATCACTCATACAACTGAACGAGTTGCATTTTGTTGGACAAGTAGTCGCACCACAACCAAGCAGTCACAAAAAAAATCCATCCTGGATGGTTTTATTGCGACTGCAAGGTTGTGGTCATGTCTGCTTGCCAGTGGCACTGCAACCTGGCTGTGGTGAGTCCTCAGGAAGTGGAAGCCACTGTCAACTGTGGATAGTTCATTATACAAGAGAAACCACTTAAAGTAAATGAGATGTGCAAATGCCTTGGTCCAAATTCCCACAAAGAGGAAATCTCTTTTGACCACAAGTGGCAGGATCAAACCATCAGTGAAACACTATGCTTAAATACAAATAAATAGAATAATAGTAAAATTCCAAACATATTAGTTCTTACTAACTGGATAATGCCTTTGGCAGGTGTTTCAAGAGTCTAAAAAAAAATAAAAATAATAAATCCAAGGAATGAAGTGTTCATGGTATTCCTATCCTTAAGGCATGTGCAATGGTACCCAGGAAAGTGCAGAATAATTTTGTTTCATGCATGACATGAATATAGGTAGCTATGGTTGAGCAATTAGAAGGAATTCATAAGATTATTTACCTAAAATAACACAGGCAGACGTACAAAGAAAACATAACACTGTATGATATAGTCCATTTGCTTTGTGTTGGCCTCAATGGATGCATGCATTAACTTATGCACAGGGTTTAAGGTATTAAAATATTTACATAATTGTACATGTGCTCTCCAACTGGACAGTGAATATCTCTTAGTGTTATAAAAAGTATTTTAAGTTTACCTCTATAGACAAGTTGTAATAAGTACCACTATTGAAATGCAATGATATAGTATGTCATGTTCTTATGTTGGCATGGAGCATATCTGCCAAACAGCATTTCCATAGAAGCTTTCTCTTATCTCTAAAATATATTCCTTATAATGCTTATACAGTGTAGCAGGCTAAGCCAAGATCAGAACGATCAGATCCACTGTCTCAGTTTTCATGGAATACCCAGCCTATGGCACTCAGTAAATTGAATAAACCAATAAAATGTGCATCGGTGCTATACACAAACCATAATACTTCTTAAATGAAAAATATGGATGCTTTATAAGGCGTGTCGCATATCCATTCCTGTGGCATATTTTCTTTTAAAGATAAAGATACGATACCCAATAAACCAAATTAAATAAGCAGAAAGCAGTTGGGAAGAAAATTCGGGAATACGAGTCAATTTTTGCAACACGAATATGTATTCTTCCATGTCTCCAAGCACCAGTTCGGCAATCCTCAAAACAGCAGAAGAAACTGGCACAATCTTTTCCATCGAGACACTCATAACCATATTCTTCATCTCTTTCTTGCAGATGTGTAGCATTATTCATCTGAATAGTTGCTGACCGTGGACGAATGTCAATCGTTGGAGCCTAATGTTACACGTCAAGTGAAGAAAAAAAAATGTATTAGGCACTGGAATAGAAATGGAATATAAGGTACATATATTTTTAGTGTGAAAAAGAACTAAAAAGCTCACAAATTCAATATTTTGTTACCAAAATAGTGTATAAATCTAATTGTAGATCTGGTCGGGACTTGTCAACTGTTTAATGTCCACGTTGGCCTTCTGACTCTTCTTCAATAAGAAAAATATCAACTGCCTGATCCATTTGTTCTCAGATAAGCCACCACCAGAAGTGTCTGGCGGTGTCTGTCTCCCCTTTTCCCATTCAGAATTCATGTGAGGTCAATCAAACCAAGCATGCCTATTTATGGAGGCTGGAAGAGAGATACAGTAGCTTTCATCCAAATGAGAGTTCATTTGACAGCTATCTGTTGTAAGCAAAGTTAGTAGACTTAAAGATTAGGTGCATTAATGCAAAGTAAAAAATATTTGTATAAAAGAGTATATATACCGTATTTTCTGGTGTATAAGGCGGCTGGGCGTATAAGACGACCCCTGACTTTCAATTAGATTGTCAGGGGTGTGCCTTATACGCCGGAATATGTTAACCCCTGCCTGACCACAGCGCTTCTATGATCAGGCAGTGGTTAACTGCACCTAAATGAATAAAAAAACAAACAGTTAACTCACCTGGGCCCGTTCCCGGCCTCTGCCCGTCTTCTTCTCCCGTCCCTTTCCCCGGCGCAGGCAGTGTGACATACACTGGCTACGCCGGGGATGCCCGAAGCTCTCCTGAGCAGCCTCTGCCATTCTTCCAAAGCTCTCCCGAGCAGCCGAACGTTTCCTGTTTCCCCTGCCTGTGCTGGGAAATGGGACCAGAGAAGAAGACGGGTGGAGGCCGGGAACGGGCCCAGGTGAGTTAACAGTTTTTTTTTTTCAAATGGTCGCCCCATATGGGGGGGATGTGGCCATTTTTGAGCCCCTCCACCATATGGGGCAACCATACCCGGCGTATAAGACGACTCCCAAATTCTGACAAGATTTTTTGGGGTTAAAAAGTCGTCTTATACGCCAGAAAATATGGTATATATATGTACAAATACATACTTAAAGAGGTTGTCAATGAAAAATCTACAGGATAGGGGAAAAGTAGGACATCGCAGGGGGTCCGACCTCGGTACATCCCGGTGACCTCTGTATCAGGCCCCATCGGCTCTGTTATGAATAGAGCCACAGGTCTATTCATTCCAATGGAGAGACAGAAAGAGTTGAGTAAGGGTCCTATTCCACCAGCCGAGCAGGGCCCGATCAACGGTGTAAACGATCGCTGATCTGCTAGATCGGCGCTCGTTTACTGGGCCTATTCCACGGCCTGATGATCATTGAGCGAGGGCTGCAGGGACATTTTTACCGATGTCTTTGCAGCCCTTGCAGCATACATTACCTGGCAGGACGTCTCCTCCGCTCTGTCTTCCTTCCCGGGTCCCGCGGCGCACCATCAACTCCGGTACGGCCTGTCTGAGCTGTCAGACCGCTCAGCCAATCACTGGCCTCAGCGGTCCTGGCCTGTGATTGGCTGAGTGGTCTGACAGTTCAGTCAGGATGCTCTGGAGCTGCTGATGCTGTGCCGCGGGACCCAGGGAGGAAGACGGAGCGGAGGACAAGTCCTGCCAGGTAATGTATGCTGCTTCTCAAAACGTCGGCCGTCCGCCGCACACCGCTATTTCACTGTATCGATGCGTAGTGGGGGACCAATAATTTTAGGTCTGGCCCTAAATAAACAATCAGCCGATGACACGATCATCGGCTGATCGTTTTCTCTATTCCACGCAATAGTCGGCCGAATTGGGCCGATTCGGCCGATTATCGCTCCCGTAGAATAGGCCCCTAAGCCGGAAGATTGATTTACTTGTCTCTTTCCATCGGCTCCATAAGAATGAATAGAGCTGAAGGTTGCATACCGGACCCGTGGCTCTTTTCATAACAGAGTCGGCAGGGCCTGATACGGAGATCAGTGGGGGTACAGAGGTCGGACCCCTGTGACCTCCTACTTTTCCCCTATCCTGTGTATAGGGAAAAGGGGAATCTTTCATGGACAACCTCTTAAAAGCAAATGTACCACTGGTCCATTGCTTTTCTGATATTCACATGGATGGAGTGATGCCAGGTTCCTCCATACGCCACTGTTACTGGGCACTGGCCGGGGGTGAAGCACTGTAGGCAGGCCCTCTATTGATTCTAATGGAGTCATGTCATAGAGGGGGAGGGGTTTCCTTCCACTGGGAGCGGGCTGGCCCCCAGTGCTTCACCCCTGTCTTGCGCCATACGCGGGAACCAAGCACCAGCATTCCCGCACCAGCGGCGCTCTATCCATGTGAATATCTGAAAAGCGATGTATCACCAGTACATTCACTTTAAATTTTCCCAAATCCTTGTATAGGCCAGCTAGATATTGTTGGTCATTACTGGTTCCATTGTATAATTATTTTTTTTAATTATCTTCACCATTGTATAAGCTACTTACCTTACTTATTCCAATGAAAAAAATCATCCATAACATTACATAAGTTTTTAGACCTAACTTAACTTAACACTCTAATTGTAATCATCGTCACCCCTTATATATTATTCACATTTGAAATCAATATTTATTAGTTTTTTTTGCACGGCTGTGTATAGAATATATAGAATAAAATGTTTAGAATAGAATTTTTGAATTAGAATTTTTGTTAGAGAAGAAAAAATATATTTATAATTCTTTATCTATAAATGTTAATGAAACACAAAAATATAAAATAGTAAAATACATTGGATATCGCATCAATGTGTTCAACCTCTTTTTTTTAACCAGTTAAATACACAGGTTAAGTAGAGAACAGTACAACAATTTTGCAATTCAAACAAAAAACATACTCAAACCGTGTTGTTAGGAAAAAAAATTACTACTGTAGCTCTACTATACTTTAGTGATAAAGTATGGGCGAATGCAATTTTTTTCGGGGTTTTATTTCATTTAATTAATAAAATATAATGGGTTTTAATGGATCAAGTTGGTTTATGATATATATGAACACCTTCAGATCTCCGATTTCAAGAATTCGCCCATACAGGTTATGACGGCTAAAGAGAGAAATGACAAAATGACCAAGGTGCTCTGCAGCGATCAGTGATCAGACCTATCATCTGCAATTTTGCCCTATAGGTAGCATCACAATGTTGATTTTTCAGCAGAGTCATTTCTGTTTCTGGAGTTGTCTTGGAGCAATTTAAAAAATATATATTTTTAAAGTCTTTGTTTCTGTAAAAAATGTGCAATTTCAGTTTACAAAATACCACTTTAAAGGATGAAATACCTTTCTTTTCCTGCAATAGATGCTTGTGAAACACCACTAATATCTTGGGGGATATCACTAAAGTGCACCCCAATGAGGATTCATGCACATGAATGCAATCTTATTTACAGTGACACTGCTGAAAAATCTGTGATTCTGCCCTAATTGAGAAATATATCATTAAATGAATCATTTAAAAAGGCGGAGTTGCTATTAGAAATATACTAAGAAATTTTTAAAATAGTTAATTGAAATGGAATTGATATTTCCTTTAGACATGGGAATGCTGCAAACCTATCTAGACTATTGGGAATTTATACAATCAAGAAGTATGGGCTGTAATGGTCACATGTTGGGTTCTAGGGTACATGAAGAGCAATGTAGAATCCTGGGGTTATCCAGGATCAGAAAAATATTAACAGTGGTGTTGAGCGGATCTGTTAAAATGTTCGTGCTTGGCAGCGTAATGCAAACCTGAGCATTCAACGTTTTATTCCCTGTGGCTGCAAAAGTTGGATGCCACCCTCGGACTATGGCAGTATTCATGTTTTCCTGGTTTCCCTTTGTGGGACATCCAGCTTCTGAAGCCACTGGGAATCAAACATTGTGCATTTGGGATTGGATAACGTTGCCGAAACTGAATATTTTGAACAATCCACTCAACACATTTAACAGTAATACATGGCTCCAACTGCTGGTGTGATGCTTTGGGGAGACATTGCCTACCACAGTAGGTCATTTGCGATAGCTCAGCAGTGTATGCCGGACATCCTGTGGTCATGTGTTTTCTTTCAACTGGCTTTTCCAGCAGGAAAAGGGTCACCCACACATAGCTAGGGTTTCCCCTAGATGTCTCCACCAGATGTCTACACTTTCTCGGCCTATGCGTTTACCATAATTATCACCAATCGAGTATTTATAGGACCAGCTGGGATGTCAACTTTGACAACTGAGTGTGCAAAATCTACACTCGGGACTGCAACATCTGTGGCAAATGTGTTATAGGATCGCATATGAAACCTGTATGCTTCCATTTCTCGTCTTTAATCCAGGGGTATTAAAGCAACTTCTCTACACTTTTGTACAGTTTTCCCCAATAAACGTATCCGTTCACTCAAAGGCTATGTTCACACAACGATTTCGGTTGTTATCTGATACTTTGCTTTGACTACCAAATAACAGCCGTGGTTTAACATGTTCCAGCAGCCATCATTGCAGTGAGAGGCGTTGGAACATTATTCTAGTCAAAGTCAAAGATGGCCCTTTTGGATGTATCTAAAGTTCCATTGATGTGTGAACAACTTACAATAACATCCGCAGTTCATCTAATAACGGCCCGTGAATTAATGACGCAAGCATTAATTTGACTGCTACTGCGAACATTGGCCGCTATTTTATAAAATTGTGTATACCAATGGCCATTGTTTCCATAGACTTCAATGGAAATTTTTGAAGAATGAAAACAATGGCCGTCATTTTAAATTCAATTGGCAGCCATTATTTTACAGCATGTCAACATGGCCTAATATTGTTATTTTTATTCTTTTCAATTTTTGCAGTCAGAATACAGATGAATCTCCTATCAGGGTCCTCCTATGGCTAAAGGAAACATGTCTGATTTTAGAGGATTCACAATATGCAGCATGTGATTCCCTATTATATTTCTTAACAGCACTCCAAGGCTTTGTGTAAGCTGCAGGCAAGATTTTGCAAATGATAGACATAAGGCTTTACAGGTTTTGCATCATTCATATAATGGCACATTTGTGTGGTGCAACAAGAATGAGATGATAAGTTACTTTTGTGTCATAATAATAGATGATCACTATCAAATATCTAATCGGACAAGAGTGACGTTTCTGTAATGCTGCTGAATGAACTTTACAAAGCTGTAACAGACACAGTATTGTGTTAGCAATAAAAATCCTGTCTGGATCTTATTAAAAAAAAAAGCAAATAGCTTGCTATCACAATCAGAATTTGGGCTCTAAGTTCAATTCAGCAGACACATGCAGTGAATGTCCATTCCATAAACAATATACCTTGAAGGAAAACATCCAGAGAAGCTTTTGTTGTATAGATAAGAAAAAAAATCAGACTTTAGGAGAAAAAAAAGAACATAAAATCCATAATAAAAAAAAATGAAGAGCAGTTTTCAATAGATGAAAAGGGGAGGCAAAATTAAGTAAAAGTTTTATTATTATTTAAGGTGCTATTCATAATAAGAGAACACTTACAGTGGTTTTCCAGGAATACATATTGATAGCCAATACTTAAAGGGAATGTGTCAACTTAAAACAACTTACTGTTGGAATTAAGTTTTTATGTTACACAATTTATTTATTTTTTTAAATTTGGTGTTTTTTTTTCCTTTATTTTCCATTTGACTACTTAAAAAGAATCCTATTCTCACTGCTAGTAGACAAACCCTCCACTCCACACTGGGTAACACTGAGCGTAGGTCCAGATAGACAGATGATAAATAGGGTAGTAAATGCTAGTAAATTATCAAAATAGACACAATACATAAAACGTTTTGAAATCTGTTGCGAGTGTTGTGCCTACAACCTTCAACAGCTCTTTTACGTTTCTGTGTATATCTCTGAGTTACACTATGAAGCGCAGTTCTTCTTTGTATTTTCACCACTAAGCCTAAAACTGAGCTGTGACTTCCTGTTTTGCCTGTGATGATAAGGAAGAGGCTGATGTAAAGTGTTCTGTACAGCAGTGCATTGAAAGTTGCCACCAGTAGATAGAGACAATAACAGATGAAGCTCACAGCTCAGCCTCCTCTTCCTTGTAAAATTACCTCTCTACAGGTCACAGAGTATGCCCAATGACATTTTCTTTAAATATCAATGGGACATTGTCTATCTATTTTTGCTTTCTGTAAAGCAAATGTATTGATATCTGCTAGAAAGATAGCTGCTCTTGTAACAGGAGAAAAAAAATAGTTCAGAATATAGAATCAGATTCAAAAGGAAGAGCATGTGTTAAGTAAAAAATAAATAATATAAATTTTTCCCTTTAAGATACGCCATGATTGGGGATCTAAGACCTGTGACCCCAACTTATGTTTTATACAAGCACAGCAGTTGCTTTTTGCTTGTGCAGCTCCAGCTAGTACTGCAGTTAAAGGGGTTATCCAGCGCTACAAAAACATAACCACTTCCCCCCTACTGTTGGACCAAAAGTCCGAGCAGTTCGCTCATCTCTACACACGATGTAATCCACGTGGATAACTTCCAGCGGAATCCGCTGCTCGACACCCCTCCCCCCATCCCCGCACGCATGCTCCGGCTAGAAGTTCTGCAAGGGCGGAACCCTCTGGAACTTATCTGCTCAATACAAATCAAATATTTTCATATACAGTACCTCCTTGCCTAGATTTCATATCTACAACCCCCAAATCTGCTATATTGTTTGGAATTGATCAGTTTAGTGATTTTTTTAATTTGGTTGGGACAATCATCACTAAATGGGACACAGATATACAGTTGTATAAATCTATTTAAATCAGATATGAAGCAGCTGAAATGTCGGCCCAGCACTGGCTGAATGATGATATCATTGAGTAGTCTGAACTAGGCACTAGAGTGTCTGGTGGTGGAGGACCAGAACAATATGATGGCCTAACAATAAGTAGCGGTACCAAGGAGGCACAATGGGCACAGAAGAGGTCTATTAAAATGTAGGGGTGAAAGGGGACCTAATAAAGTACAGGGGCATAGAAAGGAGCCTAATAATGTCTGAGTGTGCCTCCTGCTCAATGAAAACGGGAAGCAGCAATATATAGGGCATCGCTATTTACTATACTGAGAGGAGAACCTGCTCCTCTTGTGGGGTGTTGAGAATATACTTATTACCACAAGCTCCTTTGAGGTCTGGACAAGTGTTCTTTGTGCGGCCCCCTAGAGGAACACCTGGTAGAGCTTTAGTGATCACTAAATCTAAATGGTCACTAGAATCTGTACAGGAAGGGCCTGGCAACAGAAGGAGGAAGTGGTACAGTAAGTGTCTTCACAATAGGTCTCTGGGGCTGAGCTGCAAAGCATATAGAGTATCTAAAGTAAATAACAAAAACATTATTTATTGCCAGTATTGGTATACAGCACAGCACATCGACTTTGAAACTTTGATGGATGGCAAGTAAGGATTCATTCTTAATTTATTAATTCCAGAATCTAGTAACATTATTTCCTTTTTTTTTCAGTTTTGCATGACTGTTTTTTAAACACTTCTATAGGGGTGTGTTCACATGCTTAGTTTTTTTTTACTGTAGTTAAAAGCAAATTAATGTAATAGCTAATAGTTTTTAGAGTGCACTATTGGATGCAACAATGATACAATGGAAAATCTCTTGTGGCCAGAGCCAGAATCCTGGCTGCAGCCATAAGGAGACTGGTACAGCAGAGAGCCAATGGCTGCTTGCTCTCTCAATCCACTGTATTCAATATAAGGTCCCATTAGGAGCCCTTATGGTTAAATACATAGGTGCAGGAGCAGACTAACTTCTGCTTAACCCCTTATGTACTGCAGTAAGTGACCCAATGTTCAGAAGACAAGGAGATCTCTGCTTTACTGCTGATGCACTGATAACCACTTACCTCTGCATGAAGCTCTGCACATTTTCCTACTTGATTGCAGCAGCCAGAGAACAGAGGTCAGGGATTATCAGATCAGTGAAGTAGAGATCGCTTTGTCTTCTGCTTGTTAACTTTTTTTTTGTGTTGCAGCATGTAAACATTGGGTCACTTACACACTGCAGTACATAAGGGGTTAAAGTGACTCTGTACCCACAATCTGCCCAAACAGCTTGTACCTCCTGATAGCTGCTTTTAATCCAAAGTCTGTCCTGGGGTCCGTTCGGCAGGTGATGCAGTTATTGTCCTAAAAACAACTTTTAAACTAGCTGCCCTGTGCCAAACTGGCGTGGCCTAGAGTATCTGTGCCCTTACTTTGCACCACCCCTCTGCCCATCCTTCCCACTCTCTTTATCATTAGAAATGCCCCTGGCAGGATTTTGCCTATTCCTCTGCAGTGAACACTACACAGGTGCCTTAACGATCCAGCCCATGTATCGTGTTCTAACAGCTGATGAATAGGAGACAATCTGCCTGGAGCATTCCTAATGATGAAGAGAGTGGGGAGGTGGGATGGAGAGGGCGTGTCAGCCTAATGCACAGACACTCTAGGCCACGCCAGTTTGGTACAGGGCTGCAAGTTTAAAAGTTGTTTCTTAGGACAATAACGGCATCACCCATGGACCCCAGGACAGATCTTGGATTAAAAGCAGCTATAGGAAGGTACAAGTGGTTTGGGGGGGACAGATTGTGGGTACAGAGTCGCTTTAAGAAGAAGGACACAGGGCGGCCCTTACCTTCTCCTCCTGGGTCCCCCTGCTGCATGGGCCCCATAGCAGCTGCCCACCCTGCCTCTCTGGTAGCTATGCCACTGAATTTAATTTAAAACACAGAAAGGCTATGTTCACTTTAAAACATAGAAAGGCTATGTTCATACACTGTTGCAACTGAGTGGATGGCCATCATTTCACGGCAAATAACAGCCATTGTTTTAAAATAACGGCAATTATTTGCCAATAAATGACAGCCATCCTCTCAATTTCAACAGTGTGTGAACAAAGCCTTTCTGTCTTTTCAATCCACTCCTGGTTTTGGTTGCAAAATACTGACCAAAATAATGAACCAAAATACTGTGTGGGAACATAGCCTTAAATAGAAAAAGCAGACGCCTTTTTTTTTTTTTTTTTTTTAACCTAGTGTGAACATAGCCCTAGGAACTCTTTATGCCCAATACATGATCTATGCTTAGAGTTCTACAACCTACATTTTACAAAATACTACTAATAATGAAATATTTTATAACTGAGATTTGGCTGGTGTTATCACTGTCTTTAGTTACCAGCTGCTCTTGAATCCAAAAAGACAGGTTGCTTCGTATGCATTTCTTGCAGATCCATATTTTTTAAAATTGTATCTGTCATTATTAAAAGCTCCTGTCACTACTAAAACAAAAAGACAGAAATGCTCTCTTTTGGCATCCAACAGCATTTGTTAGCTCTTCTCAAAGAGCTGAGTACAGAAATTATGTTATGCAGACTTTTCTAACTTCACCTTAGAGCTTGGCCGATGGCTTCTGTTATAGCCAAGATAAGGACTACCATACTTGGACTCCTATTGATCAAATTATTGGACAATTTTAAGATGCATGCATATACACCTACAGGCTATGTTCACACACCGTCAAAATGACAGCTGTCATTTAACAGCAAATAAAGGCCAATATTTTATAATTATTCATGATGCGTAAACATAGCCCAAGTATGCAATATGCTGTCTATATTGTGTATGCAAGTGTCCAGATTAGGGTTTGTTGACCTGTCCTGGGGTTAGGCCATCAAGAAGAAAGTCCCAGAAAACCCCTTTTAAACTATGTTCTTACTTTGGAATCATAGTGGGGGATCGTTAAATACAATAAAAGGCTGCTATTAAAGATCATGTTTATTAGCCAAGAGTGGATCCAACATGAAGCAGATGTATAAGTCCTTTCAAAGCCCTGTTATTTATTATTTGCATTTAAATACTAGACAAAAGGAAGGGAGATGTACAGTATCTGCTATGTGTCTGAGCGTTTTTGTGAGACAACAAAAGAAGAGGCAGCAGAAGAGATACAACTGATTCTCATTCTATTAAGTGGAGTGCATCCATTCAACAAAGAGAAAAAAAATGAAAGTGAATTTGAAGCAATTAAATGAGATTTTCCAAAACTATTTACATGCTGCTTGCATGTTCCACAAAGATTTTCTAATCCGTGGCATACTTATTTGGTTTTGGAAGTGGTGTGCGTTTTCTCATATTTCACTTTCTGGGTGGACTCCCTCACCCCAGTGGTATAAACTAGAATGTATTTGCTGTATACTTACTGGATTCTTTTTCTTCTTCTCTTTGTCCTTACTTGGCTTCCTGTTACTGACAAAGTAATGAAGTGTTCCATATTCCACCAGGGCAGAAAATACAAAGATGAAGCAGACAGAGACAAATAGGTCCATTGCTGTCACGTAGGACACCTTAGGCAATGATTTCCGAGCAATAGTACTGAGGGTGGTCATTGTGAGGACAGTTGTGATTCCTAAGATAAGAATGAACGTTTATTCGAAACAATATAAAGCTGGTACATGGAATTGCAGAATTAACAGCATAACACCTAAAACCTAAGAGCAATATCTATAGATAACCCTGTGAAAACACTCATATAGCAGATTTTATAAGGATGTGCTAAAATGTGTGTGTGTGAGTGTGTGTGTGTGTGTGTGTGTGTGTGTGTGTGTGTGTGTGTGATGTGTGGGGGGTTTTGCCTAAAAGCTAAAAGGTTTGCATTAAGGGTAAGAAATATAAGTAAGATTTTTTTTTGTTTACAATTGAAAGGAATGGATTTTACATTTTATTTGATTCCATTAATTAAAGGGGTTCTCCAAAGGAAAAAAAAAGTTTTCGAATCAACTGGGGTCAGAAAGTTAAGACACACACACACACACACACAACACTAAAGCTCTCCTAGGGGCTGTTGACATGAACACACACACACTCCCTTCCTGTATTGTCGGTGGCAATAGTACAGCGGGGTATATGTGCTTTAGGGTAGCTACAATGAACAGGATTTGTCAATTAAATGTCAAAAGATATTCACTGGGAATAATAGACTACAGCCCATTTCCCTGAGAACAGAGAGCTGCAAGGAAGTGACATACATAGCTTTATGTTATCTGTGCATGTAGTACAGAGAATCACTTTAGGATCAAATTTAGGCCCCAAGCAGTACAATAAAGCTGTCATTAAGTAATGTGCACTCTCTCTCTCTCTCTCTCTCTCTCTCTCTCTGTCTCGGTTGAAAGAGTATTTATAGACAGGCTTATTCCCTATAAAAGACCCATGTATGAGAAAACACCAACTGCTCGCATCTTTTGTGTGGCCAATAAAATTATTGTCATTGTCCGCTCTTTGCCCTGTGTAAAGAATGGTCAACAATAAGGAAATGTGGAAGTTAAAGGCAGCATGAATGATTGCTGGATTGTTTGTGCAGCCTGACCATGCGATTGGTTGAGCCCTGTGAAGGTTCAGTAAACAAGTGCAGATCACTTATGTAAAAGCCACTGAAAACAACAAGATCAGTCCGTTCTGTGGGTTTCAGTGGCCAGTATGAAACCTGCAACATTATTTTTTCTTTATGGCTTATAATTAGTGTTGGAAGAATTGGCTATTGGATGGAATTCAGGTTTGATAGAAGTTTGGATTCATACGGGAGTCTCTGTTCCTGTTGGTACTGAGAAATAGGGTAAACACTCTACTCCATGTCCCTCTGCTGAGTTAAGTATAAGCAGTGATGCGTGATGCATACAGTATTGTTTCTTAGCTGTTGGGGCTCTGTACATATTCATTGGGCCAGGCACAAAGCATACAGTGTTGTCACTTAGGGCCCTAGGGGCGATTATTGTGCGAAAAATTGTTTAAACAATAATCGTCCTGTGTAATTGCAGGCAACAATTGAATTTTTTTTTGCTGGGATCAGATGTAGTAAACTATCCGTAGTAACAATCGGAACTTATGACTATCGGTCTGTGTAATAAGGTGAACAATTTCAGGTTAACCATAAACAATCTCTTTTGCGATTGTTTATCGTTAGTTGTTAATCGTTAAAAATCGCTTCACCCAATAGGACACTAAATGTATAGGAGAAGAAACTCCTTTTTGCTGCCATTGTTTTAAATTATGATAAACAGAGAAACGATCCAAGCAATCCTTTGGTGCCCGGATTTGTATCTGGCCAGTGCGTGCATACGATCCACAAGGAAAACTGGTAATTCGGCACTTGCAAAAAACAATGCTTTATTTCCAAATATGAAGCGATAAAGAGGTAGTGTGAGTTCTACTGCCAGTAACCAGTCGAGGTTAACCTTTGATGCCCTGTACCCCAAGGGTGGAAATGGTCACAAAGAAGAAAACAAATAAGGTCCTCTAAACTAGTTATATAGAATTGAATATGCAAATCAACTAGGGATGGTCCGAACCTAGTTAGGTTCGGGTTCGTACGAACCCGAACCCTCTGTAACGCTTCCCGCTGTCTGCCCGCTCCATGGAGCGGGCGGATCCAGCGGGAGGACCGCCTGGAAAACTGGGATACAGCCACAGCCATAGGCTGTATCCCAGTTTTCCAGGCGTTACTCCCGCTGTATCTGCCCGCTCCACGGAGCGGGCAAACAGCGGGAATCTGATGCCGAGCGTTCGGGTTCATACGAACCCGAACCTCGGCAGGTTCGGACCATCCCTAGAATCAACATATGAAATATAGAAACGAAAAGTTATGGTATAAAATGTAGAAATAGATTTATTATGCACATGCAGACAACATAAAATGCCTAAACAAGGGTTAATCTGGTACCAGAAACTAGTAATAAGGTATATATAAATGGTCTATTGCATAGGACCAGAAGGATAAAACATAGAAAAGTAAAAAATATAAAGTTAAAACATAGAAAAATAGGACTTAAAAAACAGCAAAACAAAGGTTCTGTGTGGGTTAAAAGAAAAAAGGAAAAAGCAAGGCAGATTGACCGTTGTTGAGTCTGCAGGTGGGCAGTTATTTCTCTTCAATGAGAAGGTAATTGATTTGATCAGGAGTAGTTCATGGAGTTGTAAACAACTACTCCTGATCGAATCAATTACCTTCTCATTGAAGAGAAATAAGTGACTATGCAAATCCAAACCACTGCCCACCTGCAGACTCGACAACTTTGCTTTTTCCTTTTTTCTTTTAACCCACACAGAGCCCTATATTTTTTTAAGTCCTATTTTTCTATGTTTTAACTTTATATTTTTTACTTTTCTATCTTTTATCCTTCTTGTCCTATGCAATAGACCATTTATATATACCTTATTACTAGTTTCTGGTACCAGATTAACCCTTTTTAGGCATTTTATGTTGTCTGCATGTGCATAATAAATCTATTTCTACATTTTATACCATAACATTTTGTTTCTATATTTCATATGTTGATTTGCATATTCAATTCTATATAACTAGTTTAGAGGACCTTATTTGTTTTCTTCTTTGCGATTATTTTCAAATATGCAGTGAGTACAAAAATACTTTAGTGCAGTGGGGTCACTGCACTAAGGTGTTTTTGTACTTTCTGCATATTTGTTAATAAATTATTCTTCTTTGCAAGTTCTGGATTACCTTTTTTATTGTTTTAGAATGCCATAGAAACTACTTATAGGAGCAGGGACACCTATCAAACACAGGAGTCCCTGCTCCCTCATTTCTAAACATTAAGCAAAGTGATAACTATGCAGGACCTAGAAATCCATGGAGCTCAGGGACCATGATTGCTCCCATTATCATTCAATACACTACCTGTTACATTTTTTGCTTTACTGCCATATCCACAGAATTAGAACACAAGCCCCTAGGCATCATTACATCTGAATGTAAGTGTGAGTGTGACACTGCGCCCTACCTCCCAACATAGCATGGGGGAAACTATATCCAGACTACCACGTCACCCAACATTATTACCATGTTTCCTACTAGATCATACAAGCAGTGTGGCTACTGTACAGCATTAACAAATACTGATAAAGTTTATGTTCGTCTATTAAACAAGAAACATATAATTACCTAGAGATGTCCTAGCTGGGACCGCATCTTTGTTAATCCAAAAGGACACCCAAGACAGAACAACAATAAGGGTGCAAGGTATGTATGTTTGTATGGTGAAATAACCCATTCTTCTTGCTAGATCAAAGTACACGGTCATGACAACATAGTCTCCTGTATAAAGAAAAAAATAATAATAATTATAACAATACTAGCATGAGAATAAAATTGTGCATATAAATAAACATTGTTTTTTAGCACAGTCATAGATCTTAAATGGTTTTATTTTACATTATAATGAAGTATTGGCCCAGAGGCTGGTATGTGAGAAAAAAGCACACCTAGAATATAAATATATTCTTATCCTACTTCTGTGTATTGACTTTAAAGGAGAACTCTGGCTGTCTGGGGGAAAAAAAATACTGGCATTTTATATTCACCATCCCTCCAGTGATAATCGCCTATTGAATCTACCACCAACCATGTCCTTCTCAGCCAATCAGAGCTGAGCAATCTGGAAGCCATGTGATGCGCTCCAGCCAATGAAAAAGCTGCTGGTATGCAAGTGCACCAATAGCCTTTTCTCTCCCATTCACTTCACGCCAAGGAGCAAGAAGACCAGCGGACGTAGTCAGCAGTTATTAGGTATCTATTCGGGGGAAAGGGGGGAACGGGGCCAGTTAGCTCATTTACATACATTACAAAGTTGTATGACTTTATAATATGTGGTAAATAAGCAGAAAAAGTAAAACACTGGAGTCCTCCTTTAAGGTTTGCATCGAAGGAACTATGAAAGACCTAGACATCTTAGCTAGCAAGTGTTTTCTAATGAGAAGAAGCAGTTATTCTATAACAAAGCCACCTCTTATTCCTGAATGAGACATGCAATGTTTGAGGCTATTATTGCACTGCTTATTCACAACACTCAGAAAGCACTGTATAGAAGAAATAGGTATAAGAAATACTTTATTCAAGCCTGTACGCTTAAGCATTGGGCCCAGGGCCGGACTGGCTATAGGGCAATTCTGGCAAATGCCTCCTCCGTGCCCGCTACCCGGCTACATCTTCTGACTGTGAGAACGCTGCGCCGCACGCTCTAATGTGCAGCTTAGTTACCAGCAGGGCCGGCCTTAGGGGTGTGCAGTAGTGCAGCCGCACAGGGCTCTGTGCACTCCCAGCAGGAAGGGAGCGCCACCTGTGTCCCCCTGAGCCCATAGATCCGGCCCTGCCTCTGCACAGCAGCCTTGCTGAAAGACAGCAAGGAAGAAGCCCTTCTCCCCTGTACATGTGACTGCAGCCTGGCCCCATCCCCCGCTCCCCACAACGTCTCCCGGCTCACAGATGCCCATAACCCCGCCCCTTCTCCCCACGGAGACACCAGCAGTGTGATCCTCCGCTCTACCTCCTCATGGGCAGAGACATCTTCCACTGATCCTTCTGTGTGACTGTGAGTATATATGTCTATCTCTGTGTTTACGTCTGTGTGTTAGTGGAGTTTGTGTGTGCTCTGTGTGTGTTAGGGCTCTGTGTGGTAGGACAACAACTCCCAGCATGCTGTGTGGTAGGACAACTCCCAGCATGCCCCTGTGTGGCTGTGTGTGGTAGGACAACAACTCCCAGCATGCTCTTGTGTGGCTGTGTGTGGTAAGACAACTCCTCCCAGCATGCTCTTGTGTGGCTGTGTGTGGTAGGACAACAACTCCCAGCATGCTCCTGTGTGGCTGTGTGTGGTAGGACAAGAACTCCCAGCATGCTCCTGTGTGGCAGGACAACAACTCCCAGCATGCTCCTGTGTGGCTGTGTGTGGTAGGACAACAACTCCCAGCATGCTCCTGTGTGGCTGTGTGTGGACAACAACTCCCAGCATGCTCCTGTGTGGTGTGTATGTGTATATGTGACTGTATGTGTGTCTGTGTTTGCAGGATATACAGTATATACTGTGTGTCTGTATGTGTCTGTGTAAGCAGTATATACACTGTGGGAGAGATTTATTAAACATGGTGTAAAGTGAAAGTGAAACTGATTCAGTTGCCCCTAGCATTCCAATGAAAGGTGGAATCTGATTGGTTGCTAGGGGCAACTAAGCCAGTTTCACTTTACACCATGTTTGATAAATCTCCCCCTGTGTGTCTGTATGTGTATATCTATCTGTGTAAGCAGTATATACAGTGTGTGTCTCCAAGAGATAGGCTTGGGATGGCTACAATCAATGGCGCCAAAAGAATATTCTGCACAGGGCGCCATCTACCCTAAGGCCGGCCCTGGTTACCAGGCAGCCGTCGGTCTCATGTCTGGCCCGCCCACTGTGAAGTCACATGCCTACATCTCCTCTACGCTTCCCTCACATCCCCAGCACTGGCCTTAAGTCCCCAGCACTGCCCCGCGTTCCCATGAGCCCCCTCTTCTCCCCAGTGCCCCCCCTGATCCTGTTCCCGGCGGCCGCCATTAGCTGATTCCTACCTGGCCTGTGTGGTGGAGCAGTACTAGGAGCGAGCAGAGCTTGTACAGAGAGGCAGCCAGCAGGTAGTAAAAATAAGCAAGTATAAATGAAAAAAACTGTAGTATGGAAGCTGGGCCCCTACCCCTGGGATTAAAACAAATATGATTATAATAAAAGTTGTGAACTACACCTCCCAGCATGCCCTGACACTGTCAGTTATATATTTTGTAGGGAGAACTATAACTCCCAGCAGTTACTGAAGGTATATAGCTGTCAGGGCATGCTAGGAGTTGTAGTTGACAATCTATGGGGTTGGGTGTAAATTTTTTTTATTCATGTAAAATGAATTCTCCAGAACTATGTAACACCCAACCCCATAGATTGGGAACTACAAATCCCTTCATGCCCTGGCAGCTATAAGCTTTCAGGAACTGCTGGGAGTTGTAGTTCTCCCCCCCCCCCAAAAAAAAAAAAAGATTTTGTAGGGAGAACTATAACTCTCAGCAGTTACTGAAGGTATATAGCTCTCAGGGCATAGATTGGGAACTACAACTCCCAGTTTGCCTTGACAGCTATAAACCTTCAGGAACTGCTAGGAGTTGTAGTTCTCCCTACAAAACACAGGAGTATGTATTTTATTGTGAGAACTACAACTCCCAACAGTTCATGAAGGTCTATAGCTGACAGGGCATGATGGGAGTTGTAGTTCCCAATCTATAGGGTTGGGTGTACCATATTTCTGGGGTGTTCATTTTACATGAAAAAAAAACCCAACCCCATAGATTACAAAATACAACTCCCAGTATGCCCTGGCAGCTGTATACCTTTAGGAACACACTACACTGGCAGGGGTTGTGCGTAGCCTTAAAAATGGCTGGATTTTCCCCAAACGCTGTACGGTAAGTGGGCCTATGTACTTTGAAATGCCAGGGCTGATTTTCAGTCCCAGTCCGGCCCTGATTGGGCCTGTGTAATGTTTTGTAGTAGACAGAAAAAAATGAAAGAAGAAAACACATTTATTAGGGCTGGGAATTGTGTCAAAGAGGCGGGACCTATTGTTCTCCGCACCCTAGCACCACTTTGCTTCAATGTGGTGTATACCTGGCCCTTGCATAATCAGCAACCTACACTGTGCATAAAGCACATTGGGGTGCAGTGGTGCTAGGGCTTAGGGAATGATAGGCTCTGCCACTTTGACACTATTCACATAAAAAAAATATAAGGATTGGAAAGCTTTCAGGAGGTGACAGATTGACTTTAAGGCTGGTGCACATGATTACGATGACATGTGCTATATAATAGAGCTATATAGAGCTACATGGTGGTAATGTGTAATAATTATGCAATCCAAACCAAGAATGGTAAAATGACATGGAGGAAGTTACACTTACACACATTTCATTATTTTCTATAAGGGGATAACAAATAGTCCTTATTAATAGGTAATGTGTCTATTAATAGGTAAACTGTTCTGATGACTTAGCACAGACTGTAAAAGATAAAAAAAAAAAAACAAAAGCTATTAGTGTCTGTCTGGTCTCTAAGAAATAAGGTCACCTAAGAACCTAAATCCCCTTTTCTTTCCATGTCGGAAACAAAGAAATAAGACACAGAGGAATCCCAGTGACGGAGAAGAAGGAAACAGGTGGTATGGAGGAGGAGGGGTGTAAGTATGTGAATGACCGAGAGACAGTAAACATCTTCTGTCAGAACAAGGAAACATAAAGAAAAGGGGATTACATGTATCCTGAAAACAGCTTAACCTGCACAAAGCTTTATATAATTTAGGTCATTTGCCAACAGGAAGCAGATTTCTGGCATTGTACTGTATATGGTACTGTGTCTATTTTTTCCAGGACACCAATAAAGTGGGAAGTGAAATCCTGATACGAAAGATACAGACATAAAACTTTTTTTTCTCTTAAAGTTAGAATTTTAGTTCAGACACAATCTGCTGTTTACAACCATGTTTATTGAAAATCATAGTCCAACATAAGGGTTAATAATAGAGATGAGCGAATACGATTTGATCGAGATGGTTTTCGATCGAATATTACGGTATTCAAAAGATTCAAATTCAATCGAGTAGTGTGACGAATATGCGAGAAACATTCGAAAGCCCTCCCATCACACTTTCCGCTTTTTTAAATCCAATCACCATGCAGGGAGGCCATTAAGGGACCCTGGGGGTACGGATGCAGCGCGAAAACGGCGTCTACCCATGGCTGAACCACATGACCTCGAATATTTGATAATTGGCTTCCGCCTCTCGACCTCAGATGCGCTTTCAACCTAGCCAGGGAGAGATCTTCGAGCAGGGAGAGATAGGTTTTACTAGCGTTTTGGTTAGGCAGGATTACTACTGAACCCAAAAGTCCTTTTCAGGGCTAAGATCCAGTGAAAAAGGTCATCTTTGAATCCAAAGCACTTCTCAGTGCTAAGACATAGATAATATAACAGCAGCAGCATCAGCATCAACATCAGCAGCATCAGCAGCTGTATTCATTCCAGTACCCTGTGTGTACAAGTGACTTATAGTGTCCCTGGTTTAGACCACTAAGGGCATGTAAACATTATGCATATTGTGCCAGTTGCCCAGTAAAAGGCACGTGATACCTTATTGTGCCAGTTGCCCAGTAAAAGGCAAGTGATACCTATTGTGCCAGTTGCCCAGTAAAAGGCAAGTGATACCTATTGTGCCAGTTGCCCAGTAAAAGGCAAGTGATACCTATTGTGCCAGTTGCCCAGTAAAAGGCAAGTGATACCTATTGTGCCAGTTGCCCAGTAAAAGGCAAGTGATACCTATTGTGCCAGTTGCCCAGTAAAAGGCAAGTGATACCTATTGTGCCAGTTGCCCAGTAAAAGGCAAGTGATACCTATTGTGCCAGTTGCCCAGTAAAAGGCAAGTGATACCTATTGTGCCAGTTGCTTAGTAAAAGGCACGTGATACCAATTGTGCCAGTTGCCCAGTAAAAGGCACGTAATATCTATTGTGCCAGTTGCCTAATCTCTGCTCTGCTGCGGCCTACCGTTTGCACAGCGTAATGTGTGATATGCACGAATAACGTGACGCTGTACGGATGCACATTGAAATCATAAATGTAACGCTGCGCACAAAATACGAAGGAAATGTGTGAACATTGCCATAAACATTCGTAAAGCGTTCGCAAATATTTCTCCTTTGCAACTGCGGAGAGTGGCATCATACTACGATTTTGGGGTGTTGGTGCACCCAGGCATGCCCCCCCCTGATGTCACAGTGTCATTCCGGAGGTGTTGGCATCGTTTAGGGAGGTTTCATGGGGGACTTGGTGACCTCCAAGTGGTTGAATTTGGATTTCCAAGTGCCTAGAATTTTTTGCCCATAGACTATAATGGGATTGAATATTTGTTCGAATAGTCGAATAATGGTGCCTATTCGATTCGAATTCTCGAAAGTTGAATATTTCACTACTCGCTCATATCTAGTCAATATATCTGGGGCCAGATTTAAGCTAAATTTAAAAACTGTAGTCTGGAACTGTAAACTGTTGTCTAGTAAAGGGGAAGTCCACTCAGGTAAAATACACACTAAATCATCCCCCCTTCTGGAGGCTAACAATTCATTCCATACATGTCATTACCATTTCTGTCCTTTCCCCCAATTTCTGAGCTGCTGCTTTCTGCTGAAGAAACAGAAAGCTGTATTTGAGTTGCTCTCTCTGTCTCCCCCTCCTGCCCCCTCCCTTCCGAGATGATTCCACAGGCTGAACCTGCATTGTTAATCAGAGATTAACAATCTGAGAGTTAATTTTAAGGTCAAGTTACTTGTGACCTTACTGTGATTAACCCTCCTGGACACTGTTAACATGAACTGTCTCGGAAGGGGAGGGGGGCTGAGATGGAGAGAGCTCAAAAAGTTTTCTATGTCTTCAGCAGAAAGCAGCAAGCTCTGAACTGGGGGATGGAGACAGAAGAGGATGACATGTATGAAAGAATTGTTAGTCCCTAGGAGGGGGGATGAGTTGACATGTATTTTACCTGAGTGGAATACCCCTTTAAGAGGTTGTGTGGCGGTTGCTCCATGGTCACTTGCTAGACGGTACTGTGTGACTCCACTACTGTGGTGGCTGGTCGGTGGAGTTTAGCTCAGCCAGGTGGTAGGTTGTCTTGACGCCAGTGCTAACTCAGCACACAGGTATGCTGGCTATACCCTTCTCCAGTGGTCAGTGACCTGCAGGGTTGTGATGGGTCCCTTAGGCGCTTATCATGGTGGTCCGGAGTGGAGTTATGACCCACCCGGATTTTTGGTACCGCCACCCAAAGAAAGGAGGAAATGACCCAAGGACGGTGTAGCTTGTGTGTATGTACTGGTGCAATGATCAATAGCACAGTACAATTTGGTGGACAACTACCCCCATCATACATTTATCCAACTTACTTTAACTGCGATCCTATTACGACTCTGCTGGGAGTTTTTCTATGTCCAAGAGAAGCCAATCACTCGTACGCGGCGGATATCACGTGCTGTGGCCACGGCACGGCGTCTGAAAGACCATACGCTGATTGCCATTCCATCTGGTTGTTTGGCCCTCATGGACTAGACTTTGTGAATACAAGCTATCTATCCGGCCGGATAGCGTAATGAACTGTGAGTAAGATATCTTGGGACATTCATGCTGATTTCGGGCTGATTCCCGACTATAGAGTTTTAGAAAAAATTTTATTCTTATTGCTACTATTGTTTTTTTTATATATCTATTGTTTGTAATTTTATAAATTGTTTACATAGTACCTACAACCATTGTAGTCTTCTCCATGCTCTTTGTGTTTTAGCGTTCTGAGGAGTGTAGAGCATTAGGTCATGAATCCCAACCCAATGTAGTACTGTGCTCTGCCGGAACTTTTAGAAGAAGAAGAATACTTGTGCCCGTGTTTCAACCTTTATCGTTATACCACCTTCTGCCCTGTAGTGTCGAGTTACCCGTCCTATCAGGATGACACAAGCCCCAGTCCTAGTTACCTGAGTTGAGCGAAGTGTCCGAGGGTGTCCCGGTGTAACCTGCGTTGCGAGATAGAGTACGTAGGCTCTTGCTCTATCCAGATCAGTTCCTCTACTTTTAGGATACTGTCCTGCACTGTGTTGAGATATTCACTGCGTGGGTTGGGGTGATCCCTGACTTGCCTTCTCTTTAGTGTTTTAGCACTGCATTGTGAGGATTGTGAGAAAGTGTTGCTTAAAAGAAAGTCTCTGTGTTCTCCATAAGGATACACTACAGATGTTCTGTCCCGGACAGGGAACCTGGCAGAGCCAGGCTCCTGTCTAAGCTCAGCAGGGATGCCTGATCTGTGTGTTCTGCTCCACTGAGAAACAGAAAGGAACTGACTAAGTGTGGGCCTACACTTCCTCTGACCATGTGACAACTTCCTGTGAGTGGTGGAGAAGAGAGTGCGAGAAGAAAGGAGGATAGAGATAGGCAGAAGAAAAGAGTAACTCTCATTGGTGTACAGACCATAGACAAAACAATAACCCTTACATAACTATAGCTGTGCAACAGTTACAAATATACAGACAGTGACCTCTTGTGGTAAAACTCAAATATACACCTTCATTACAACATTGTTTCTTACAGTACAAGGCTTTTGTGAGGGGTGTTCAAACTAGCAACACCTGTGGTGGGACACCACAGTTGTCTGTGTTTAATTTTTTAGGGCCTAGATGGGCTTAAAATATTCATTTATTTTTAAGCCTGTGGACCCTGTTAAAAAAGTTTCTAGTGCTAGATAAACCCTTTAGTCAGACACATGTTTCATGCATTAAATGTTTTTCCTGCTCATAAAAATAAAGTACTGTCTTTAACTTACTGTATTAACTTAAATGGCCATTAAATAGAAAAAAACTTTTGAAAAGTCACAGACATGCCAAAGTTTTGATCAGTTGGGTTCATACCACGACCAATCAAGTGACTGAGACAGCTGCATAATATAAGTCTTGCTTACATAGGCACAGTGTGTGGAGAGAGACGTGCAGCAGTATGCGTCTCTCCCCACTCGTTCTCTAGATTAGTGGCGGCCTTATTGCTCAGACTCTGACAGACAAAAACTTTTGACATGTCACTGACAGGTATGCTTTAAGGTATAATCCTAAAATACTTCTGTAAACATCTACATTTGGGCTATGTTCACACTACGTAAATCTACGGCTGTAGTTCTCGCCGCAGAACTACAGCCGTAGATTTACGGGGTGGAACATAGCATTATCTGCTATGGGATCCTAGCCGGAGCGTACACACATCGTATACGCAAACAACTGACAGGTCCATTATTTGCGGACGGAATTCAATGAATTACGCCCGCAGAAGGACCTGTCAGTTCACACAGTGAAGGCTCCGGCCTCTTGCTTCACTCTGTGCTATGGGAAGCTCTAATGCGGGCGCGCGCTGATGCGCCCGCATCAGAGCTCCACGGAGGAAAGATCATCCGGCCGTGATGATCTGGGCTGAGACCGGCCGTTCCGTGACCCGGCCGGAGTCACGGAACAGCCGGTCTCATACGAAGTGTGAGCATAGCCTTTGAGATGATTGCCCTCTTAGCATGGATTAGAGCCAGTCTTTAGTAAAAATCCTGGACTGCCAAAAGGTGCCATGATTGCCAAAATCTATGATCCAAAGCTTATTTTGGTTAAAGGGGTACTCCGGGACAGACAGCTTACTTTGAAACGGAGCTCAGCCACCGTAAGTCTTACATCATGGCATGGCTGTGTTCCAGCGCCTCCCATCTGTGCTGTGACATCAGCTGCAGAGGGTGTCTCTTCAGGCTTTGCTGCACTCCTCAAACACAGCACTGTACCATATTCTCGCGAGATTACCGCCATGCCTTGACAGCACACTTCCAACGACTGAGCTCCATTCCAAAGTAAGATGACCTGGAGAACCCCTTTAAATTTTAGCAACTGGAAGTGGATTCAGCTTCACTGGCAGAACCAGGGCTTGGTCATTTTTCACAGGAGGCTTTATCTGAAACAGGTAGACTGAGCTAGGTCTATACTTTGTCTTCTCATGTAGCCTTGCAGAACAGAGAGGTTGTGTCTGCTCACTAGCCTGGGCTACACTAGACTAGTTCAAGACTTCTGGGAAGAGAGGGCTAAACTTGGGAAACTCTCCCTTCAGCATATTCTGGTAGCTTGTCAATAAAAATATAATCTGAGGGAAGGTAATGTGACCAAACTGCCATGCATCCTTTTCAAGTGTGGCCAACCAATGGTGGCAGGAAAAAGAAATATTTAGCTCTTGCCCATATTTATACCACAGTGTATGCTGAAATGGCTGTGTAGCGGAAGATCTACACCCAGATTTAGACATTTGGGGAAAGATTCCTCAGGCACATGACAACTCCATACTACAGCAGCTGGGACACCGCATATATTATATTACTTAGCAGGTAAAGGTGTGGCAGTCATTAGATTTTCAATACCCATTCCTTATATATTCATACTTCATCAAGGCAACTTTTATGCGATGTCCCAAATTTATTAGGTTTTCAAGAAATTTATTATGCCTCACTACAAAACAGGAAGTGCCTGCTAAAAAGACATACAATGTACACATTTTTTAAAAAGCGTGAGCCATTAAAGTCAAAATAGTGGTATGAAGTAAGTAGGTATGACTTATGGAAAAGCATTGAACCTGTTTGGAAAGATGCGCCAAACCTTTTTTGTGCCATTGCGAATCCGTTCGGCTCGGTTTCTTACCCTGTCTAAATTTAGGGAGTAATGATAAATCCCCCCCACCCAGGCCTGTATTTAGAGTTCATGCTGCCCTAGGCACCTTGCTTGCTGAGGCGCCCCCCCCCCCCCCCCCCCCGGCACTAGCTGGTTACATGCATGGTATATACCCTGGCACTTGTGTGCCGCTCTGCTTGATGCCCGCTATTCTCATCAAACAGACGTGATGGAGGAAGGAAGGAGGCCGGGGACGTCTTAGTTCGGGGGCCGCTTCTGTCCAGTGTGGGACTGGGGCACCGGGGGCCCACCAATATAGAACCAGTGAGACACGACATGCTGACCCCGCTCCTTTCCTGAATTCATCTGTATCTATGACAAATCCCTACATTTATACAGCTCTCCGGCTATGCTGGGAGTTGTAGTCTCTGAGAGAACAACCCTGTAATAAATTACTGTGTGCAGAGACTCCTGGTGGCTGCAATCTGTGGGTGACAACCATCAGCCCTAAAGGTCCAGCAATACATCTGTCTACGCTGTACTACAACTCCCAGCATATCCTGAGGGCTGCAGACTGTCAGTACATGCTGGGAGTTCTAGTTCCTGTAGCTGTTATAGTTGGGTCCTAGGTGCATTATACACTGGATGCTTTGTGGGAGATCAGAATACAGAGATCTGTGGGGGCTCAGTGTAGGGAAGTGACCCCAGAACATCACTGATAGGGGATAGGGGGAGATGTTTTTGTTCTATCCCCTATTAGTGATGTTCTGGGGTCACTTCCCTACACTGACCCCCCACAGATCTATGTATTCTTATATGCCACAAAGCATCCAGTGTATAGGACCCAACTACAACAGCTGCAGGCACTACAACTCCCAGCATATGCTGAGGGCTGCAGACTGTCAGTACATGCTGGGAGTTGTAGTGCCTGCAGCTGTTGTAGTTGGGCCCTAGGTGGCATATAAGAATACAGAGATCTGTGGGGGCTCAGTGCAGAGAAGTGACCCAGAATATCACTAATATGGTAGGGGGGAGATGTTTTTGTTCTATCCCCGATTAGTGATGTTCTGGGGTCACTTCCCTGCACTGAGCCCCCACTGATCTATATATTCTTATATGCCACCTAGGGCCCAACTACAACAGCTGCAGGCACTACAACTCCCAGCATGTACTGACAGTCAGCAGCCCTCAGCATATGCTGGGAGTTGTAGTGCCTGCAGCTGTTGTAGTTTGATTCTAGTTTAAAAGTTTGCGCTAGTGTACTGTAGTGTCCGCGGGGCTGTGTTAGTACACTACCGCAAACACCGCACACTATAGAAGTGTTTACAGTGCAGTTACTAATGACTCACATGTGACGTCTTCTCCCATTGCCGTTGCTCACTTTTTGCTTTCTTCTCCATCTGGCGCAACCATCATGAAGACTTCTCTGACCACAACTCGTCTGCAGGCGGGCAGCTGGGGGTGACTGGGGAAGGGAGGCAGCTGGGGGTGACTGGGGAAGGGAGGCAGCTGGGGGTGACTGGGGAAGGGAGGCAGCTGGGGTGACTGGGGAAGGGAGGCAGCTGGGGGGGGCTGAGGAAAGGAGGCAGCTGGGGGTGACTGGGGAAGGGAGGCAGCTGGGGGTGACTGGGGAAGGGAGGAAGCTGGGGGGGGTGAGGAAGGGAGGCAGCTGGGGGTGACTGGGGAAGGGAGGCAGCTGGGGGTGACTGGGGAAGGGAGGCAGCTGGGGGGCTGAGGAAGGGAGGCAGCTGGGGGTGACTGGGGAAGGGAGGCAGCTGGGGGTGACTGGGGAAGGGAGGCAGCTTGGGGGGGGGGGCTGAGGAAGGGAGGCAGCTGGGGTGACTGGGGAAGGGAGGCAGCTGGGGGTGACAGGGGAAGGGAGGCAGCTGAGGGGGGCTGAGGAAGGGAGGCAGCTGGGGTGACTGGGGAAGGGAGGCAGCTGGGGGTGACAGGGGAAGGGAGGCAGCTGGGGGGGGGGCTGAGGAAGGGAGGCAGCTGGGGGGGCTGAGGAAGGAAGGCAGCTGGGGGGGACTGGGGAAGGGAGGCAGCTGGGTGGGGGGGACTGGGGAAGGGAGGCAGCTGGGGGAGACAGGGGGGAAAAGCTGGGGTGACGGGGGGAGCAGCTGGGGTGACGGAAAGGGGGAGAAGCTGGGGGTGGCAGGGGCAGGGCGAGAATCTGGGGAGGCAGGGGGAGCATCTGAGGGGGCAGGGGGAGCCGCTGGGGTGGCAGGGAGAGGATGGGGGCAGCTGGGGTGGCAGGGGAGAAGCTGGGGTGGAAGGGGGAGAAGATGGGGGGCAGAGGGAGAAGCTGGGGGGACAAGGGGAGAAGAGGGAGCAACTGGGAAGCAGAGGAGCAGCTGGGGGCACAGGCAGGGGGAGCAGATGGGGCAGGGGGAGCAGATGGGGGGCACAGGCAGGGGGGGCAGATGAGGGCAGGGGGGGCAGATGGGGGGCACAGGCAGGGGGAGCAGATGGGGGCAGGGGAGCACATGGGGGGCACAGGCAGGGGGAGCAGATGGGGGCAGGGAGAGCAGATGGGGGGCACAGGCAGGGGGAGCAGATGGGGGCAGGGGGGGCACAGGCAGGGGGAGCAGATGGGGGCAGGGGGAGCAGATGGGGGCACAAGCAGGGGGAGCAGATGGGGGCACAGGCAGGGGGAGAAGCTGTGGGGGGGGAAGAGGGAACAGACGGGGGCAGAGGCAGACCGGTCATGTCCCCCCAAAGCAGCTTCGGGGCGTCCGGGGTGAGCTCCTTCCAGCACACGCTGCTTCTATCTCAGGCCGGCAGCTCACCCCTGCAGCCCCGTGGTGCCCGAACTTCTTCCTGCTGCAGCGCTCGTGACGTCATAGCGCCGAGCAGGCAGGAAAAAGTTCGGGCACCGCGGGGCTGCAGGGGTGAGCTGCCGGCCTGAGATAGAAGCAGCGTGTGCCGGAAGGAGCTCACCCCGGATGCCCAGGGGCTGCACAACGGTGGCGGCAGCGGCGGCGTCGCACCCCCCCCCGGCCGCGGACTAGGCACCCGCGGTCCGGTACCTAGGGGGGCGGGGGTTAAAAATATCTTTTTTTATTGAAAAAAAAATATTTTCATCCCTGTAGGTGCCGCCCCCCGCATGGCGCCGCCCTAGGCACCGGACCACGGGTGCCTAGTGGCAAATACGGCCCTGCCCCCACCCCAATCTCTTTTTACATTTACTCAATACTGAGATACACACACAGATATATATATTCCCACCCGCAAGCTTTTTTTTTTTTTTTTTTTTTACACAAGGCTGCGGATCTGCCACCTCATTTATAAGTTGTCATCTGTTATCATGAAGTATCACTTCCTTTCATTAATTGACTTTGAGTTTCTTCTTTTTACCCATGCCTATGTAACGTCAGCATCAGCGTTGTGTTAATGGGATCATTCACAGAAAGTATTTAGTGAGATATTTCTGAAGTGTTTAAAAATAACACAAAAATAAGTATTGTCATGTGAGGTAGATAATTATTCTCAGGGGAAAAGTCAAAGACTAGTCATTCTGTTTCCTTACATTTTTCTGATTAAAACTCCAAATTTTTAGAATTGCTAAACATAAGGTTACAATATATCTATTAAAAAAAACAACAGAGAAGCCATAACTTTGCCTAGTATCAACTTGTAGTTTTTTTTTTCCAATTACTGTAACATATCACACAGACATGTCAAAAGCTTTGATCAGTTAGGGATTATGGAGGATATTTATTAAGACGGGCGTAATCCAGTCTCAACTTAGGCCTCACCCCCAACTACCCCGCCGGATTCACTAAGAGGCACAAGAGGCGCATGAATTACACAAGAATACGTACTCCTCAACTTGCCGGTCCGTCTCTGCCCGCCCCTCAGGTAAGCAGGGTTTACTGCAAGTGTATACCAAGTAACAATCTGCACCTTCTCTTAGGCAAATGCCAGGCAGAAACAGAGCTTGGTATCTTTTGTAAATGTGACCCTGAGGGTTTCAGACCCAACCAATCTCAGTGTGGTGCCCGAGTATGGTTAAGGTTGTGGCTGCCATGGGGATCTAGGATTTATGTCAAGCTTGACCGCTAGCTAAATATATATGTCTTTAAAGGGGTTCTCCTGCGCTACAGAAATATGGCCACTTTCTCCCTACTGTTGTCTCCAGTTTGGGTGGGGTTTTGAAACTCAGTTCCATTGAAGTAAATGGAGCTTAATTGCAAACCGCACCTGAACTGGAGACAACAGTAGGGGGAAAAGTGGCCATGTTTTTATGGCACTGGAGAACCCCTTAAAGATGTACACAAAGCTAGAGGAAACACCTCCCCTGGGCAGTGACCCAGGAACTTCTGATTTGGACTACATCTGTGTCTCAGGCTGCCTGCAAGAAAAGCTCTAAGAGTAGCTTCTGGGGACCGTAGCTCTGGGAGGAGATACAGAGGCTGCTGGGAAGCAATATAAGAGATAAGTATTTCTCCCATTCCCACAAATCCAGAGAGAATTAAAGGGGTATTTCGGGCAAAATGTACTAATGATGTATCCACAGGAGTGTTCAGCTCCTAGTTACGTAAACGGGACATGAGCTGCGGCACCCAACAGCTGATCATCGTGGGTGCCTGATGTAAATTTTGCCTGCAAAATCCCTTTAAGTACAAGGGAAAGAAGTCAACTTAATGTTGGCACCCTGCTGATCAACTTTTGATTCCTGTGGAATCAATTGTTTTATCCTGGATAACCTCACACTTTTCAGTGAAGCATACTAATACAGTAGTTGGCTATTGGCGGATGCTGGAACCATTTAAACACATTCATATTACTACTGAAAATGCTCTGTACTGAATCATCCTTCCAGAATAGAGGTACCACCATACTTTCTACATACCATACATTCTCTAAACATTCTCAATATTATCCATAGCTCCTCAGACTTTGCTCAAAGAACAAAGTAGACTGTACACAATGGATAGTTGGAAGTGATGTTGTCCCTCCTGAGCAAACTTGTTCATCAATGTACTTTGAAAGATAACACAAAGGCTTGATGTATACACATCATTTTGGGCTTAGTATAATTTTGAATATGAACTTATTTCTTATTACACCTGCTGCGAGGATTTAACAGCCCACTGCACAGAACAATGCAATTTATATTCAGATTTATACTTCAGATGAACATTGAATTTCAAAGACATTGCTGAATGGATTTCTAAATGAGGAACAATAAGCTGGCATTTTTTAAGAATTGCTGTGTTTTCAGCAATATTTAAAGTGGTATAGCCACAATCTCCCCTACCAAGAAAGAAATATGCGTGGCAAACTTTTTCTGACTTGGCTATTAAAGGGGTAGTGCGGCGGTAAATAATTATTCACAGAATAACACACATTACAAAGTTATACAACTTTGTAATGTATGTTATGTCTTTGAATGGCCCCCTTCCCCGTGTCCCACCACCCCCACCCGTGTACCCGGAAGTGTGGTGCGCTATACTCACCTGTCACGTGCCGACCCCCGTCTCCGATCTTCATTCAGTGACTTCTTCTTCGGCCGGCGAACAGCTCCGACTGTTCCGAATGCCGGCCGCCCTCTGCAGCGTCATCCGATGCTCAGCCGCGATTGGCTGAGCATAACTGTGCTCAGCCATTAGCGACTGAGCAGCTGATGACGCGGCCGCATCATCAGCCGCTCAGCCGCAATTGGCTGAGCATAACTGTGCTCAGCCAATCGCGGCTGAGCACAGTTGTGACGCGGCGGAGGGGGGACAGGCGGCAGCGACTCGGCCGTCCGTCCGAAGATGACGTTTGCCACAAAATGGCGGACGGCCCTCGACACGGATCAGGTAATGCACCAACACTTCCAGGTACATGGGTGGGGGTGGTGGGACACGGGGAAGGGGGCTATTCACAGACATAACATACATTACAAAGTTGTATAACTTTGTAATGTGTGTTATTCTGTGAATAATTTTTTAGTGCCGCACTACCCCTTTAAATACTTAATATTTCCAAGCCACCATTTTCTCATAGAGATACATTCTGATTACTTTAGTTAAAAATATTTCAAACTAATCAACATCACCATATTAGTGGGAAAAAGCTCTACGAAAGCTTGTGAAATGGAATAATGAGGCTTTACTAGAGAAGATGAAAATGGCCATTATTATTCATGAGTGAATGAAGGATTTAGCAGTTTCTTCTCGTATATATTATGGAAATCGGGAATTGTTAGTTACTAATGAATCTTAAAACATGTACATTTAATATACAGTACTGTGCAAAACTTGTAAGAAAATATGTTATAAACGTAAGCAAGATGTCCCATCAGGCATCTAGTTGGATACAAATTTTTAGTCTGCATCATGATAATGACCCCAGATATACAGCCAATGTCATTAAGAAATATCTTCAGAATAAGGAAGAGGAGACAATATGGCCCCCAAAGAGCCCTGATCTCAGTATTATTCACTCTAAAATTAAATAAATAAATGGAGAGATTTGAGCAAAGCTACATCCACAGAAGATATTTGGAACATTCTCCCTGCTGAGGTCCTTAAAATCTACCGTGTTTCTCTGAAAATAATATGTAGACTTTATTACCGTATTTTTCGCTTTATAAGACGCACTTTTTTTCCTCCCAAAGTGGGAGGAAAAACTAAGCGTCCTATAAAGCGAAGACGGCTCCCAAGCAGTGCCGAGCACCGCATGGAAGCCGACCCGCCAGCCCCCTGTATTGCCGCTCACTATACATATGCATAGTGAGCGGCCCTGAGCCATCCCCTACGCCCGCCCAGCCCGCCCCCTCTATCCCCGCTCAGCTGAGCCGATCAGAAGCCCGGGAAAGTGCAATGAGCAGCACTTTCCTGGGCTCCTGATCGGCTAAGCGGCTCCTGATCGGCTACTCACCCGTCCGCCGGCCCCAGCAGCTCCTCTCCCGACACTCTGGTCTCCCGTCATCCTCCGGGCACAGGCAGCGGGGTACAGAGACGCTGCCTGTGTCCCGGAAGTGTTCTGCAGCGGCAGTCTCTCTGTCCCCCGCTGCCTGTGCCGGAGGATGACGGGAGACCGGAGTGTCGGGAGAGGAGCTGCTGGGGCCGGCGGACGGGTGAGTAGCCTGTTTCTTGTTTTTCTGGTCCTAGGGGGGATTGGCTACTATGGGGGGCACTGTATGGGGGCATTGGCTACTATGGGGGGCACTGTATGGGGGCATTGGCTACTATGGGGGGAACTGTATGGGGGCATTGGCTACTATATGGGGGCACTGTATGGGGGCATTGGCTACTATATGGGGGCATTGGCTACTATATGGGGGCACTGTATGGGGGCATTGGCTACTATGTGGGGCACTATATGGGGGCATTGGCTACTATGTGGGGCACTATATGGGTTCACTGGCTACTATATGGGGCACTGTATGAGGGCATTGGCTACTATGTGGGGCACTATATGGGTTCACTGGCTACTATATGGGGCACTGTATGAGGGCATTGGCTACTATGTGGGGCGCTATATGGGTGGATTGGCACCAATCACACTGCTGCTATCTCCAAACTGTGACAATGAGCAAAATATTTTTTTTTCTATTTTTCCCCGGGGGTGCGTCTTATTAAAAGGCGCGTCCTATAAAGCGAAAAATACGGTATTTTTATTCTCTGAAAAAAGGGCTAGGGCTTATGAGCATATGAATAGGTCTTGTTGTTGGAGAAACATAGTATATCCCTACACTTTAGCCCCACTCTATACAGTAGTTAAAGCGAATGTACCACCAGGTACATCGCTTTAAGATGTTTACATCAATAGACTGGCGGGGACGCTGGTGCTGGGTCCTTTTTTTTTAACTGTGGCCGGCCTTGCCTTAAAGGGGTTATCAACGCTACAAAAACATGGCCACTTTCCCCCTACTGTTGTCTCCAGTTTGGGTTTTGAAACTCAGTTCCATTGAAGTAAATGGAGCTTAATTGCAAGCCACACCTGAACTGGAGACAACAGTAGGGGGAAAAGTGGCCATGTTTTTGTAGCGCTGGATAATCGCTTTAGGCACTGGAGGTGGGCCCTAATGGTACATTCACTTTAACTATCATGCATTATGTCCCACTGTTGTTAGGCTTCTATGTAGTGAGAACTCCATGCTGTATTCACCCCTCCCCCCTGTATTTCTTCCCCCATACTGTATACATACCTCCTTTTCAGTAAGGCCCCACCATACTGTATACCTCCCTCCTGCCTTTGTAGTTGGCCCACATACTTTCTGCCCCTCCATATTCAATGTCCCCTACTGTGCATCTTCTTACCACTCCTGGTGCTCAGCCACTCAGTGTCAGGAATCTGGTTAGTTTACTTTAACTAAGGCTTATTTTTGTGTAGGGCTTTTATTTCAAGCCTACTCCAAAAAGGCTACAAATTGGTGGCAGTGTAGGTCTTATTTTCGGGGTGATCTTATTTTCCGAGAAACACAGTATGTGGGCATGCACATAGATGAAGTAATGCTGGGAAAGGCAAAGGGTGGTGATACCAAATATTGATTTGATAAAAATTTCTCGGCAGTTTGTTCACTTTGCATTTGTTAATTGATTAAATTGAACTATTATTACTTCTTCTTTCGAGATTTTTGAAAAACGTTTGCACAGTACCGCACCAAAACTTACTTTTGTCTATGTTTCGTTTGACATATTCACCTCTAAAGCCTAGCTGCCGAATCTTGCAACATGGAAGGTAAGTAAAAGTGGCAGAATTTCAAGAGTAGCCCACACTGTAGACACCACTTGAAATTCCACCTGTCCCATTGTTTCCATGGGATGTCTCGTGCCTCCACTCTCTGCTGCTGTCTGCCCAAAGAATTGTCATGTCGATTCTTTGGATGGAGAGCGGAGGCGCAAGTAACATCCCATTGAATCAGTGGGACAGGTGGAATTTCAAGCGGCATCTTGAAATTCTGCTACTTTGACTAAGTGTGAACGGGCCCTAATAGTTAAGACCAGAGGAATTCTTTGTTTATTGTAATGGTTTGCTAGTGCCTGTTTTTCTGACCTTACTTCTGATTACTCCAAAGTACAACATACAAGTTTTGCCTCTACCTAGCCTGACCCTGGCTTGTCTGATAATGCTTCTGGGCGTTCAATGGCACTACACCAGTTTTTTCTTACCTTTGTTGCTTGAATATGGTGTGCCTGACTATACCTCTGAATACTACATGGTATTACATATTCAATTGACCTAAACTATTTTGACTAGGAATATCTGAACACCACCAGTAAAATGATTACTTTTGCATTCTCCAAAACTATCACAAGACACAAATGGATTTTGCAAAAGAGTTTGACACAGTTCCTCATGGACGTCTGATGGGTAAGTTAAAGTCTATCGGTTTGGAAAGTTTAATGTGTAACTGGATTGAAAACTGGCTTAATAATCGTACCCAGAGAGTGGTGGTCAATGATTCCTACTCCGAATGGTCCCCGGTAATAAGTGGTGTACCCCAAGGGTCAGTACTGGGCCCTCTTCCGTTTAACTTGTTTATTAATGATATTGAGAATGGAATTAACAGCAATGTTTCTATCTTTGCAGATGACACCAAGCTTTGTAGTACAGTACAGTCTATGGAGGATGTGCAGATGTTACAGGATGACTTAGACACACTGAGTGTTTGGGCGTCCACTTGGCAAATGAGGTTCAATGTGGATAAATGTAAAGTTATGCACCTGGGTACTAATAACCCACATGCATCATATGTCCTGGGGGGAGTTACTCTGGGAGAGTCACTGATAGAGAAGGATCTGGGTGTACTTGTAGATAATAAAGTACAGAACAGCACACAATGTCAGTCAGCTGCTTCTAAGGCCAGCAGGATATTGTAATGCATTAAAACAGCCATGGACTCCCGAGACAGGGATATAATATTACCGCTTTATAAAGCTTTGGTGCGGCCTCATCTGGAGTATGCCGTCCAGTTTTGGAACCCGATTCATAAAAAGGACGTTCTAGAGCTGGAGAGGGTACAAAGACGGGCAACTAAACTAACTAGATTTGCATTTCCAGGGAAATACATAGTGCTTGAAAAGAGCACCACTTTACCAGTGACTTCCATTTAACTTTAATCCTGGGTGCCGTCACTTTAAGAGTGACTTGGGTCCCATCCCTTTAAGAGCAACTTGGTTCCCGTCCCTTTAGGAGCGACATGGGTCCCTTTAGGAGCGACCTGGGTCGCTTTAAGAGCGACGTGGGTCCCTTCGCTCTTGAGGGGACCCAGGTCACTCTTAACGGAACCCATGTCGCTCTTAAAGGGACCCAGGTTGCTCTTAAAGGGTCCCAGGTCGCTCTTAAAGGTACCCAGGTCGCTCTTAAAGGGACCCAGGTCTCACTTAATGGAACCCATTTCGCTCTTAAAGAACCCAGATCACTCTTAAAGGGACCAATTTCACTCTAAAAGGGCCCCAGGTCGCTCTTAAAGGGCCCCCGTTGCACTTAAAGGGACCCAAGTGGCTCTTAAAGGGACCCAGGTGGCTCTTAAAGGGACCCAGGTCGCACTTAAAGGGACCCATTTTGCTCTTAAAGGTACATATTTCACTCTTAAAGGTACATATTTTGCTCTTAAAGAGCCCCAGGTCGCTCTTAGAGGGACCCAGGTCACTCTTAAAGGGACATATTTCGCTCTTAAAGGGCCCCAGGTCGCTCTTAGAGGGACCCAGGTCACTCTTAAAGGGCCCCAAGTCGCTCTTAAAGGGACCCATTTCGCTCTTAAAGGGACTTATTTTGCTGTTAAAGGGACCAATTTCGCTCTTAAAGGGACCCAGGTCGCTCTTAAAGGGACCCAGGTCGCTCTTAAAGGGACCCAGGTCGCTCTTAAAGGGACCCAGGTCGCTCTTAAAGGGACATATTTCGCTCCTAAAGGGACAAATTTCGCTCTTAAAGGGACCCAGGTCGCTCTTAAAGGGACATATTTCGCTCTTGAAGGGACATATTTCACTCTTAAAGGGACCCAGGTCGCTCTTAAAGGGACCCGGGACGCTCTTAAAGGGACCCATTTTGCTCTTAAAGGGACCCGATTCGCTAAAGGGACATATTTCGCTCTTAAAGGGACCCAGGTCGCTCTTAAAGGGACATATTTCGCTCTTGAAGGGACATATTTCGCTCTTAAAGGGACCCAGGTCGCTCTTAAATGGACCAATTTCACTCTTAAAGGGACCAATTTTGCTCTTAAAGGGACCCAGGTCACTCTTAAAAGGACCCATTTTGCTCTTAAAGGGACTTATTTCGCTCTTAAAGGGACCTATTTCGCTCTTAAAGGGACCCAGGTCGCTCTTAAATGGACCAATTTCACTCTTAAAGGGACCAATTTTGCTCTTAAAGGGACCCAGGTCACTCTTAAAAGGACCCATTTTGCTCTTAAAGGGACTTATTTCGCTCTTAAAGGGACCTATTTCGCTCTTAAAGGGACCCACGTCGCTCTTAAAGGGACCAATTTCGCTCTTAAAGGGACCCAGTTCGCTCTTAAAGGGACCCAGGTCGCTCTTAAAGGGACACTCTTAAAGGGACCCATTTCGCTTTTAAAGGGACCCGATTCGCTAAAGGGACATATTTCGCTCTTAAAGGGACCCAGGTCGCTCTTAAAAGGACCCATTTTGCTCTTAAAGGGACATATTTCGCTCCTAAAAGGGACATATTTCGCTCTTAAAGGGACCCAGGTCGCTCTTAAATGGACCAATTTCACTCTTAAAGGGACCAATTTTGCTCTTAAAGGGACCCAGGTCGCTCTTAAAAGGACCCATTTTGCTCTTAAATGGGACATGTTTTGCTCTTAACGGGACCCAGGTCTCTCTTAAAGGGACCCAGGTCGCTCTTAAAGGGACCAATTTCATTCTTAAAGGGACCAATTTCACTCTTAAAGGGACCAATTTCGCTCTTAAAGGGAACCATTTTGCACTTAAAGGGACATATTTTGCTCTTAAAGGGACATATTTCACTCTTAAAGGGACATATTTTGCTCTTAAAGGGACCCAGGTCGCTCTTAACCTCTTAAGGACATAGGACGTACCGGTACGTCCTATGTCCTCACTTGCACTTCAAAGCGGGGCCGCGCGGCAAACGAGTGCCGATCTCATGGATCTCTGCAGCATATCTATGCTGCAGAGATCTCAATGAGAGATCCAAGTGTATATACTAGAAGTCCCCCATGGGGGCTTCTAGTATATGTGTAAAAAAAAAAAAAAAGTGTTGTTAATAGTAAAAAGCCCCCTCCCCTAATAAAAGTCTGAATCACCCCCCTTTTCCCAGGTTTTAAATAAAAGTAAACAAATAAATAAATAAATAAACATGTTTGCTATCGCCGCGTGCGTAATCGCCCGAACTATTAATTAATCACATTCCTGATCTCGCACGGTAAACGGCGTCAGCGCAAAAAAATCCCAAAGTGCAAAATTGCGCATTTTTGGTCGCATCAAATCCAGAAAAAATGTAATAAAAAGCGATCAAAAAGACGTATATGGGCAATCAAGGTACCGATAGAAAGATCACATCATGGCGCAAAAAATGACACCTCGCACAGCCCCATAGACCAAAGGATAAAAGCGCTATAAGCCTGGGAATGGAGCGATTTTAAGGAACGTATATTGGTTAACAACGGTTTGAATTTTTTACAGGCCATCAGATACAATATAAGTTATACATGTTATATATCGTTTTAATCGTAACGACTTGAGGAACATGCATAACAAGTCAGTTTTACCCCAGGGTGAATGGCGTAAAAACACATTTCCCCCAAATAAAAGAAATGCGTTTTTTTTTTCAATTTCACCACACTTCGAATTTTTTTCTGGTTTCGCAGTGTACTTTATGCAAAAATTCAGCCTGTAATTGCAAAGTACAATTAGTGACGCAAAAAATAAGGGGTCATGTGGGTTTCTAGGTGGAAAAATGCAAGTGCTATGACCTTTTAAACACAAGGAGGAAAAACCAAAAACGTAAAAACGAAAATGGGCCATGTCCTTAAAGGGTTAAAGGGACATATTTCGCTCTTAAAGGGACCAATTTTGCTCTTAAAGGGACCCAGGTCGCTCTTAAATGGACCAATTTCACTCTTAAAGGGACCCAGTTCGCTCTTAAAGGGACCCAGGTCACTCTTAAAAGGACCAATTTCACTCTTAAAGGGACCAATTTCACGCTTAAAGGGACCAATTTAGCTCTTAAAGGGACCCATTTTGCTCTTAAAGGGACCCATTTTGCTCTTAAAGGGACATATTTCACTCTTAAAGGGACATATTTTGCTCTTAAAGGGACATATTTCGCTCTTAAAGGGACATACTTTGCTCTTAAAGGGACCCAGGTCGCTCTTAAAGGGACCCATATTGCTCTTAAATGGACCCAGATTGCTCTTAAAGGGACCCAGGTCGCTCTTAAAAGGACCCAGGTCGCTCTTAAAGGGACCCATTTTGCTCTTAAAGGGACTTATTTCGCTCTTAAAGGGACCTATTTCGCTCTTAAAGGGACCCACGTCGCTCTTAAAGGGACCAATTTCGCTCTTAAAGGGACCCAGTTCGCTCTTAAAGGGACCCAGGTCGCTCTTAAAGGGACACTCTTAAAGGGACCCATTTCGCTTTTAAAGGGACCCGATTCGCTAAAGGGACATATTTCGCTCTTAAAGGGACCCAGGTCGCTCTTAAAAGGACCCATTTTGCTCTTAAAGGGACATATTTCGCTCCTAAAAGGGACATATTTCGCTCTTAAAGGGACCCAGGTCGCTCTTAAATGGACCAATTTCACTCTTAAAGGGACCAATTTTGCTCTTAAAGGGACCCAGGTCGCTCTTAAAAGGACCCATTTTGCTCTTAAATGGGACATGTTTTGCTCTTAAAGGGACCCAGGTCTCTCTTAAAGGGACCCAGGTCGCTCTTAAAGGGACCAATTTCATTCTTAAAGGGACCAATTTCACTCTTAAAGGGACCAATTTCGCTCTTAAAGGGAACCATTTTGCACTTAAAGGGACATATTTTGCTCTTAAAGGGACATATTTCACTCTTAAAGGGACATATTTTGCTCTTAAAGGGACCCAGGTCGCTCTTAACCTCTTAAGGACATAGGACGTACCGGTACGTCCTATGTCCTCACTTGCACTTCAAAGCGGGGCCGCGCGGCGGCCCCGCTTTGAAGTGCCGCGATCCCGGGTGCCGCGTGTAGCCCGGGACCGCCGCTATTAGCGGGCACGGTCTGATCGCCGTACCCGCTAATTAGCTAATCGGAGGCAGCTGTCAAAGTTGACAGCTGCCTCCGATTACCGGAGGCAACGTTTCCCTGGTGTCTAGTGGGGGAGATCGCTCCTCCGGGACCTTGTCCCGGAGGAGCGATCTCCGTTACTGATGCCGGCCGGGGACGCGTCCAAGATGGCGCCGTCCCCAGCTCGGCACTCGTTTACTTCCGGCTGCAGCAGCCGAAAGCAAACGAGTGCCGATCTCATGGATCTCTGCAGCATATCTATGCTGCAGAGATCTCAATGAGAGATCCAAGTGTATATACTAGAAGTCCCCCATGGGGGCTTCTAGTATATGTGTAAAAAAAAAAAAAAAAGTGTTGTTAATAGTAAAAAGCCCCCTCCCCTAATAAAAGTCAGAATCACCCCCCTTTTCCCAGGTTTTAAATAAAAGTAAACAAATAAATAAATAAATAAACATGTTTGCTATCGCCGCGTGCGTAATCGCCCGAACTATTAATTAATCACATTCCTGATCTCGCACGGTAAACGGCGTCAGCGCAAAAAAATCCCAAAGTGCAAAATTGCGCATTTTTGGTCGCATCAAATCCAGAAAAAATGTAATAAAAAGCGATCAAAAAGACGTATATGGGCAATCAAGGTACCGATAGAAAGATCACATCATGGCGCAAAAAATGACACCTCGCACAGCCCCATAGACCAAAGGATAAAAGCGCTATAAGCCTGGGAATAGAGCGATTTTAAGGAACGTATATTGGTTAACAACGGTTTGAATTTTTTACAGGCCATCAGATACAATATAAGTTATACATGTTATATATCGTTTTAATCGTAACGACTTGAGGAACATGCATAACAAGTCAGTTTTACCCCAGGGTGAATGGCGTAAAAACACATTTCCCCCAAATAAAAGAAATGCGTTTTTTTTTTCAATTTCACCACACTTCGAATTTTTTTCTGGTTTCGCAGTGTACTTTATGCAAAAATTCAGCCTGTAATTGCAAAGTACAATTAGTGACGCAAAAAATAAGGGGTCATGTGGGTTTCTAGGTGGAAAAATGCAAGTGCTATGACCTTTTAAACACAAGGAGGAAAAACCGAAAACGTAAAAACGAAAATGGGCCATGTCCTTAAAGGGTTAAAGGGACATATTTCGCTCTTAAAGGGACCAATTTTGCTCTTAAAGGGACCCAGGTCGCTCTTAAATGGACCAATTTCACTCTTAAAGGGACCCAGTTCGCTCTTAAAGGGACCCAGGTCACTCTTAAAAGGACCAATTTCACTCTTAAAGGGACCAATTTCACGCTTAAAGGGACCAATTTAGCTCTTAAAGGGACCCATTTTGCTCTTAAAGGGACCCATTTTGCTCTTAAAGGGACATATTTCACTCTTAAAGGGACATATTTTGCTCTTAAAGGGACATATTTCGCTCTTAAAGGGACATACTTTGCTCTTAAAGGGACCCAGGTCGCTCTTAAAGGGACCCATATTGCTCTTAAATGGACCCAGATTGCTCTTAAAGGGACCCAGGTCGCTCTTAAAAGGACCCAGGTCGCTCTTAAAGGGACCCATTTTGCTCTTAAAGGGACCCAGATCGCTCTTAAAGGGACCAATTTCACTCTTAAAGGGACCAATTTCGCTCTTAAAGGGACCCAGTTCGCTCTTAAAGGGACCCATTTTGCTCTTAAAGGGACCCATTTTGCTCTTAAAGGGACATATTTCGCTCTTAAAGGGACATATTTTGCTCTTAAAGGGACATATTTTGCTCTTGAAGGGACATATTTTGCTCTTAAAGGGACCCAGATCGCTCTTAAAGGGACCCAGGTCGCTCCTAAAGGGACCAATTTCACACTTAAAGGGACCAATTTTGCTCTTAAAGGGACCCAGGTCACTCTTAAAAGGACCCATTTAGCTCTTAAAGGGACCAAGGTCGCTCTTAAAGGGACCAATTTCACGCTTAAAGGGACCAATTTCACGCTTAAAGGGACCAATTTTGCTCTTAAAGGGACCCAGGTCGCTCTTAAAGGGACCCATTTTGCTCTTAAAGGGACATATTTCGCTCTTAAAGGGACATATTTTGCTCTTAAAGAGACATATTTCGCTCTTAAAGGGACATATTTTGCTCTTAAAGGGACCCAGGTTGCTCTTAAAGGGACCCATTTTGCTCTTAAAGGGACCCATTTCGCTCTTAAAGGGACCCATTTTGCTCTTAAAGGGACCCAGATTGCTCTTAAAGGGACCCAGGTCGCTCTTAAAGGGACCCATTTTGCTCTTAAAGGGACCCAGATCGCTCTTAAAAGGACCAATTTCACTCTAAAAAGGGACCAATTTCACGCTTAAAGGGACCAATTTCGCTCTTAAAGGGACCCAGGTCGCTCTTAAAGGGACCCATTTTGCTCTTAAAGGGACATATTTTGCTCTTAAAGGGACATATTTAGCTCTTAATGGGACATATTTGGCTCTTAAAGGGACCCAGGTCGCTCTTAAAGGGACCCATTTCGCTCTTAAAGGGACCCAGGTCGCTTTTAAAGGGACCCAAGTCGCTCTTAAAGGGAACCAGGTCGCTCTTAAAGGGACCCATTTCGCTCTTAAAGGGACCCGTCTTAAAAGGATCCATTTTGCTCTTAAAGGGACATATTTTGCTCTTAAAGGGACCCAGGTCGCTCTTAAAGGGACATATTTCGCTCTTCAAGGGACATATTTCCAGGTCGCTCTTAAAGGGACCCATTTTGCTCTTAAAGGGACCCATTTCGCTCTTAAAGGGACCCGTCTTAAAAGGATCCATTTTGCTCTTAAAGGGACATATTTCGCTCTTAAAGGGACCCAGGTCGCTCTTAAAGGGACATATTCCACTCTTCAAGGGACATATTTCGCTCTTAAAGGGACCCAGGTCGCTCTTAAATGGACCAATTTCACTCTTAAAGGGACCAATTTCGCTCTTAAAGGGACCAATTTCACTCTTAAAGGGACATATTTAGCTCTTAAAGGGACCCAGGTCGCTCTTAAAGGGACCAATTTCGCTCTTAAAGGGACCTTGGTCGCTCTTGAAGGGACATATTTCGCTCTTAAAAGGAACCAGGTCGCTCTTAAAAGGGACCCGGGCCGCTCTTAAAGGGACCCAGGTCCCTCTAGCGACATGGGTCTCTTTAAGAGCGACATGGTTCCCATACCTTTTTGGAGTGACTTGAGTCCTTTTTAAGAGCGACATGTGTCCTGTCCGTTTAAGAGCAACTTGGGTCCCGTCCCTTTAACCTCTTAAGGACATAGGACGTACCGGTACGTCCTATGTCCTCACTTGCACTTCAAAGCGGGGCCGCGCGGCGGCCCCGCTTTGAAGTGCCGCGATCCCGGGTGCCGCATGTAGCCCGGGACCGCCGCTATTAGCGGGCACGGTCTGATCGCCGTGCCCGCTAATTAGCTAATCGGAGGCAGCTGTCAAAGTTGACAGCTGCCTCCGATTACCGGAGGCAACGTTTCCCTGGTGTCTAGTGGGGGAGATCGCTCCTCCGGGACCTTGTCCCGGAGGAGCGATCTCCGTTACTGATGCCGGCCGGGGACGCGTCCAAGATGGCGCCGTCCTCGGCTCGGCACTCGTTCGTTTTCGGCTGCAGCAGCCGAAAGCAAACGAGTGCCGATCTCATGGATCTCTGCAGCATATCTATGCTGCAGAGATCTCAATGAGAGATCCAAGTGTATATACTAGAAGTCCCCCATGGGGGCTTCTAGTATATGTGTAAAAAAAAAAAAAAAAGTGTTGTTTATAGTAAAAAGCCCCCTCCCCTAATAAAAGTCTGAATCACCCCCCTTTTCCCAGGTTTTAAATAAAAGTAAACAAATAAATAAATAAATAAACATGTTTGCTATCGCCGCGTGCGTAATCGCCCGAACTATTAATTAATCACATTCCTGATCTCGTACGGTAAACGGCGACAGCGCAAAAAAATCCCAAAGTGCAAAATTGCGCATTTTTGGTCGCATCAAATCCAGAAAAAATTTAATAAAAAGCGATCAAAAAGACGTATATGGGCAATCAAGGTACCGATAGAAAGATCACATCATGGCGCAAAAAATGACACCTCGCACAGCCCCATAGACCAAAGGATAAAAGCGCTATAAGCCTGGGAATGGAGCGATTTTAAGGAACGTATATTGGTTAACAACGGTTTGAATTTTTTACAGGCCATCAGATACAATATAAGTTATACATGTTATATATCGTTTTAATCGTAACGACTTGAGGAACATGCATAACAAGTCAGTTTTACCCCAGGGTGAATGGCGTAAAAACACATTTCCCCCAAATAAAAGAAATGCGTTTTTTTTTTCAATTTCACCACACTTCGAATTTTTTTCTGGTTTCGCAGTGCACTTTATGCAAAAATTCAGCCTGTAATTGCAAAGTATAATTAGTGACGCAAAAAATAAGGGGTCATGTGGGTTTCTAGGTGGAAAAATGCAAGTGCTATGACCTTTTAAACACAAGGAGGAAAAACCGAAAACGTAAAAACGAAAATGGGCCATGTCCTTTAAGGGTTAAGAGCGACTTGGATCCCTTTAAGAGCTACATGGGACCCTTTAAGAGTTACTTGGGTCCTGTCCCTTTAAGAGCAACTTGGGTCCCGCCACTTTAAGAGCGACTTGGCTCCCGTCCCTTTAAGAGCAACTTGGGTCCCTTTAAGAGCGACATGGCTCCCGTCCCTTTAAGAGAGTCTTGGGTCCCTTTAAGAGCGACTTGCATTCCTTTAAGGGCGACCTGAGTCCCTTTAAGAGCGATCTGAGTACTTATAATGGTAAAGATCAGTGCTCGGTTACCATGACAATCTTACTCATATCAGGGAGACAAAATAATTAAGGACCTTCCATACATTACATCTTCTATTGGCCAATAGTGGACATGTGACTGTGGATGGTGTGTTACATTGCATGACGAGACCTTAGAGTTCCTATTGGCTGCTATATTTCAGCTATTTGCATATGTGCTGTGATTGGCTGTCAGCGGTTAGAGTGTGGCCATTATTTGCAATGGGCCATTATTTTCTATGGGAAATTCGGGGTCTTTAAACGTAAATTTCTTAAAAACGACAAATCCGATCGAAACGAAAAATAGATAGCACACCACACACCACCGAGGGCTTCAAAACGCAGTTTGAACGGAGTGTGTGCACAAAGCGGTTCGGGCTGTATTATGCGCAGAAAAATGGCTGGAAGAAGAAGAAGAAGAAGAAACGGAAGAAGAATACTGATTACAATATAGTGCTTTTCAAGCACTATAATAAGGGGAATAGAGCATCTTAGTTTTGAGGAGAGAAAAAAAGAATGACATTTGTTTAGTCTGGAGAAGAGACGTTTAAGGGGAGATATGATTAACTTATTTAAATATATAAATGGCCCCTACATGAAATATGGGGAAAAGATGTTCCAGGTAAAACCCCCTCAAGGGACAAGGGGGCACTGCCTCCGCCTGGAGAAAAAAAAGGTTCAATCTCCGGAGGTGACAAGCCGCCTTTACCATGAGAACTGTGAATCTGTGGAACAGTCTACCACAGGATCTGGTCACAGCAAAACAGTAGAGGGCTTCAAAACAGGGCTAGACAAGTTCTTAGACCAAAATAACAATGCATAATGTATAGAACCTATCACCCCTCCCCCTTCCCTGTATCCATCCCCTCCTTGGTTGAACTTGATGGACATGTGTCTCTTTTCAACCGTATTAACTATGTAACTATATATGTAACTATGTTCCGCTAATGATAAGTGTTTTGCATTGAATCAAGCATCCTATGGTTCTGTTGCACCACCCAGTTTGGTGCCCTTTTATGCCATTCATTTCCTCTCACCTGAAAGTCAGGAACTGTCCAGATCAGTAGCCAATTCCCATAGAAAACCTCTTCTGCCCTGGACAGTTCCTGTCTCGAACAGAGATGTCAGCAGAGAGCACTGTGTCCGACTGGAAATAATACACCACTTCCTACAGGACATACAGCAGCTGATAAGTACGGGAAGACTTGAGATTTTTAACTAGAAGTAAATTATAAATCTATATAACTTTCTAAAACCAGTTGATTAGGAAGAAAAATATTTTTTGCCCCTTTAAGCCACATGTAAAGGACAATTCTGCGCTGTCTATGAGTAAAGCGACACTATGTACTAGAGTAATTTCTCAACATTCAAAATGTTCAGTTTGTGGCATTATATTCTAGGCCATGGAGAAGATTTATCAAGACTGGCAGACCTCGGTCTAGATTATGTTGTGAAGAAATACAATCTAAAAGTGATATCTTGTTTATACAAGAGACACATTTTGCAGATAGTAAACAACCTTTATGTTCCCATAAAACATTTCCCGTACATTTTTTAGGCCTAGTATGGCTCAAAATCTAGTTCTTTTTTTATTAGCGGTAGAAACATAGTGGAGACACAGTAGTTTCTCTTAAAACATCACATGGGTCATCCCTACGGGCTGATTTGCTATTGAGAATGATTCATGTATGCTGATGTGTTTCTATACTGCTAATGCGCATTAAGGCTATGTTTGCACACAGTAAAATAAAAGCAATATACATCATTTTTAGTGAAAATAAAACGTGTGAACAGATGATAAAAAAAGTTTTTTTTTTTTGCTAAATCAGGTCATAAATAATGAGCGTGTTCCTTATTTTCTTAGAATCAATTATGACTGTTATTCTATACTAATGTCCAATTTCGAACTGACTTCAGTGGAGAGCATTACTACATTGAAAATATGACCGTATTTTTACCTCAAAATTGCGGTTATATTTTGACATTATTTTGCAGGACATGTGCATTACCAAAACTTGACAAAATAAAATACCAAAGGGTCCCAGGTGTTGCCAAATTAAAGAATAAAACATACTCATTAGCCCTAATCACTTGCCACTGTAGTCCTGCCAGTCCCATTCCCTGTCCTCTTGGCTTCTAAGGGTCCTATTCCACAGAGCGATAATCGGCCGAATTGACCCGATTCGGCCGATTATCACTCCGTGGAATGGAGACAACGATCAGCCCTTGATCGTGTCATCGGCTGATCGTTTATTTAGGTTTAAACCTAAAATCATTGGGCACCGACCGCGCATCGCTGCGTGGAATAGCGATGCACCGCGGGCAACCTGTGATTTCACAAGCACCATACTTTTCCTAAGCATGTTGCAGGTCTTCTCATGCGCTCCTCCTTCCTCCCAGTCCGCGCGCAGCAGCAGTTTCGGTGAGGCCTGTCTTAGCTGACAGACCGCTCAGCCAGTGGCCATTGATTGGCTGAGCGCTCTGTCAGCTCAGATAGGCTGCACTGAAGCTGCTGCTGCGAGCGGGACCGGGAGGCAGAAGGGGCGCAGGAGGAGCCCTGCAACATGTTTAGGTAAAGTATGGTGTTTAAACAGGGGCTGCAGGGGCATCGGTAACGATTTTCGGGCCGTGTAATAGGCCCATCAAACGAGCAGATTGGTGCTCGTTTACATTATTGATTGGGCCCCCATCGGCCCGTGGAATCGGACCCTTACTGTGTCCTGTGACATTGCAAATATACAGGAGCTGCCTGCTCTGCCAATCACTGGTTGAGATGAGCACAGCTGTAGTTATTGTTTGAGCAAACAGTTGTATGGCCGCTACATCACAGGAAGCAGGGAGAACAGAAGACGCTAGGAGTCAGTATGACTTCAGTGGCAAAGGATCAGGGCAGGTGAGTATGCTTTCTTTTTTTTTTGCAGAACTTAGGGCCATTTCTCAAAATATCTCCATCAAGTTACAGCCTCTTTGGTTTAATAGACTATCTGAGCTCAGCCATTATGACTAGAGATGAGGGAAGCAAATCTAGCGAATCAAAATTCGCTGCAAGTTGCGCTGTCAATTTGCTTTGCTCTGCGAAGCGAATTCCCGCCGATCCGTTAAGGAAATTCGCAAAAAAAATTAATAATTACACTTGACACTTTTACAACAACAAGCTTTAACACATTTGGCCTTCTGTAATAGTCCCACTACTGTAGCTACTATAGTTTGGGCTGTTTTTATTACATTTTTTAAGATTGGATTCGCAGATCGTAACAAGTTTGACTGAAAATTTGTGAAGCTTGCGAAACGATTTTCCATCTCTAATTAAGACATTGAATACTGTATTGAAGCTATCAGCAAGGGTTCTGTTTTAGAGCGTCCTCACTGATACTACCCATTATTACCTTCAATCTTTCTTTCAGTTGGAGAATCCCTGTTCTCATTAATTTGATCCTCCAGAGACCTTCAGTGATTTTTTTTTTCATACTAAATCTTGCTGCTTACTGTTTAATGCTTACTAGATCCTACTGCATCTTATATGCTATTTGTATACCCACACAAATATTTAAAGGGGTTATCCAGCGCTACAAAAACATGTCCACTTTTTTCCCCTATCTTATCTCCAGATTGGGTGGAGGTTAAAACTTAGTTCCATTGAAGTAAATGGAGCTTAATTACAAACCACGGCTGAACTGGAGACAAGAGAGGGGAAAAAGTGGCCATGTTTTTGTAGCCCTGGATAACCCCTTTAACCTTAATTTTTAGTCACCTTTACATTTGTTGGGCTAAAGAATCTATAATCTACAAAGAATCGAGGTCTCTTTCTCATTGCACACTGTCTATTGGAATTGAACATTACAATTTAGGATATCCAAGGTCTGCCAATTTTGTGGGTGGGACATTAATTAAATAAAATTGCTATTGTTACCAAAATTATATATCATGACCTATAATTGTGGATTCCTTCACATTGCTTAAAAACCCTGGAAGGAGTTTTACAATGTTTTTTTTTTTTTGCTTATTTGGACTTTTACTACTTTAACAATAATAATTTACTTTCATATTTGCAAATGGGACACTTTTTTACCTTTATTGTGTCACTGGAATGGGAATTATCTTACAACTGAAATAATTCAAAGGATTATCTATATCATATATTGAGCCCTACTTTCTTCCAGGGCTGAAACTATTTTCTTATGTGTATGTGGGTATCTGAAATGGGCCTTACCGTTACAAATGTAGATATCAACCCAAAGAGTGTATAAACTATTTGGAATGATTTCTGTAAAACTGCTGTTTGTCTTGTTCAACATTCTTGTCCCACATAACATTCACATAAGTCTTTAGCAAGCAGATGGACTTCTGCAAGTTCCAGTCAGATGAATACAAGAGTCAGGGAAATTTCGAAAATGAAATTTTCCATGTGTGAATCTACCCTTAGGGCATATGTGAAAACCAGATGCAGCTTTGGCTTTGCTAAAAATTCCCATATCATTTATTCTGTTAACACACAGATGGCCACATTTTATCGGCTGCACATTAACATGCAGCTTCTAAATAGGAAAGTGCCGCAGCTCGTAATATTACTGAAGTCATAAAGAACAGATCCGAAAATTCCAAACAAGCTCATATTTTTCCCCAAAACTTATAATTTGAAGTTTAATGAGACCTCCTTCAAGAGCACAACTGGAGCATGCTCGAGTCCATCCAAACCCAGAAGTCTCTGCATTTGATTACTGGTGGCTGAAGAAGTTGGATGGAGCCCTAAGAAATCCTGGAAACATAGATACAGCTCATGGCCCGAGTTGCGCTCATCTCTAAAAATGGCTAACACAAAAAATATGATTTACTGTACGTTGTTTTCCCTCCTAGACCACTGAAATAGCGTAAAGGAAATCTGGTGTCCTCAAAATAGCCGCTGAACTAACGCCAGTGTCATGTAGATTAAAATGCATATAAACAGATAATACCTGTGGCTCTTGCATCCATGTCTTTATTCCTTAAAAAAAGTTATTTTTTAAGCCTCTGATCAACCTTGCACTATGGCTGCATTGTGTGTTGAAAGTTACTCCTACGGACAGGGAAGACATAGAGCCCTGCTAAAACTCTTTTCTTCTCACGGAAATGCGGGCACAGTGAAAGAGTGTGGCTGAAACCTAACGCGGCCTACTCACTGAACTTACACCACAATAGATCAGGATACTTGTATATGAGTAAATGTGGCAGAATTCTGCGGCAGAACTCTCCGCCACAGAATCCTACCTGTCTCAGTGTCAAACTGGGTCTCTATGAGGGGGCTCGCGCACCTCTGCTCTCTTCCGCTCCCCTCCACTCTCCGCTCAAAGAATTGACATGTTAATTCTTTGAGCAGTGAGCAGATGGGAGTGAGCCCTTTCATAGAGATGCCATTTGACACTGAGGCAGGTGGGATTCTAGAATGGAGAGTGTTGCGTGGCAAAATTAAAGGGGAACTCCAGGTAGAGGTTAAAAAAAATGAAACTTCTGCAGAACGTAAAGCATTACTTACCTATCTATTCCATTTTTGAAACTACAAAAAAATCAATTATTATTATTTTTTTTTTGTGGGGGGGGGATTTGTTCTCTTTTGTGTTTCTGCACTTCCTGGTTTATCAGTTGTACACAGTACTACAGGTTCCAGAATGCAATGCTTTCCCTCAGCTGTTTATCACAGTCCTCCACCCTGCCTATTCCCCGCCCAAAGCTTTTGCAGAACATCTAGGCTGTGTTCACACATTGCAGTTTCATTGTGTTACTGAATTATTTGCAGTAATTTATGATTTCATTGTGGTCCCACCCACACAGCAAGCTGTATTCTCTACCTGTAACACCACACAGCACACTGTATTCTCTACCTGTAACACCACACAGCACACTGTACTCTCTACCTGTAACACCACACAGCACACTGTATTATTTACCTGTAACACCACACAGCATGCTGTATTCTCAACCTGTAACACCACACAGCACACTGTATTCTCTACCTGTAACACCACACAGCACACTGTATTCTCCACCTGTAACAGCACACAGCACGCTGTATTCTCTACCTGTAACATCACAGAGCACACTGTATTCTCTACCTGTAACACCACACAGCACACTGTATTCTCTACCTGTAACACCACACAGCACACTGTATTCTCTACCTGTAACACCACACAGCACACTGTATTCTCTACCTGTAACACCACACAGCACACTGTATTCTCTACCTGTAATACCACACAGCACTCTGTATTCTATACCTGTAACACCACACAGCACACTGTATGCTCTACCTGTAACACCACACAGCACACTGTATTCTCTACCTGTAACAGCACACAGCACGCTGTATTCTCCACCTGTAACAGCACACAGCACGCTGTATTCTCTACCTGTAACATCACAGAGCACACTGTATTCTCTACCTGTAACACCGCACAGCACACTGTATTCTCTACCTGTAACACCACACAGCACACTGTATTCTCTACCTGTAATACCACACAGCAATCTGTATTCTCTACCTGTAACACCACACAGCACACTGTATTCTCTACCTGTAACACCGCACAGCACACTGTATTCTCTACCTGTAACACCACACAGCACTCTGTATTCTCTACCTGTAACACCACACAACACACTGTATTCTCTACCTGTAACACCACACAGCACACTGTATTCTCTACCTGTAACACCACACAGCACACTGTATTCTCTACCTGTAACACCACACAGCACACTGTATTCTCTACCTGTAACACTACACAGCACGCTATATTCTCTACCTGTAACACCACACAGCACGCTGTATTCTCTACCTGTAACACACACAGCACACTGTATTCTCTACCTGGAACACCACACAGCGCACTGTATACTCTACCTGTAACACCACACAGCACGCTGTATTCTCTACCTGTAACACCACACAGCACACTGTATTATCTACCTGTAACACCACACAGCACGCTGTATTCTCTACCTGTAACACCACACAGCACGCTGTATTCTCCACCTGTAACACCACACAGCATGCTGTATTCTCTACCTGTAACACTGATATTGGAATAAAGTAAAGAACTTGTTGAATTGTTTTTTCTTTTCATTTCTACACACATATGATGATCAAGCATCTTTTATCTTTGAAGTTGAGCCCCACAATAAGGCTCTGATCCTCTCTGCCGTTTAGCATCATTTACTTGTGTTACTTTATCATTTTGGTGAATATGCTGCAGTACTGCAATGACACTCCAACATGTGTGAACACAGCCCTAATTTTACTGCACACTTCTGCACAATTAGAGAAATCAGTGCAACACCTGTTTCTGGCCAGTCAGAGATGGTGAATCACTCAGGGGATTGGGGGATCTAGCCAAGCCTCCTGGGACATCACACCCTGTCCCCTGTCTGCATCATCAGCCTGTGCTCAGCAAACACATGGAAGGCATGGAAGATTTGTCTCCTAAGGGGGAATAGCAGCAGGAGCAGGAGACAATGTGGATTTGCAGAGGGGCCATTTTTTTCACTTCTTGGATTTCTATCAGCTACCAGTGTGGCAGAACCGCGCAGATAGGAAATACATTGTATAGACACATATATTTAACTTTTAATGTACTTTTAATAGAAAACAAGTTTTCCTTATCCGGTGTTTCCCTTTAAGGTTGGTGAAAGGTGAGAAATGTCTACTTTCCATTAAATATGATTTCTGACAAAGTTATTCTTGCACATACTACTGATAATTTAAAAAAGTAAGGTATGCGTTAATTTAGGGATGGGGAACCTTCTGCCGCCCAGGTGTTAAAAAACTATAATTTCCATTATGCCTGCCTGGACAGCCAAAGGCGAATAATAGGAAGTTTTGTTTTGCAACAACTGGAAGGCTGAACGCTCCCTGACCCCAAACATGGTTTGCATAATCAATCTGCAGGGTATTCATTCCTAAAATAAAATATATAAATAAATAAAAAATAAAAATTCTAGATCACTCATGTTAAATGAAGACTTTGGCAATCCTTACATGTCAGTAGAGATTTTTACCTACCTGATGTTGTCTTTGCCTCATCTGTCGTATTTCGCAGACCAACAAATGAGAACTGATAAAGTCTCCATGATCGCACATCTCCAACTTCCACTGAGCTTCTCTTCCATTGATAGATGATCTCTTCTTTTGGGTAGCCATCTTCAATGCAATTAAAAGAATGCATCAGAATCACTGGAAGCCTTTCTACAGTGTACAGTAGAGAAAAAAGTTTTGTCTGGAAATATCTTTTGCTATAACTATTTTTGTTTTCCGATGTTCACATGAATTTACATTTATTGTATTTGTAATTATCTGCATTATTTCATGAGGCCTCACAGAAGGGACGCTACTTAACCCCTTCAGGACCAGAACATTTTAGCTTTAAGGACCTTAAGGTCCATTCTTCAACTTATAAAGTTGCATCAACTTTGCAATGTTTTAACTTTTTCAAATGATTCTGGAAGTATTTTGTGACACATTGTCCTTCATGTTAGTGGCCAGTTTTGTGTTATGTTTATAGTTTATATTTAGCTAGATACTGTACATTCAGCATTTTTCCTAATTTGAAATTATATGCTTTCAATATTTCTTCTATGTTGGCATCCTTATATTTTTTATGATGTTAGAGGGCTTGGAAAAATAAATAAATAGAAAAAAATGGAGGAGGGGGGGCGACAACTTTTTTTTGTAGATATTCTATTTTAATCCATATTTTTCCCCTAATTCCAGGGGAGTTTTTTTTTTTTTTTATATAAGAACTATCCCATGTGGTACTAAAGTGCTTGTTGACTGGCCTTAGACATCAAACTAGTGTACTTTGGGGCAATTTTATTGAGTATATTTTGCAGGCATCAAATCAAATAGCAGAGGCCTTGGGGACTGGCGTAACGCTACGTTTCGGAGGAATCGCTCCTCCTTTCTCAAGCACTCACGCTTGAGAAAAGAGGAGCGATTCCTCCGAAACGTAGTGTGAATACGTCAGCTACAGACCTTACCTTCACCACGGAGGTCTCTGCCTAAAAGGAATAGACACTGGAAGACCAGGAGCGCCAATGCAAGGCCTTAAGATGGGACTTCCATAAAAGTGTCCGCACTTGGGGTGGTGTGATATTGTCAGCACTAAAGGTTTCATCGTGATTATTGTTATTGCCAAGTTTGTGAACTTTTGAAAAAATATAAATGCAGTTGAAGAAAAATGAAATAATATGGTGCTCCACCATATCTAAGTTACTGTATGTACATATGATATTGGCTAAGGAGTAAGCAACTCCTGGAGTAGACATGTTACGCCCCCATCCTTGCACTATTTTGAACTCCACTGGTGTCTACTGCACTGGAGTTACTGGAAAGATGTTTGTGGAGGCATCTGCAGCAAACCCCCTTTCCCATCCACTTGGCATGCATGGAGCAAACTGCCAAAAGTCGCAATAGAAATTCTTATTAAATTCTGATTAATTTATTAAAATAAAAATAATTAATAATGGTTTTCGGATACATGACAACCAAGTTACACCAAGAAAAAGTAGAAGGCATTGTTAAACTCATGGATTATAGCCAACTACCTTCAGGTCTCAACTGACCAATTAAACAAACCAGAACTTATAGGTCCCCTTCCAGAAGTAAATATCCTAGCCACCATTGATCCTTGCATACTAATATCTCTAAGACCAGAATGGATTAAAATCTGCTAGGTCGTCATGTAAAATTATCATGGAGCCCATAATTATTTTTTATTTGACAGCAGCATATAGAGTATTTACACCACAGCGATACAGTGATGGGACCACAACTTCATATATATGAAAGTGTTTATATTAAAAGTATATTTAAAGGGGCAGAAACAAGAGAATCTGGGAATATAAACTCATGAGAAAAATTGACGCACTGAGGTCAGAAATGAATATATCACATAGATTTATGTCATTCTACATCACTTGATAAGTGTACCCCACAAATCTTGTGAGGACATCAGAACAATGGACCAGACCTCTATCAAGACAATAAAACGTTCACACTCCCTATCTAAGTGCAATCTACAGCTCTAGCTAAGTACAATTTACATCCTTCTGTTAACATATCAATGTTTCTGATTTCCATCATGTTCATCTAATTCACCACCCTAGTCCTGTGTCTTTTTATGCATAAACATGTCATTCTTCGGTTATTGTATTAAACCATGTGTGATGAAAGACCTTGTAGCCTTAAAAGCCACATTTGTTCATCGTCTTTTTTAGCGACTACCAACTACCAACTAGGTATCAACTACCAAGAACTCTAAAAAAGAATAGGAATGTTGTTTTATTATACACTCTAAACTAAGTAAAATCAAATATAATTTTGCAAAATACTCATGCTTGCAATACTTACAACTTGAAAATGCCAGCGGACAGGAATGTGCGTCCATTGGAAAGTTATGTAACTGAAGCTGACACTCTGCATCTATGGTAAGCCTGCAAGTACGCAGATAGAAAAATACATGTTAATAACCTGTATTAACTAATATTTACTTTACATTTCCTATACACTAAAATATATTTTGACCATTATCCTACAAAAGAAATTCTGATAATGTATGTAAATAAGTAATATGTAAACCCACACAAAACATCATAATAATCTACAATTTCATAAGATTAAACGCAGCAGAATGAGAAAACAATAAGTATTTGCACCCTGCTCTGTACTGTAGGGGACAATAGTCTACAGATGAGCAACTCCCCCTTTTTGGGGATTTTCTGGCTTGGCTTATAAAGGCTTCTTAGGCTATGTTCACACTACGTATATGTCCGGCCGCATATTTTTGCGGCCGGACATATACATGTTAAACTCCGGCAGGGAATTTACGCAAGTTGCGGCCGGCTACGTACGGACCGCGAACTTACGCCCGTAGTCTACTTACGCTTCCCGAGCGCCCTACGTATCGATCTGACAGCGGTCTTTTACTTGGAAATCTTCGCCTAGCCCCGGACACCCCACAGAACCTTTTCGATCGGCACAAAAAGCAGCAAAAATGAAGAAATCACCACTACGTAACGGGGCCGCATGTTACGCTACGGGCGTAAGTTACAGCATTTTCGTCCTCAAACAATGGACTGGTGTTTGTACTTAGTGTTAACTGTGCAGCCGTACATCGTATACTTTCCATTGTACGCTAACTACGTAAGTCTCCGGCCGCTTATTCACGGAACGTGCTACGTCTGGAGACTTGCGTAGTGTGAACATAGCTTCATAGTGCACTCAAAGGGAAAGCAACCTCAAAAAGACAGCATCAGAAAACTGCTTTGCATATTCTTCCCTGAATTCCCAGTGGAGCATGATTGGCATATAAGTCCTCACATGTGTTTCTGGCCTTTTCCTCAAGTGTAAACACTACCCCTTTAGTCTTATAATGAAAAGCCTCTCACTAGCCAGCCAGTTGTCTGTTATGTACTGACAAAGAGCAAAAACCCTGATATAGTTGTCTACAGATGGGTAACGTCCCCTACTGGGGAATTTCTGGCCTGGCTAATTAAATTCCTAGTATTGTTCTAACTAGTAACTATTTGACGCCATTTTGACACCTGACCACACTATTTGACACCTGTAATCATGTTTACCATGGTGGCCTCCAACTTCTCCAGGACACAAATGCTGAGTGTTCAGATTGAGACAAATGTTGCCAAACCCCAACTTTCAGTAAGTTCACTCAACACTATTTCTAAGTCCTCTTATCTACCTCCAAAAATGGTGTAAATAGTTGCTTTATACATCCTTTTAACCAACTATGAAATAGGTCGGTGGAGATCCAATGGTATCATTTATGTAATTCTTAGACTGTTGCTATGTATATTATAGTTCAGATTTCCTTCCATAAGAACTACAAGTGCTACCATCCAGACTATGTTTATGTGACTTTATTCTTGTCATAAGATCCTCCTAACCCTTTGCTGTAAAGTTGATTGTTAAGAAGTAAAATAGAAAATCTTTCTAGATACTTAACTTTAGTGTTGACAAATATTGAAATTAACTGCGTCAATTTCCAGCAGGATGGTTCAGCGAGGAGACCAGAAGTAGGATGTAATCTATTTATAACTATCGCTAACTGAGTCATTGTCGCTAATTACCATTTTATGTATTTTTAACCAAATATCCCAGGAGGATATTTACTTTATGTGATTGAATTATTCCTGCAGATGTTGCGTCTTTAATATTTGCAGTCTATTAATGTGTGACAAGATACCATGTAGTCAGTGTAGAATAAACTGCCGGTATTGCATCTACAGTCCTATGTATAACTGGGGAAAAGACAATGTTCTCTCATTGATGTTGAGAGATGATGACTGACATTCCACAGAACTGATAACAGAAAGATAGAGGCTCCTGAAATACCATTTTCGATACATCTGACACAAATTTGATGCCCACCTGGTTTCTATTCCCCACTCAACTATCAAATTTGACATCCAAGGGCATGCAGAACACTGTTTCTATATGCAGCTCTTCAGCTGGTATAAAACTAGAACTCCCAAGGTGTCCTGACAGTCAATGGCTTCTCTACAAATGCCTTTAGGCTATGTTCACACTACGTATATTTGAGGCTGTATGTTTGAGGCTGTATAGCAACCAAAACAAGGAGTGGATTGAAAACACAGAAAGGCTCTGTTCACATAATGTTGTAAATGAGTGGATGGCCGTCATTTAATGGCAAATTTGTTCAGTTATTTTAAAACAACGGCTGTTGTATTGAAATAATGGAAGTTATTTACCGTTATATGGCGGCCATCCACTCAATTTCAACATTGTGTGGACAGAGCCTTTCTATGTTTTCAATCCACTCCTGGTTTTGGTTGCTATGAGGACCTGACATGAGGACCAAATACAGCCTCAAATATACATAGTGTGAACCCAGCCTAAGTTAAGCTGTATGAATGAGTCAAGCTTTAGTTATCTGCAAAGCAATCATTAAAACACTATTAACTAAGGAAGAATGGGTGGAATGGGCAATGTTGATCTTCTTTTGTGTAAGGTCCAGTGTACTATGGATCCAAACATCGCTGTGCTATGCTATCCACAGGAAGGGCAAGAGGGTACTGACAAACACAAACTAATCTACCTTAATTAAAAGAGAAGTCTGGCAAAAAATTTTATTATTGTATTGCCCCCCCAAAAGTTATACAAATTACCAATTTACACTTATTATGGGAAATGCTTATAAAGTGTTTTTTTCCCTGCACTTACAGTACTACTGCATCAAGGCTTCACTTCCTGGATAAAATGGTGATGTCACGACCCGACTCCCAGAGCTGTGTGGGCTGTGGCTGCTGGAGAGGATGATGGCAGGGGGACCCTGAGGGACACAGGGCACTGAAAGGGCACTGAGCATCCCTCTTCCATCATCCTCTCCAGCAGCCACAGCCTACACAGCTCTGGGAGTCAGGTGTAAGTGCAGGGAAAAAAGCACTTGATAAGCATTTCCTGTAATAAGTATATATTGGTGATTTGTATAACTTTTGAGGTGCAATACAATACAATTTTTGCTGGACCTCTCCTTTAACTTATGTGAATTTGATCACATTACTGTTGTACTATGAGTTAAAGTGTTAAAGTTAATTTTTAGGGATATGAATGCAATAGAGGGATTTTCCCTTTCCGGAGCTATTAACCATAGTGGAGAAGTGATCATAAAATATATGTTATGAATCTTCCTCATCTATGGTCACAGGCCTTTCTGGGTGATTCCTTGAGATGGGCATAACAATTACCAACAATGGAGCTTCTATGCAGGCCTATCTTTCTCCTAGGAACTTATTGCCCACTAATATTTGCCGATTGTCAGCCTTTAAGCCTCATTTCTCTTTTGCAATGCAGACAGGCTTAGCCAGCTAGTAAGCACACACCAATGGCAAGCTTCCTGGACATCACACACAAGTGAACCATACACCAACAGTTGGCACCGCCCTATATACACTTTTATAGCTACTTCCTCCAATGTTGTAATGTAGGGAATCACAGTCACAGCATTACTATCCCAATTAATAGCCAATATGGTCGGGTCTGGTAGTCCTGCTAAGTCCTGCAGTTAGCCAAATGAAGTTTTTAAAAAGAAAGGGGGCTATATACACAGGACAGAACAATATACAGGCTTTACCCTTGAACAATCTTGAGTTTAAGCAGTGCCAGTAGAACCTTGAAGGATTAGTCCATATTAGTCTTGAGAAGGCTACTGGCACCATCACCATCACCGCTGGGGCTGTTAGAACTGATTATTACCCTGTGGTTCTGCCTTTTTAGGATAGTCTTGAATTCTATATTCAATACGAACTTGGACTGATACTGCATAGCCATAAAATAACTGTACTCTGATGGTAACTTTACTAGGTTTCTTGGAACTGCAAGTCTTTCTTATGTGGACAAACTGGTTCCATCTACTCTGGTGTCTGGCTGTTCCTTTGCATTTCTATGCCAGAAACTTCAGGAAACATAATGGCTGTGTCTATTCCACTGGGTACGTCTTAACTGGAATCCCACTAGGACGAGTAGTGCAGGAGGACCACAAGTCATTTTCTTTCATCAGTAGTATTGCCGTTAAGCATCAAGACAGATTTGGGTTGGGGACTACATTGAGGTGAAGGATAACAGACGATCAGGTTTTGATTCTTTAACCCTGTTAAAGGTATCTGGAATACAGGGAACGCCCAGGTTGCTACCATTAAAGTAGTCCCCTTTGGCATTAGCTAATGAATATGAATATATAGATGAAATACTTTTTTTTTTTTACAACTGATGACTAAATTTTTATGTTCTATCTAAAAATAACACTATGTAGGTTGTTATATAGATAGATACACAGTTCAAAAGACACACCATTACTCATTTCCTGTCCAATGCCAAATTAAGTAGCATCAAATTATAGAATGAGAATGATAGGTCACTGAAATGAAGTGTACACACTGACAGCACACAGGAAGGGTGGTTGTAAGCAGTTCGCGAAAGGTGCATATGCACAGGGAGCATCCTTCTACTCCTGTGAAGAATGTACCGGCTACAGTGCATATTGACATATTGATATTGTCTGCAAAATAGAAACATAGAAACATAGAAGATTGTCGGCAGAAAAAGACCACTGGGTCCATCTAGTCTGCCCTTTTAGTATTTTCTTTCTTATTATCTTAGGATAGATGTATGTTTATCCCAGGCGTGTTTAAATTCTCTCTGTATGACTGTTTAGCTGCACCACTTCTACTGTACTCGATAATAATCCTCCTTATCTAACAGTCCTCTTATCTACACAATAACTGAAAACATGTAGATTGTAGGTCAATAAATAGATTTAGATACGGCACTATACCAAAAGAAATTATAATGTGTTTTACCACTTCTGAAATGACACATAATACCCCTAGCAAAAATTATATATATCTTGCATAATGTACGGTGGTACCTATCTGCCACCCCGGTCTTCTTATCTAACAGGCTTTTCCACACATTAAGGGGGAAATTTACTAAGAGCAGTATACACCAAATAATTATCAGCCGATATCGGCCGATATCGTCCGTCATGGGCCATAATCATCTTGTATAATAGAAGACAACGATCAGCCGACATGAACGATGTCCAGTGATCGTTGCAGTCGTTTGTCTTTTAACATGTTGAAAGACAAACGACCAATATAGCAGCGATCTGCTGCTGTCACTCCGTGGACCGCTGCTATCTGCTATGGGCTGCCCCTGATGATTAAGTGATCACCCGGGCAGCCCCCCCAGCTCCCCGCGGCGCCCCTGTACTCACCCTCTCACATCTGGCGCGTGTAATAGCGATGACAGCGAGTGAGAAAGGAGGAGCAAGCGAGCACTGACAGCACTCGTTTGCTTCTCTCCGTCCCCCAGGTGTATTAGGGGCTTTAGTAAAGTCAAGATCTATTAACCTTGATAAATCCCCCCTGTTATGTTTTTATAGAACGTTGTGTTTTTTTTTAAACTGTGCACAGCTAGCTGTATGGGCTGTTCACAGTTACTCTGGAAGAGCAGCCATGCACATAGTTACTCTTAACTACACAGAATACAAATGATATAAATATTGGCCAACCATCCAAATATGAAGTTTATGACCCAGTTTCGCATTAGTAGTGTCCAGAGAGCAACTCAATAATAAAGCAATCTTCAGCAGCCTTGTGCAAAAATTGAATTACAGGGAAGCAACTGCAGACTATAAAGATAAATCGTCTTCTGAGTTCTCTTAAAGGCCTTTGACAGTGGTATTGATGCCGATATTAGAGATGAGGTGAACCCGAAAATTGAGGCTGGAATATGTCACCTGAGCAATGGCAGTATGGCTGAATCCCTTACCGATATTTGGAATGAGGGAGCTGCGGCACCAGTTAAGTACAAGTTAAGCTGTCACGGTGCTTCTGTCTACTATGCAGGGAAATGTAACGATGTCTTATTACAGAGGGTTAGGCTAGGTTTACACTGCGTTTTTGCAATCCGTTTTTTTTCATCTGTTTTTAGCAAAAAACGGATGCATTTGTGTGCATCCGTTTTGATCCGTTTTTCCATTGACTTCCATTGTAAAAAAAACCTGATCAAAACGGATCTGTTTTTTTTTAACGGCCACAAAAGTAGTGTCAGCTACGTTTTTATGTTCGTAAAAAAAAACTGATCCATTTTGATCCATTTTTTTTACAGTGGGAGTCAATGGAAAAACGGATTTTCGCAAAAAATGGATGAAAAAAAAAACGGATTGCAAAAACACAGTGTGAACCTAGCCTAATTCCGACCATCACATACAGGAAAAAAAAACATTTATAATGACATAAGACAATGCCATGATATTCCAAGATGTAATAACCTTTAAACCATGGGCCCCTATTATCATAAATGGCAATTTGTTTAATAAAAGATGAATCAGAGAACCCACAACCAATCTTTACTACTGACTTCTTTTTTTTAACCTTTTTTTTATTTGTTGAAGATCAACACTTTATGTAACCTTAATAATATAAATCAAAAAGGTTTTCAAGCAGAACTAGATGTTATGTCCTCATATTAATAAACATTTGAAGCAACTGTCAGATGTTATAAAATACCATAGAAACATAGAAATGAACACCTAATTTTAACATCTGCACAGAAAATAAGATGATCTTCTGTAAACACAGCTACTTCTGTACTTTGTGTTCTGGAAAAATTGTACTATTATCTTTCATCGTAACATAACTATCCGAAGTGCATTATTAGTTACAGGCCATGTTGTTACTTAGTATATTGCAATTGTGATTGTCAACACTTCTGTTTTACCATAATCCCAGTCAACACCAGCCTGTACATACCAACATATGTAATGATACCCAATAGTTCCTATCTGAGAGAACTGCACTGATGCACTAATCTGAAAATGGGGATGTTGACACGCAACAGATAAATGGAATTAGAACAAATATAATACAATTCGACATTGGTAGATAAATGATATCATACACTGCCATACCTGAGTGTATAAAGTACTCTGCCATCATTCCATATCCTAAGCATCCTATTAGGTGTAGTTATCCAATGAGCATCTGCTTTCTTTGAGTTGCGGAAAAATGTATCTGGAATCCAAATCTTTCCAACCATATTACTGTTAAGTCGAAGCACTTTTATGGTGCTATTGAACTTCAAGCGTCTGTCATACCAGGTTTGTGCAAAAAATATATCAATGGTATATTCCTGTAACAGATTGGTAGATAGATAGATAGATATTAGAAAAATAAACTAAAACCAACCATACAGTACATTGGATTAACATCAGTTAAAAATTGCCAATGTGAGCAGGACCGACCATCTTATATCTTATATGGGCTCCTTCAAAATCTTTTCTGACAGCAGAAGCTGGGAAAAGAAAAGATTTGAACGTGACCAGACCTTTTTATCCCCTAGGGATGTGCAAAGTAACCTACCTCAAGAAGAAAGAGAGCTTCCTCATTGATGCCCTACTACTGGAGGCTTGGCTAAGTATCCCCATTCATACTTCAGAGCTTTTTTAAAAGGCTAGGTACTGACTTGAATACACCTGTTTAACCTATCTTGCAACCTTTTCCTGCTTTTCCGCTCTGAATGTCTAAAATCCTCTACTCTGGGTTCACTCTGACAATACGCTGCTCCCTCTTTCCCACTCCTCTGGGGGCAGGGTTAGCTGTCTATTGACTTGATAACCCTGTCCTCAGGAGATATCATCTGCATCATCTCTATAAACCTGTGCTGCTTCCATAGACTTACATGTGTCCCTGAGCCTAGGTTTCCGTAATATGAAAAGTTATAATTCTATCTCTGTTAGTGAATGCTGGCAAATGTACCGGTCTTTGTGTAACAGCTCTGCATATTGTAAGTGCTATAGATGTTCTTAGAGTCTGGATGGAACTAGAATGTTTTCATTCACAGTCTGCAAGCAGAGATCTAAATCTACACTTCACCCCCTGGTAAACATAGCTCCATAGCTACACCATGTGCGCGTCAGCTCTGCTACATCATTAGCTAGTATGGAATACATACTGGGGTGATGTGATGCAAAATCACTGAAAAACAGTCCTGTGTTTAATGTGCAATAGTAATGACAGCAGTGGGCAGGAAAGAAAGCTAAGGGAGTGAGTACACAAATAGGACAAATGCATGGAGGGAAATGTATTTTCCTATCTTAGTTATAGATCAGCTTTTAGAAAAACTTGTAACTCAGGAATGGCAGCAGCTAGAAAGACAGGAGGTGGCTCAAAATACTCAGGGGAACTTAAGACCAGCGAGTAAGACCAGCTAGCATTTAATTTTTATGCTCTTAGATGGATAACCCCTTTAATCCCATTCCGAACACATGCATGCTCAGTTGAGACAAATGTGTGGGCAGTGGGTGTGATGCATAGATATCACTTAGGTAAATGCTCAGCAGCCATCTTAGGTGTATGGCCAGTGTCACTATTTGGTGCTTAAAGCAAATCTACTAACAGGTACATTGCTTTTTTTTTTTTTTTAAATGCATGAATGGATTGGTGTGGGAATGCTAGTGGCTTGGTAATTTTTTTGAACCGCCAACCCGGTTTCCAAGCACGGGGCCAGTCTATTCCCGGGCATTGGCCCAGCATGAAGCACAGGCGTCAGGTTCACCGTCCGCAGGTGTGATGAAACCCCTTCCCCTCTGTGACGTGGCTCCATTGATTCTAATGATACCTCGTAACAGAGGCCATGGGAGATTGTCACACTGGGGGCCACCCCCAGTTTTTCATGGTGGGCCAGTGCTTGTGAATAGACTGGTTCCATGCACTGGAACCGGGCAGCAGTTCAAAAAAAAGGATGGCACCACCAGCATCACCACCATTTCCCACACATTAACAATATTTTTATCATGCTTTAAAACAGTGCTTCTCAATTCCAGTCCTCAGGTCTTACCAACAGATCATGTTTTTAAGATTTCCTTAGCATTTCACTGGTGTTATAATTATACTCAGTACACCAGGTATTATCACAGGTGTTCTTTGTATGGGATATCTGGTCCAAGGTCTAGTTTCCAGGAGGCATCTTTTTATTCTTGTGCTGGTTGAAAAAAAAAGAGTCCAAATGCAGGAAGTCCTGGTCACCTGCACACTCACAGAGAATGCAGTCATTTAATTGATGAACCTATTAAGCTGTGACATTCTGTACTGGCAGGACTTCCTGTGTTTAGTGTCTTTTTTTCAAGGAGCACAAGGCTAAAAAGCTGCGACCTGGATACAAGTAAGTATAGCTTTGTTTTAAGGCATGATAAAAAAAAACAACAACTTAATATCAATTGTAAACATGCTTTATTTCACATCCCCATTCAAATGCTTATGACAACATCCATTAGATTGAATAAATCATTTACAAAAACAATAATAATAAAAATGATGATCATTATCATAATAATAATAATAGGAAGAAGATTAATTAATAATACTCACCATATTGATGGCATTTACTGGCCCAATGCTGTTCACATACATATCTGTATGTATTACGGTTGGCTTTACTGTTAAGAAAAAAAAAGCTGTTGTTTAGTAACTATTAATGTGACATTTTTTTTTTTATATAATTCAGTTTTGTGATTTTCCTTTTTTAGGCCTTATTATCAATGCATTACCAGATGGATAGAACTGTATGTCATACAATTGTTTATATTGACTTCCAATGAACAAGCTTTCTAGTAGACCAGCTTTTAAAAAGACTACTATGGACCAGGTCTTGTTTGTATATTTTTGAGTATTTTTGGATTCATAGGATATGTTTACACAACGTTTTTTGTGAAAAGAAAAAATTATGTCCGTCATTTCGCTGTTTGGCTGCCCAAACAATGACGGCTGTTGGTACATTGTTCTAGCTAAAGGTCCATTTACACAGAAAGATTATCTGACAGATTATCTGCCAAAGATTTGAAGCCAAAGCCAGGAACAGACTATAAACACAGATCAGGTTATAAAGGAAAGCCTGAGATTTCTCCGCTTTACAAATCCATTTCTGGCTTTGGCTTCAAATCTTTGGCAGATAATCTGTCAGATAATCTTTCTGTGTAAATGGACCCTTAGGTGGACTTATTGGCCTTTGTGTGCCAGGTGTGTCTTTAATTGAAAAGCCATTGAATTTAATAGTAAAAACGTTGAAAGGATGGTGAAAAAAGAAAAACTGTATGTGAACAACTAAAAAATGTCTGCTGTTTGCAATAGACATCCGAAAATAATTGCTATGATAACAACCCTATTCAAATAGGACATGCGGAAATAATGTACTGAGCACAAATAGCAGAAGACATTACATATGACAATATCCTGCACACTCCATACCTCCGATATCAGGCCTGAGCTTGTTGTCATAACCCTTTAACAGTCCATTAAGAATAGAAGTAACATCATTATCATGAAATTTTCTTGTCAGCAGCCATGTTTTATTAGATGGTGCATCTTCATAATCTTCATCTTCTTTTTGAACAGAACTGCAAGTGGAGAGTAAATTAACCAGATTTAGATCAATACATTTAAATCCTCTGATACTCTAACATTACTCACTTAACATGAACACTCTCACTCATCACCAACACTCTAATAACATCAGCACTGTGTTAACACGGGATGTGATAAAAGGCCCATGATATAGGCTGTTCATTTGTTTTTATATTTTAGCAGCAATAACACAAAGCAGCAATGAAAGAAAGAATATGTAGCATAGATATGTAGATAAACTGCATAGATTAATGAGATCTATGTTCTATTGCTGAGAACAATAGATTGCCAAGCCATGATCAGTGCCATTAGAGCGCAGACTCCCAGACGGCTAAGATGCAGGGACTGCTCCTCAGCAATCAAGTCACGCGGGGTACGATCCCCCCACTAGACCAACACCATGGGGTAAAACAGCCTTTTAAATGCAGCTGTCAACTTTAACAGCTGCATTTAAATGGCTAATTCGCAGGCACAGTGATCGGACCATGCCCGCTAATTGCCATGGTCCCAGGCTGCATATAGCACCCAGGATTGCAGTGGTTCAGAGCAGGGTCACGGCACGGCCCCCTCTGAATGCCCCTAGCAACGCCAGGGCGTGCATTTACACCTTGTGTTGTTAAGGGGTTGAACAAACAGCAAAAACGCAGTGTGTATCCAGCCTGACTCCTTACGTTTAGAAGGATATCTTAAAACTCCAGGGTCTTGTAACAAAGACCTCTAAAATGTATGATTCGCAATATTGAAACAATGAGTCCTTGGTCCTTTAAAAAAAAAAAAAAAGAGGCCAGTATTTAGTTTTCATGCTGTATTTTATATATATATATATATATATATATATATATATATATATATTACAACTTAGGTCTGTTTCTCCTTATTTAGTATGCCTAACATTATGTGTTGCTTTAATAATTGCTAGTAATTTCAATAAAAATGTTAAAATGTTAATCCCTTGAAAAGTCATGAGTTGCACTTGTAGCAGTCACGATTAAATGATAGACGCATTGAGATCGAGTAGTTCTGACATGACTCTGCGTTAAGGTTCATTGCCTTCTGTTACTTAGCAACTCATTACTCACCTGCACTTTAGACTACCTGCAGTCATACTATAGAAAACATACAATACAGAATATAAGTTTTTTTGTTGAAATTCTTAGTCATTGTGCCCAAAATATCCATCATTGTTTACAATGTTATGTGATTAGCCGTGTACAATGAACCCAATACTGTCAATAAACAGCTTGTGCTAAATTTCGAGGAAAACAACATATACAGGAGATTCTGTATTTATGAAGCTGATAATAAATACCAAAATGTACTGTATTGATTTCTCTAATCAAAGCCGCCTGGAGATTTTTTTGGTATTATACTCCAGTAAATCAGCATGCAACTCTTATGTAAGTGTAGGAAAGAGCAATCTGCAATGGTGGAAACAGCCAAGTGTGTTTAGTTGGACAGTAATGCACAGCGAGAGTCTTGGCTAAGGGACCCTTTGTGATCTCCATGAATTTTAATCAGAAAGTCTGCATATATTTCCACACAAAAGTGGATTTTCTTAAGGACAATACAGTTAAAGAAGTTTTGCAGGATAAAAAAAACACAATAATTTTGTTTGCAAAAACAGCGCCACCCCTTGTCCCCAGGCTGTGTGTGGTATTAAAATTAATTTCCCAAGCTAAATATGGTCTTGGCCCAGGTAATTTCTTAGCTTATAATCAGAAATTTGGTTTTCCCTCATCATGTCTTAGAGACCTCAGGTCAGAACTGCCCGATAACCCTATTTCTATGTTTATGTTTGTGTCTATTCCACAACATACCTACCTTGTCAGATTTATATTGAACGCTTAGAAATGCAGATACTAAAGGTATAATAGTCTTATTGTTATTCAGGAAGAAAAGTGGCCACTATCTGATCTCACGGCCCAGGCAGTGGCGTAGCTACCATAGAGGCAGGGTAGGCAGTTGCTATGGGGCCCCTTCAGGATGGGGCCCGGGGAAGAAGGTAGGGGCATTTGTCCTTCTGCTTAACTCCTTATGTACTACAGCGTGTAAGTGTCCCAATGTTTACTTACATGCTGCAACACGAAAAAAGGGTTAACAAGCAGAAGACAGGGATCTCTCCTTCACCGCATTGATAACCTCTGACCTCTGTTCTCCAGCTGCGCAATCAAGTAGGAAAAAAAATGTGCAGAGCTCTGTGCAGAGTTATACGTAAGGGGCCCCTTAAATTTTTTTTGCTATGGGGCCCCGTGAATTCTTGCTACGCCCCTGGGCCCAGGCGTTGAAAGGTTGGAATGCTGTGCAGATGGCAGTGGTGTCCGAGCAATGGAGGGAGGCTCAATTTCTTATTATGCATCACACTACTTATGGGTTCCCGCAAACACCATCCATCCCATCCGGACTGAATAATAGCGTGTCCGAACTGTGGGGAGGGGAGCACAGATTTAGAACATGGATTATACTCCTGTTCAAAGATAGGGGGTGGGGTGGCGGGAGGAATTGTTATTTTGTTGTATTTCTGTAGTTGACAGACCCTAAACGATCTTGATTATCTTTGTGAAGGTGACCTTTCTACATTCTGCTAGCCAAAGAAAGGGACAGCGCTCATCTAAATGTATGTATAAAAATAAAAACAAACAGAACTCACCCGGTGTATGTGGGTATGGGTACAAACCACTTCACCCACTACACCAAATTCCAAGTAGACAGTGTACACAGGGCACCAAACTCTGTTCCTACGGAACATCCACACAGAGGGTGCTCAACAAAGCCTGAGTGGGGAGGAAGTTCCACACCGGTAAGATATATGGAGAAACAAGCCAAGAAAAAGAAGCAGCGATCAGAGTTGGTACTCAACAGTAAACAGTATCAAAGGATCACCATTACGGTGCGAGTTAACTCATTTTACTAGGGGGGAGAGGCCAATCGTCCGAGCCAAACCCCCTCCAGGACGCTTATCAGTGTTGTTGGTCAGATGGATTTCATGGGTGCCTAGTTCAAAAGCTTCTATTTATTAAACAAAATGCAGGCACAGAGGCCTCGGCAACGCATTTCAGTGGGCTCAATGCCACCTTTATCAAGCCAAAAGAACATAGCAAACATACAAACATTGTATGTTTGCTATGTTCTTTTGGCTTGATAAAGGTGGCATTGAGCCCACCGAAACTCGTTGCCGATACCTCTGTGCCTGCATTTTGTTTTTCGTGAAATTTTGAGAATTACGGTCATAAATAATAATCATGATTTCAGGTTTTGTCTAAAGCAGCAGAAAACCTAGACTTGGCCCTGCCTGATACTGACATACATGGTTCCTTTCTGGGGGTTACCCAGGCTTTAAAAATTTGGCTTTTGATAAGCATATTGATAAGGTTTCCAAACAATATTTCTTGTTGTGGCTTTTGACTTGCCAGACTAAAAGGTGCTGTTTAGAAGAAAACAAAACAAAAAATCTGCAAAGTCTGTCTTATTGTAAAACAGAGTAGGATGTCATTATACCAGTGCATTTCTTAGCATATATAATCAGTAGGATTTTCATCAACAATTTATTAAGCATCATAGAACTATTCATAGACTTGGCACATTTTGTGTGTTTTTTCTATTTATGTGTATGATGTCTCACTTTAAGTAAAGTAGATGCCAGATGCAGAGCTGTAAAAATATAAAAGAAATGTTTCACATTGTCAATAACAGGTTAGATACAGGCTTCTTTTTGTTTATTTGTAGTTTTTATTTGACTTCTTTCACTTCTATAAGAAACTCGATGGATGTACTGAAGAAGCTAATAGTTTATCAAGATCGTGATTTAACAATTCTAGTAATACGAATTTATCTTCTGCATTTAAGGAATCATATCGTTACTCTGTACAGTCCCTAAATAGTGCACTCAGTCAGAGGAGTCTGTGAGCCTATGTTATTACGGCCTCTAATTTTGTATGGAAGCACACAGCATTTCTTTTTCTGTCCAATTCATATTGAATTTATAAGAAAAGAAAACTGGGGCATGTTGCATCAGATTGCAGTACTCCACATACACGCCCCTCATGAAACATTGCTTCTAGAAAACCTATGTAATGCAGTGGTGTATGATGGTGAAGCGCTGAGTATGTGCAGCACTGTAGTATCCCATTACTTTGATGTCACTATGTACAATCATTTGTTACACACTCTTAGGCCTTTTTCACACATCCCGTAAAGTTGTCCGTAATTGTGGATCTGTAATTGCGGTTCAACTTTCTATTGGGCTATTCACAGAGTCCTTTTTAATTACAGATTACCAATAAAAGTCTATGGGATCTTTATTTTTCACGGATGTCACGGATGTAACATCCGTGTTGTCTGTAAAAAAACACGGATCAAATTTATGCAAACTAGTACTGTTCACATTTTACGGAAGTGGATGCAATTACGGTTACAAATACGGATGATTTTCCATGGATCACAGGGAAAAAATTGTGGGAGGTTTTGTGTCCCAGAAAAATCACAAAACATGTGAATGAGGCCTTATGTTAAGTTCCTATTCAGTGAATTTTAAATGTTGTGTTACAATTGTCTAGCTTAAGAGACGGGGGGTGGGTAGAGGCACATTTCTACAATTCGCTATGATTTGTATTACTTTGTATGGGGCACAAATGTGTTACTACTACGATGTGAGGCCTTAAGAGAATAGAGATGAACGAAACTTGATCACATTTGATTACCTATGGTTGAAGCAGTTGCAGTCCTAGAGTTTCTTGGGAAACATGGATACAGCCGTATAACTGTACCCATGTTTTCTAGCCAGCCTTAGGGCTGCATACAACTTCTTCAGCCACAGGTTTGGATGAACCTGAGCATGTTTGAGGTCCGCCATGTTTGCTGGATATGGCCTAAAAAGTGCAATGATACCATTTGGGGAAGAATGGGGGGGGGTGCTCAGTGGGCTTCTCAATTACACACACATAGAAAGTAATTTAAATTAAAGGGGGGGGATTAGATTTTTTCTATTTGATGCAATAGTGTCATGCTAGTGAATATTTACTTGCATGGAACTAATACACAACATAAGGAAAGAGAAAAAAATATTCTGATTAGAGAAAATGTCACATGTAGTCACTGGATGTAACTGTACTGTGGTCATTGTAGTTTTCAGGTTGCTCGTATCGACAACTATATGGTCACTGTATAGGGGGAATATTTGCTTTTTATTCAGTAACAGTATGATGGCATTGGTTATCAAGTGAAGATATGGTCATGATGTGGTGGAATCATTTGGGCCTCATATCGTGATGTAATTGGTAACAATGATTTTGGATAGTGACACTAACCATAGCATACAGTCCCATATGCCAGTCTTAAGTAAAAATTTACTGATTGTAACGGCTGGGGTCAGTGGATCCACGTGGCCCACACAAGCGATGGTACAGAGCCGCACCAGGGAGCGGAGTCTAAGGGGCCGCTGGTCTTCACCAGAGCCCGCCGCAAGGCAGGATGGGCTTGCTGCGGCAGGCGACCCCCAGGTCGCTACCCCTGGCGCGACTTGCTTGTGTAGGTGGCGAGTAGAGGCGAAGTACAAAATCGTAAGGCAAGGACGTAGTCAGGGACGGGCCAAGGGGTCAGGGCAGGCGGCGTACAAGGGCGGAGACAGGAAACGTGAGCAAAGGACTGGTACACAAGAAAATGGCAGTAATTAGGGAACGCTTTCTCTGATAGGCAAAGGGCACTATAGATCCGGCAAAGGGAACAGGAAGGGGCAGGCTTTAATAGGGGCAGAGAAAATGGCCAGACCAATTGTGGGGACACTGTGCCTTTAAGACATAGCAGAGCCGGCGCGCGCGCTCTCCAGGAGGCGGGGACGCGCGCGCCGGCTCTGACACACTGAGACTCCCCGGCATGCAGCGCAGACGCCGGGAGTCAGGGGAGAAGAGGACACAGGAGCCCCAGGAGATGCAGGGGACCTCCTGCAGAAGGTGAGAGACGGGGCCGGGCGGCCGGGCTCGAACTGTCTTCATGGCAAGAATGTCCTCGACAGTATAAACGTCCGTGGTGTCCACTTGAGGAGAAGGTGGGGAAGGTTCACGGGAATAGCGGTTAAGGACTACAGGTCTCAGAAGGGAAACATGAAAGCAGTTGGGGATCCGCATAGAGGATGGCAAACGGAGCTTGTAGGCCACGGGGTTGATGCGTCTCAAAACCACAAAAGGACCCAAAAAACGAGGTCCCAATTTGTAGCTGGGTATCTTCAGGCGTATGTATTTGGAAGATAGCCATACCTTGTCCCCAGGGTTAAAAGACACGGCAGGTCTTCTCTTTTTGTCTGCCTGAGATTTCATATGGGAGGAAGCCTGCAGCAATGAGTGACGAGTCTTCTCCCAGATGGCCGAGAAGTCTTGGACCAGGACGTTGACAGCAGGCACGTCTGGAGAAGAAGAGGAGGACAGAGGTAGAGGAGGACGAGGATGACGACCGTAGACGATGTAGAATGGGGATTCTCCTGTGGAGCTGGACTCTAGATGATTATAAGAGAACTCAGCCCAGGGTAGCAAATCGGACCAGTCATCTTGTCGAGCCGACACAAAGTGACGTAAATAGCAACCCAGAATTTGATTCACTCTTTCCGCTTGACCATTAAACTGAGGATGATAGGCTGAGGAGAAGTTTAGTTTCACTTGAAGGCGGGGACAGAGAGCCCGCCAGAACTTAGAGACAAACTGTGTTCCTCGATCTGACGTGATGGTGACTGGTAGTCCATGCAGGCGGAATATGTGCAGGAAGAAGAGATTAGCTAGACGGGGAGCAGATGGGAGACCAGGTAGTGGGATGAAGTGCGACATCTTAGAGAAACGGTCGGTCACCGTCCAGACTATAGTATTACCGGCAGAGGAGGGTAGATCTGTGATAAAGTCCATCGCAATGTACTGCCAAGGGGCTTCTGGGACCGGTAGCGGATGGAGTAGGCCAGGTGGTCTCTGCCGAGAGATCTTGTTGCGGGCACAAGAAGAGCATGAGGACACAAAGTCTTTGACATCCCTCCCTAACGTTGGCCACCAGTAGTAACGGGAGATATGGTGAAGAGATTTGTGTACACCTGGGTGTCCAGCCAATAGGGAGCTATGTCCCCATTTAAGAATTCGTCTTCGAAGAGCTGGACGAACATACGTCTTTCCAGGGGGTAGGAGACGAAGATCGGCGGAAGCCACAGGAAGCAGGCGTTCTGGTGGTACAATATGACGAGGAGTAGAATCTTGTCCCAGGACATCAGAAGCGCGGGACAAGGCATCGGCCTTGATGTTTTTCTCCGCGGGGCGGAAATGGATGAAGAAATTAAAATGGGAAAAGAAGAGGGACCAACGGGCTTGCCTAGGATTAAGGCGCTGGGCCGTCTGGAGGTACAGCAGATTTTTGTGATCCGTAAAGATGTTGACCGGATGTCTAGCCCCCTCCAGAAGGTGACGCCATTCTTCAAGGGCCATCTTGATAGCCAAGAGTTCCCGATCTCCAATGGTATAATTCTTCTCGGCTGAAGAAAAGGTTTTAGAGAAGAAGCCGCAGGTGCGTATCTTACCCTTGGCATCCTTTTGAGTAAGAACTGCCCCAGCACCTACAGAAGATGCGTCCACCTCCACGAAGAAAGGTCTGGTGGGGTCGGGGCGAGATAGGACGGGTGCCGAGGCAAAGGACGTCTTAAGGTGTTGAAAGGCTTCTTCTGCTTCAGGTGGCCATACCTTAGGATTAGCAGTCTTCCGGGTAAGATTGACAATGGGTGCCACAAGTGTAGAGTAATGCGGAATGAATTGCCGGTAATAGTTGGCGAAGCCAAGAAAGCGCTGGATGGCTCGAAGTCCGACGGGGCGAGGCCACTGGAGGACAGCCGAAAGTTTAGCGGGATCCATCTGGAGACCCTTGTTAGAAACGACATAACCCAGGAAAGGAAGGCTGGATTGATGAAATAGACATTTCTCCAGTTTGGCGTACAAGTGAGCAAAAGGACTGGTACACAAGAAAATGGCAGTAATGAGGGAACGCTTTCTCTGATAGGCAAAGGGCACTATAGATCCGGCAAAGGGAACAGGAAGGGGCAGGCTTTAATAGGGGCAGAGAAAATGGCCAGACCAATTGTGGGGACACTGTGCCTTTAAGACATAGCAGAGCCGGCGCGCGCGCGCCCCAGGAGGCGGGGACGCGCGCGCCGGCTCTGACACACTGAGACTCCCCGGCGTGCAGCGCAGACGCCGGGAGTCAGGGGAGAAGAGGACACAGGAGCCCCAGGAGATGCAGGGGACCTCCTGCAGAAGGTGAGAGACGGGGCCGGGCGGCGCTCGGGAGCGGAGGCGGCGCGGACCGCCATGACACTGATATTAGATCTACAAGGTTTATTAAGAGGTGTACACTTCCCTATAAATCGCCCACATTCTCAGCTACCCCATGACTGTCCTGTGCACTTGCGACTGAAATCTATGGCAGCTACTGTAGGAGCTAGTGTAGATTTCAGCTAAAACCTATACCTGTGTAGAAAATCTGGAGATTCACATTTTACACCAAGCACACTTGTGTGACACAATTTTCTAGAAAGTTGAGAATTTTGGCACAATATGACTTAAAAGTTTTCTGGGTCTTAGAAGTCCAGCAGATGATACCAAGTCGGATTACCCACTAGATTTTCCCTCAAAACAATATGCTATTTGCTCAGCTCACTCTGCACTATAACAGCCTTCCTGCATACGCAGATAAGACCACAGGCTCAGCGTGACAGGTTCTTTAATTATTTGTAAAACAATAAAGATCACTAAGTTTAACATCCCTCTCTGCTGTGGCTTATTGATGGAGCTTTGGAATGAGGCATTCCCCTCTATTAACTGAGATAACCAAATAAGTTTTTTTCTCTATATTAGACAATACCCTTTAATAGACGTGATCCAACTTTTTTGCTTTGTCAGTTAAGAATGTCATTCTTTCTTATGCTTAGGTGTTAAGTCATAAGTCCTTACATTTAAAATTGCTATTAGGACATCAGTATTTACTTATACAGTACTTAATTTAATAGAAAGAAAAGGAGATAATTACAAGAACACCACGGGCGACATTTCAATGCTTAATGGGTAACTTTTACATCATGCCATATACTTATTTATAAAAATTATCTCAGTAAACCTCAATGTATTATGTGTTAGTTTAGTAAAAGTAGACTAAACCTAAGGAATGATAGAAAATCTTGTGTTTCTTTAAACACTTGTTCCTGACTTTGAGCAATTCATTGCAATCTCGCACAGTCCGCTGCAAGTTTTCCTTTTTCTACTGGCAACCGTAATTTTGGACTTTGGACCTCAACTACATTTATCCAGTTATGTAACCCACATAGAAGAATCTGGGGCAACAGACTGCCAAAATATTAAAAGGAACATGTCACAAGTTCCTAACCCATGGACAACATGAACCAGAGGTAAGCAATCTTACTACAATGCTGTATAATTCATTCTGATTGGCAGTCTTCAAAAATATTCGCAAAAATTTGCTCCTTAGGCTAGGTTCACACTGCGTTTTCAGCATCCGTTTAACGCATCCGTTTTTTGCAAAAAACGCATGAAAAACGGATTGCAAAAAACGGATTCATTTGTGTGCATCCGTTTTTTCATTGACTTCCATTATAAAAAAAGAACGGATCCGTTTTTTTTGGCGGACCAAAACGGACCAAAAAACGTTGCTGACCCTATTTTTCTGGACGTTAAAAAAAACGGATCCGTTAAACGGATGCTGAAAACGCAGTGTGAACCTAGCCTTATAGTTGATTTGTTTGGCCCAGTAGGGTCCATTCTCTGAGCATTACTGAGATATAGAGAGTAAGTACAATAATAAGTATAATCACAATGTCTACCTTCTGTGTTGTTGTTTTTTTTACGAACATCACTAGTAGATGCGCCATAATAACTTTATAAGAAAAGAAAACTCCTTTAATATTGAGCATGAAAAATTCTACACGAACGCCATAGTTCTAACAGAAATAACAAGAACATAAAGAGTAAAATGCTTCTCTACATGACATTGTATAAAGGTAATAATACCTGGTACTGTAACAGTATGCAATTATTCATTAAGTATATAGGAAAAAAGGTAGTATAATAATCCTCAAACATTATTTACTCTGCACAGCATAATGTTGGTTGGAACAACAGAAATAAAGTGTGAAATGCTCGAGCTAAAAGGAAATAACCGCAGTTCTATTAAAATCTGTCATGAGAAAAAAAAAACAACGTTTCTTTCAATGGAAGCTTTTTTACCTACAGCCTTTAATAGTAGTGCTGTCACAGAATTATTGAACCCTATATTGTGAACTGTATAATATAAATTAAGAATATATAATAAAGGGGTTATTCTACATAAAAAAAAAACATGGCCACTTTCTTCCATAGACAACACAGCTCTTGTCTCCAGATTTGCTCATCTCTATCAAGTGTCTATTCAGAAAAGACCTGCCACTAGGACAGGTCTCTTCAAACTACAGCACCTACAACTAAAGATGCAAATATAAACGATGAAGAGCTTGAAGCTACACCTAGACCTTGGTATCTCTGGGACCCTAAAGACATTTCACCATATAAGGGCTAGTTCACACTAAGTAAATTCATCGGAATTCCACAGAATCCTGCCTGCCTGAGTATCAAATGGACACTCTATGGGAGGGCTCACGCTCCTCAACTCTCCTCCAAAAAAATTGACATGTCAATTTTTTAAACAGAGAGGGGAGGAAGCGGAGGTACGCACGCCCTCCCATACAAACACTGCGGGACTCTGAGGCAGGTGGGATTCTGCCGCGGAATTCCTATAAATTTACTCAGTGTGAACTGTCCCTAAGAGCAGCAGAATTATACAAGTGTGGGATAGAAAAAGGCCCTAAAATATGATCTTCCACTAAGCCTCAAGACCTTTATTGCACCTTTGCTTGAAAATTCCATGTTAGAGGGCGATCTTACTATTACAGGAGGATTCTAAGGTATACATAAATAAAGTAACATAGTTAATAAGACTGAAAAAAAAAGTCCAGCAAGTTCTACAGAAAAGTGTTGGTCCAGAGAAAGGCAAATAGCCATATGATGCAGATGCCAATTGTCCCATCATAGGGAGAAAAATTCCTTCTCGACTCCAATAACAATCATAATAAATCCCAAAATTAATGTTCTATCACATGAAATCTAATGGCCATAACTTGTAATATATTTTTCAAGAAAAGCATCCAGGCCTCCCCTGAACTTATTTAATTAATCAACCATGACAACATCATGTGGCAGAGAGTTCCATAGTCTCAATGCTCTTACAGTAAAGAATCTGCATCTGTGCTGATGGTGAAGCCTTCTTTCCTCTAGAGGTAGAGGATGCCCCCTTGTCTTGGTTACAAGCTTAGGCCATGTTCACACTCGGTATGAACATCAGCCGTTGTTTGACACAGCTCGGTGAAACAACGGCCGATGTGTGTGATGCTCACCAGGCCAATACTATAGTATCGGCCAGATGAACATCACTTTATTTGAATTGGAATGCGGGCACATTTTTAAGGCTATGTAGGATCGGTCCCTTCTTACAAGAGGAAGGGACCCATATATTATAATTGTATGGGGGCTCTCGGCCCTCTCACTGTATATCTCCATACATATTTGTACATCAATATTCAGTGCAACTTGAGAACGGCAGTAGAAGCACTGTATTTAGTTAGCTATAATGTAGTAATAAAAAAAATCACATCTTAAACATTCCCTACAGCACAGAGTGATCTTAAAATGTCATAGACAATGGAAGGGTCAGCTAAATTATGCTGAAATTCAGAACTTTTGCACAAAGTTTTAATTTTGCTCCCGGACTTTTATGACACTGGTGTAAAGCACTTAAACTGTTCAATACATTATTAATTGCTTCTAGATGGCATGAATTATACATCGATCACAAAGTTATATCTTGTTTAACCCCCTAAGAACCAGGTCACTTCGGAAAAGTCACTGAAAATTTTTCTGCTTTGTGCTGAATAAAATACTTTGCAGCTTTTCTGAGATTTTTCATTCTATTATAGAAACTTAGGACCACACAAATCCTTATTTTGTCATCACAGCTTTCCAGAACAAACTTTTTCGTGAGTGTGTTTGCCCTTGTCTTTTCTGACAAGGAGGCGTGACGTCACCTAAAAGAGGTGTTTGACTTTATAGGTGATACGCATCAAAACTTTGGTGCTAAACTCTTGAACAAAATAATACAGCTAATAGGTGGTATAAAGTTAGATAGTTAGGGTTATACGGATCAGCCACATTTACCAAACAGCATAGTCTGCTTTGAGAAATCGGCCACATTCCAACACTGTCTAGTCTAAATTTACACTAGTGAATTAGATTATTTTAGTAAGACTGCCCCAGTGTTGTCCGAATATTTAAATACACATAAGTACCTGTACAGGCATATCACTGATTTTACCAAGATTTTTCTAGAGTAATCTCTGAGGACCTTTATCTGGTTGTCTTTGTAGTGAATCTTTGGGAAACATGGGGTCCCTCAAAATGCCACCATCAGGTTTCATCATCACGCTGAAAAAGTTCAGTGATTGACTTCATGTTTTCAAAATACGTGCAGAATCCGCTCAAATTCCACCCACAAAAAATTTCAGTCCTGGCTCCCATTGTTTTCTATTGTATTTACCCACATTAGTGCACACAGCAGATATTTCCATCCAGATTACATACGGAATCCGTGTTCCGCCCAAAGAATGGACAGGTTCATTGTTTTGGCTGATTCCTCTAGAGAAGTCCTATAGAAGTCAATATGGCTTACATTTTGCTAGAAATTCTGCTCAAATTCCACTTTAATTCTGTTTGAATTCTGCTCCTATTCTGTCAGAGCAGAAAAGGAGAGGAATTTCGAGCAGAAATCTTTACTCTTCAATTCCTTGTGGAATCCGCAAGAATTTCTGTGTGCACATACACTAATATAGCCAGGGATTGGGCGGACATAGTGACAGCGTCCATACAATTACCATGATGTGAAAATACATAAAGGTGCCTTAACTACCTTCTAATGTTTATATTTTCTGACTATAATTTTTTTTTATTTAATTTTTTGTACATTGTTATGGGGGCAGCCATCTTTCCTGAGCTGTTTTTAACAGCAATTAGTAACATGCTTTATAGCAATCAAGTAAATTGAGTGCCAACACACCACTCAATTCATTGTGAAAAAATAATCCAGCCTTTATTCCACCATGCTTTACAGCAAGACTCATGGATATAGACAGCAATAGACAGAGTCTGTCCTCTTGAGATGAATGTAAAACATTACTGAACTGCTGTTGTCTCCTCTACTGGTTTCACATGTCACTGCAATACTACATTAATCACTTTACAACAGCCTCCTATATCACCAGAGACATAGCAGGAAGTCTCTGCTTTGGTTTAGCCCCAGTGATGAGAATGAAAACTGCTAAATATCAGGATTATTTTATAATATAGACAATAAAATGGAAAATTAGAATAAAGATCACCACAAAAATTCTTCAAAAATATGTTTAACATAAAACATTGTTTAAACAATGAGTCATTCTCTGATGACACATTCCCTTTAAGTCAAGCATTTTTTAATTGCTCAACTCAGATAACAAGCCCCAAATAAAATCAATAGGAGACTTGAGCATTTAACAAAGTTCCTGGTTTACCTTCAAGGGATGTGGGAATAAAATGTACAAAAAATTAGAACCAAAAAATAGGTTACTATTAGGTTAATTGATGGCATACTGCCAGAGTTCTGAAGTGTCTGGCAGTAACATATTACATTTTTTGCTCAAATTTTTCCATATTTCTCTTACACATCCCTTCAAGGGATGAAATATACAAAAATTAGAATGAAAAAAGCAACATGTTACTGCAAGACTCCGTCCGTATGCCGGCAATTGACACTAGCTCCACAAGGTGCTTGGTTGAAGTTGATCGAGCACTATGCTCCATAGGGCATGCTTCCTCAATACTAGTCTAGAACTTTACACCGTTTTTACCTATACAATTATTGTGTGACAAAAAATATACTACATTTTTTTATTCAAGTGACGCTCCCGAAAATTATATTAACCTGGCAGTTCCATGGAGTATTTATATGGCCTGCCCAGAAACCTAAACAGAAAATAATACTTCGTAGATGAACTTTGTAGAAGCAAAAAGGAGCGCCATACAAAAACACAAAAAGTATCTTCAGTTCTTACAGCATAAACATCAAATGTAAGCTCAAAGTTCTCAAAGGTCCCAATATCTGTTCTGCTAAAAACATATTTTAAAAAAGCTGTAAAAAAAGACTGCAGATTTAGTCAGTAGAGTACTGGATGACTTTTACATGGTGAAATGGGAAATAGGGAAAAGAATGCCTCTCGATTTACTGTATTCTGGTAGTAAATAAATGCATTGTCGTATACAGATGAAGGGAGGATTTTCAAATAAATTCCCTGGTTTAGAATAATCCCATGCTTATATGCTATAATTCTCAACACAAAATATTCTGACAGCACTTAAAAGACACCGGCCAAGTCTATGCAGTCTAATTGTTGGGCACAGCATCGGATTCCGTGCTATCTGATGTTTAATACTAATAGGTAGACACTTTGCATGTCAGAGGCATTTTTCTGTTTTCATAAAGAGGAACGGATTATGCGATATACTGCAAGGTAATAGCTTCATAAATTGCTAAAAGGTTTCCATTTTGTTAGCATTGACCTTCAGCATCCTTCCTAAAGTATTAGTCATTTCCTTCTTGCACACGTTACTTTTTTATTGTTTGCATTTTATCTTTTGCTCAATAAATTTTTTTAAGGAAATATCATAACATGCATTCGCTGGGTTCACGCTACGTATATTTCAGTCAGTATTGTGGTCCTCATATTGCAACCAAAACCAGGAGTGGATTAAAAACACAGAAAGGCTATGTTCACACAATGTTGAAATTGAGTGGATGGCCGCCATATAACAGTAAATAACTGCCATTATTTCAATATAACAGCCGTTGTTTTAAAATAACAGCAAATATTTGCCATTAAATGGCGGCCATCCACTCAATTTCAACATTGTGTGGACAGATCCTTTCTGTGTTTTCAATCCACTCCTGGTTTTGGTTGCAATATGAGGACCACAATACTGACTGAAATATACGTAGTGTGAACCCAGCCTATATAGTGTGAAAACATATTCCACAGTGACTATAAATACATATGTAACATGGAAGTTTTACAACTGAGCATTGTTCACACCATGATTTGCACCTGTAAGGCATGTTCAGGTCTCTGTAAAGTTAGTGATGTCACGTCACATCAACTGCCAACTTCTGCTGCAGCGGCGGTACAAACTGGAGCAGCAGGAGTTGGCAGTTATTGTGACGTGACATCACCAACTTTACCATCAGACCTGAAAATGCCACGGACTTCCCTTTTAACAAACTGCCTTATAAAGAAGGTTAGGGAGAGGTGCTGACATAAAAGAGGGGCCTGCAGCTGATTGGACGGACACTAGGGATTATGGTTAATCCCTTTCTCCTGCCCAGTGACACTCCAGACAGCATGTGCGGCCTTAATTTTTTTTATTTATTTTTTTGCTAATTTACTGAATGAATGGGCAGGAATTCGCTTTGAAGAACAAAGTGAATTGACAGCATGATTCGCAGCAAACCTTGATTCGCCAGTTTCACTTCTAATTGCAATCTTGACAGTTCCCTGAGTTATTCAAGCCTCAGAAGGCCAAATCTTAGTGTGCACCCTGCTCCTAAGAATAAAGAGGTCCCTGCTTATAGGACCTTAGAATCTAACATAATAATAGGTGGTATTTTATCTGGAAGACCAGCCCATTGTGTTTGTGATAGGATAATAATTATAGCTAGTAGAGAACATAGAATGGAGTTGTGTACAGTCTATGGACTAGCATTGCAATAAGAATATACTGTACTTATGTTACATTTGCCAAATTGAAAACAGCCCATATGGGAGAGAGAATTCTGGCAGTCAGGATTTAAAGGATTTCATATTGGAGGATGAGAGTCACTATACACTAGGTCCGTGATGGCGAACCTATGACACGTGTGTCAGCACTGCGGGATATGGGGGGACCCTTGGGGTTTGGTCCTGTGACAGTGGGGTTGCAGGGCCATTCTGTGCCCTTCCCCCCTCCCCTGTTCGTGTTTGGTTGGCGGGGTTGGCGGTAGCTGACCGGCACAGTGTTGTTTTTAGTGTAGGGACTCATGTGGGCCAGAAGACCTGTACCAAATGAGGCAATATGGTTTGATCAAATTCTATACCAACATTCTGGCGTTGGTTTTTAAATGTAGCCGAGAGGCATTGGTTTCAGCCATGGGTGTCAGGTGCAGCCACTTTTTTTCTCTAGGTTTGCAAAAACAAAGTTACACCTCAGGTAAAAATCTAAGGGGATGGGCTGAAGTTACTGTCATAAACAGATTTTAACACAGTAGTGGATTGTTCCCTGGTGACTCACTCCCTCTCGCCACTGAAAAGCTTCTAGATGGAATCCACTCCGTCTCGCTCCTGCTTCCTTCCCCTTCCCTTCGGAGACGCCCCCTGTCCTCTGCCTCTTCAGTGGGCCGAGTTTGTGTTTACTATCCTGACAACTGAAGACACACGTGATTCACTGAAACCACTGTTCTGGGCTGTCAGTGGGGTTTGCCTTTCCTCCTTATGTATCCATAGCCCATATTAGATGGCTCAATCACTGGCCGCAGTCCCATCCCAGCCAGTGCTTGGCTGAGCGGCTTGTCACTACAGAGACCGTCTCTGAAGTTGCATTGGTAGCTGCTGGGAGAAGACAGCAAGACACCGTGGAGCATGAACAGGTAATGTATGAACTTTATTATTTTCTTTACACATTCGTCAGTCATCGGCTGTGCATCACATGTGGCAGCCAATGACTTTAGGACTAGAGATGAGCGAAGCAGTCAAAAATTTGTTTTGCAAGATTAGAGAATATTCAGTTGGATTTGCAAATCTCATCCAAATGAATCACAATAATACAGCCAAACCATTTTTATGGCTACAATAATAAGACTGTAACAAAGTTTTGTACAACAACTATTGTTGTGACAGTGGCAAAAATTGTAACATTTAAAATAATGAAAAAATTTAGCTTTGGACAGCAGTGGATGTTGGTGGATCAGCTGCATAAAATCTATAATCTTTCTAATAAACCATTGAACACATTCCAATCCCCCTTCAAGTACCCTTTCACCTCCCCTTGTGTGGCAGTCTTTTTATGCCCTGTTAGTTTGAAGGGGTTGTCCAGCGAAAATCTTTTTATTTCATATTAACTGTTGTCAGAAAGTTGTATAGATTTGTAATTTACTTCTATTAAAAAATCTCAAGTCTTTCAGTACTTATCAGCTGCTGTATGCCATGCAGGAAATTGTGTTTTATTTTCAGTCTGACACAGTGCTCTCTGCTGACATCTCTGGCCGAGAAAGGAACTGTCCAGAGCAGGAGAGGTTTTCTATGCGAATCCTCAACCTCTTTAAGTTAAGTGGCAACAATATGTATCACTTTAAGTTCAATTCAAATAAACCAGTTCTACTGGTCGAATATTCCTCTGGAAAGATGTCGAAGAGTCCAAAAGAGTCTGGCCCCTTCCAGGGTATAGCTAGCGGCAGTGGTATAGATGGCTACCATTACAGGCTTGGCCGAAAGGTTGCAGCTCCCAGTAGCACCCAGTGGTCAGATGAACACCAGAACTAGAACAAATTTCAAGGTCTATGGCAGTCAGTTGTCGTCTGCGGAGCCAGCAATCATCAAAAGGTGTGGCAGTGGTGTGGCAGTTTTTCGATGTCAGTGGAAAGACCATAATGTTATCTGCAGCATCTGTGACCATAAAGTGGGTTGGGATTTCGGTTCAAACCCAGGTATTACTTTTATGCTTCAACCTATGGAATGCCACCACCACATTGCCTAGAAGAACTGGGACCCCCACACCACTTCTAGCCTGCAACTAAATCTAATCACTTTGCACAAAAAAATCTGAAAAAAAAAACAAAAAACGGTAATAAATGATACTAGTTCAATAATGCAATAGTGCAAAAAGTAGGTACAAATGTGCTAATATCAGAGTCAAGTATGCTGCCAAGCAACAAACACTCACCCAACGTTTCGTTCCCCGCTCGCTTCTGGTGCTATTACAGAGAGCAAGTGGGTTAGAGCGGCAGTTTCTACCACCGCTCCTATTGCATGGGGTGACGGCCAGCAGACAATCATTATCATTGTAACTTTATTCAACACGTTGAAAAACAAGGATCAGTCAACATCGTGCATGTCAGCCGATCGTTGCCATTTAACACTAGCTATTATACCAAGCGATTATCGGCCATAATGGCCTATAATCGCCAAATACATCCAATAATCCCTTGGTGTAATAGGGCCTTAAGACTATAGTACTATATTCTCGCACTGGAATAAAAATCTGCTGCAAGAATGAAGTGCTATAGACTTTACACTTACATGAAAGTGGTGCCTGGCATCATGGAAGATATAGTTTTTGCTTGATGGGTCTCAAAAAACTCAGGTGGGGGTGGTGATTAGGACCAGGAGGGTTTTGAACATTTTTTTTTTAAGGGCAAGGGGCAGCATACCAATTTAAGATGACTTCTCCCGTGATATGCCACAAAATCAAGAGGTGCAGAGGAAAACAGACCAAAAAAATTACTGATAGCCATTTTTGTTATAGTCCTAAATAACCGATTTAAAGCAGGTAGCTTAGGAAATAGGTTGGAAGTAGGATGCTATATTTTCAATAAATAATGTACGAGAGGCAAGTATTGCAGGAAATGGAGCATTGATTCCACAACGTTTTTGCCTTTGTAAGCTGTAAAGAGGACTTACGAAACAATGGCAATGTAAGCAAGAATGTGTACTCCAGTGCTATTATAAACATATGGAAAGAGATATATAGTAATTAGCAGCTGAGAATTGACTCTGATGTAATCTTCTACATGCTTCTAATGGATAACATCCCCCTCTACAGTATTATCTCCCAGTCACCTCATTTGATCCATTAAAATATTCAATATGTACTGCACATTAGCTTTCTAATGCTTTTCTATGGCTACTAAATGTATAATGGTATGATTATGAGAGAGGAATAACTAGGAATGTCACTTCATTGCTCCTAAATAGCATCTGCAATACTACTCAGCACCTGGGGCACATATCCTATCCCAATCCTCCTAGCTATTCAACTAATTTATAGAATCACAACGTTAAAACGTTTTTCCTAGAGATGAGCGATTAAAATTCGATCAAGATGGTATTCGATCGCATATTGCGGTATTCGAAAGATTCGAATTTAATCGAGTAGTGTGACGAATACACGGGAAACATTTGAAAGCCCTCCTATCGCAGTTGTCGCTTTTTTTAATCCAATCACCATGCAGGGAGGCCGTGAGGGACCCTGGGAGTATGCACGCAGCGCGAAAATGGCGTCTACCCTCATTGGATAACTGAACCCCATGACCTTGAATATTTAACAATTGACTTCCTCCTCTCGACCGCAGATGCACTTTCAACCTACCCAGGGAGAGATCTTGGAGCAGGGAGAGATAGGTTTTAGTAGCGTTTTGGTTAGGCAGGCTTACTACAGAACCCAAAGGTCCTTTTCAGGGCTAAGATCAAGCGAAAAAGTCATCTTTGAATACATTGAAGACATAGAACAGCAGCATCAGCAGCTGTATTTATTCCAGTACCCTGTGTGTACAAGTGACTTATAGTGTCCCTGGTTTAGCCCACTAAGGGCACGTAAACGGTATTCCTATTGTGCCAGTTGCCCAGTAAAAGGCACGTGATGCCTATTGTGCCAGTTGCCCAGTAAAAGGCACGTGATGCCTATTGTGCCAGTTGCTTAGTAAAAGGCACGTGATACCTATTGTGCCAGTTGCCCAGTAAAAGGCAAGTGATACCTTTTGTTCTAGTAGCCCAGTAAAAGGCACGTGTAGCTATTGTTCCAGTAGACTAGTAAAAGGCACGTGTAGCTATTTTTCCAGTAGCCTAGTAAAAGGCACATCATACATACTGTTCCAGTAATGTTCGTACAGCATGATGCGTGATACACGCGAATAATGTGACGCTCTACGGACACACATTGGAATCATGTATGTAACGCTGTGCAAGAAATACGAAGGAAATGTGTGAACATTGCCATAAACATTCATAAAGCGTTTGCTAATATTTTTCATTCACAACTGCGGAGAGTGGCATTATACTGTGATTTTGGGGTATTGGGTGCACCCAGGCATGCTCCCCCTGATGTCACAGTGTCACTCCGGAGGTGTTGGCATCGTTTAGCGAGGTTTCATGGGGGACTTGGTGACCTCCAAGTGGTCGAATTAGGATTTCCAAGTGCCGAGAATTTTTTTCCCATAGACTATAATGGGATTGAATATTCGTTCGAATAGTCGAATCTCGGTGCCTATTCGATTCAAATTCTCGAAAGTTGAATATTTCACTATTCGCTCATCTCTACTTTTTCCAGGACTAAAATATTGATGTCTTTAACATAGGCACCAATCACTGACCAGTGGGGTGCTGACAATTGGCACTCCCGCCCAATCAGCTGTTTAGCATCTACACTCCACAGAAAATAGAGTCAAAAACAGTTGGTTCTATTCACTGTGTGGTGGCTGGGCCTGGATAGGTGTTAACACTGCTACACAGGGAACAGAGCCAACTGCTTCATGCCCAGTGTGGTGCAGTGTGGTGCTCACTGTGTAGGGGCTGAACAGATGATGAGTGAACCTAAAACACACTCAGGATATTGTTTAAAGGGAACCAATCAGCCCAATTGGGCTTATATGGTTCCCTGGAGCACTGTATAAAGCTCCTGAGCAGCCCGCGGCACGTACCGCTGGAGCTTCATTCTGGAGAAAAACAAGTTTTATTACCTTACCACTTGGCATGCAGAGGCTCGGCGGGATGACAGGCAGAGAGGCCAGTAACAGGCACCTCCGCTCCAAGCTGCTGACAGGCAGAGAGTGGTGACTAGACGATGACTACCTCCCCATCTCCGCCTGCCACAGGCCCAGGTAATAAAACTTCTTTTAGTTAAACCAATAAAGGAAAAGAAGGTCGCAGCGTCAGGGGCGTAACTAGAAATGTCTGGGCCCCATAGCAAACTTTTGATTGGGCCCCCCCACCCTTCACAACTGACCACTAAGCCATCATGTATAGTCATAACTTCAAACCTGCTAGTGCTTGTCAGGAGTGTTTGCAGTTAAAGGGACATATGCAGAACCTGGGAAGCAACTGATGATGCAGCAATAGCTGTAAATGATGACAGCTCAGGGGGTCCAGTGTATTGCAGGAGTGGGCCACCAGGCCCCCTGATGGGGTGGGCCCCACAGCAGCCGCTATGGCTGCTACAGTGGTAGTTATGCCCCTGCGCAGTGGATTTCTTTTCCTTTATTACTTTACCTATTTGGAATACTTTACTTCTTTTTTTAAGCCAAAAGCAACTCCAGAGAGCAGAGATCATATCGTGGAGAGTCCAAGGACACGGTCAAGAAAGTAGAGTTTAGTGATGCGGGGGCCAATCTCTTCATGCTGGTTAAAAACTTATTTTTCTGCCATATAAATCTTCTCCTGCAGCCAGGGCTGTATTTACCACTAGGCACCCGTGGTCCGGTGCCTAGGGCAGCACCTTGCAGGGGGGCAGCACCAAGGAGCAGGGGGAAGGAAACAACTTTTTTGTATTGTTTTTATTTTTTAAGTCTACCACCTCCTATCAAGACTTGCCAGTAAACCTGGTGTCTTTTGAAGGGGGTGGGGGGTGGGGGTGAAAGTATATGGTGGAATTGTTCAGGTCTGACATGGTTGTGTTAAATGTGATGTCTGGAGCTATTACCTACCAATCTACCAATCCTGTGGTGAGAATTCCATCAGACAATGGAGACATGGAGACATGGAGACGGCTCAAATCATTGATTCAATGTGGAAATTTGTTTATGTTTGAAGCAGTTAAAACCCATAAAAAACACAATTCAGACAATGTATCTACATGTAGAGAAATGCATGTGGCCGAAACCATGCTCCCCCACTCTCCCCAAGATGGAGTGTCTTCAGATTTAGTGCCTAGGGCAGCAGCAGCTGTTAATACGGCCCTGACTGCAGCCGCAGCCCTTACATTGAAAGGTAACACCTATAATAGAGGTAGAGGCAGATAACAGGATCCACAATTCAAAACAGGTCACTACTCCCTTTCACTGTGATTTTTGCACAGGTTGCAGAGTATGCTTGGAACACTCTACTATATAAGTCATTTCTAGACACTAATTCACTATGTTCATGTAAAACAAATCCCTAAATTGTAGTTAAAGGGGTTATCCAGCGCTACAAAAACATGGCCACTTTTCCCCCGACTGTTGTCTCCAGTTCAGGTGCAGTTTGCAATTAAGCTCCATTTACTTCAATGGAACAGAGTTTTAAAACCCCACCCAAACTGGATACAACAGTAGGGGGAAAGTGGCCATGTTTTTGTAGCGCTGGATAACCCCTTTAACAACAGCAGAATGACAGCTCTGGCAAAATGGCTGACACTAGGTGAAGAAAATAACTAAATAAAAAATACAGACAAGAAGTCAAGTTATCTAAATTTAGTTAATAAATAAAAAAATATTTATCTTATTTATATCTACACAGTGGCCACTGGATTTGAAAGTAAAGCTATGTTTTGTAATGAAGTCTGCATGTACCTTTTACTACATGAAAGCAGGCTCATCTGCAGGCTCATTTGGAAAGCATTGAGGACATGGAGGTCGGTGGAGGAGAGTTTTCAAGTAACATGGAAATTCATTGATTCCACCTATTGTACCGTCCTATACCATCCATTATAAGATCTTGAAGAACTACAAGCAAGTAACACCACCTACTGTACCATTTTATACCATTTATAATAACATCTTAAACTCAAGCGAGTAACATCTTCGGGGCAAGTAACCCCAGCTACTGTAACACCTATACCATATATCAGGGGTCCTCAACTGGCGGACCAGCTGTCTGGAGGCCAGCTGTCCGGACCCCTGGTCAGACCTCCTAACCGCCCCGGATCCGGTCCGTCCCGCTCCCCACCGCACTGCCTCCCGCCCCATAGGCGTACTGTCCTTAGATGTCAGTACGCCTGTGGGGCTGGGGGCAGTGTCGGTCCGGCCCCCGGCTGATACGCGCTCTGTAGGGATGTCCCGGGGATTCCCCAGCAGAGCGCGCACCACAGACCTCAGTGTACGCTGCCGACCTGTCCTTCCCGAAAGTGCAGGCCGGGGGCGTACGCTGAGGTCACTGATGCGCGCTCTGCTGGGGAATCCCCGGGACATCCCTACAGAGCGCGTATCAGCCGGGGGCCGGACCGACGGGAAGAGACGAAGACAGCTGCAGCGGGGAACGAGGTGCTAGGTGAGTTGTTTTTGTTATTTTTTTTTTCTGTCTGGGGGGCATCTACAAGGGGAGAGCGCAAAGGTGGGCTATATACTACAGGGGGACCTCACAGGGGGCTATATACTATTGAGGGGGCTATATACTACTGGGGGGAGCGCACAGGGGGCTATATACTACAGGGGGGACCTCACAGGGGGCTATATACTACTGAGGGGGCTATATACTACTGAGGGGAGCACACAGAGGGTTATATACTACAGGGGGGACCTCACAGGGGCTATATACTACAGGGGAAAGCACAAGGGGGGCTATATACTACTGTGGGGACCTCACAGGGGGCTATACACTACTGGGGGGAGAGCACAGGGGCGCTATATACTACTGGGGGGGAGCTCACAGGGGGCTATATACTACAGGGGGACAGCGCATGGGGGGCTATATACTACAGGGGGAGCTCACAGGGGGCTATATACTACAGGGGGGAGCTCACAGGGGGGCTATATACTACTTGGGGGGAGCTCACGGGGGCTATATACTACTGGGGGGAGCTCATAGGGGGCTATATACTACAGGGGGAGAGCACAGGGGGGCTATATACTACAGGGGGGAGCTCACAGGGGGCTATATACTACTGGGGGACAGCGCACAGGGGGCTATATACTACAGGGGGAGAGCGCACAGGGGGGCTATATACTACTGGGGGGAGCTCACAGGGGGCTATATTCTACAGGGGGAAAGCGCACGGGGAGGCTATATACTACTCGGGGGAGCTCACAGGGGGCTATATACTACAGGGGGAGAGCGCACAGGGGGCTATATACTACTGGGGGAGCAACAGGGGGCTATATACTACTGAAGGAGAGCGCACAGGGGGGGCTATACACTACTGGGGGAGCAACAGGGGGGCTATTTACTACCAGGGCAGTCACCCCCTTTGTACCTTATATCAAAGGCCTGGTGAGAGAGAAAAAAAATGCCAATTTTCCCGCTAATAAGCAGCAATTCTGTATATAAATAGTTGAACGTTTGTGACAAAGTAACAAAACACGTTTCCTACTGATGTTCAGCTCGGACCTTCACCTGACAATAGACCCCGGTAAGTGGACCTTCACTAAAAGTTGTTGAGTACCCCTGCCATATATTGTAACATTATCAAGCAAGTAACATCACCTACTGTAACATCCTGTACCATATCGAGTAACATCTGGAATAACATAAGGAAGTAACATCTGTGAGGAAGCTATCACCACATTCTATAACATCTGATAGAGTGCCATATTAAAAATAAATATATATATATATATATTAACAATTTGCATGTCCTTTTTTTATTGACTATGTCTTATACTTGTGGTTCAGACCTGGGGGGGGATAGAGGGTTGGATGGGGGATGTGGAGAGAAAACTCTGATGCTCCCACTGACTTTAGTGGGAGCTCCAGAACTTTTTTTATGTTCCCCAAAGCAGGGCTCTAACATGGTAATCTGTCTGTTTTCTATGCCAAAAACCACTGGTTTATAACCTATGCTAATATTTCCTTACTACTTCCTTACTCACACCAAACTACCCCTGCTTCTCACTGGTGTAGACATTTTAATATACATCAAATGTATCAGTAGACCTGCTCCTCTTGATATATTTGGTGCCCTCTTCTCCGTTACATTTTGGCAGCTAAAAAACTTTCGGAACCCTTTCCCTCCCGGGCTAATTTTCATTTTTGCATTTTCGTTTTTTCCTCCTCGTGTTTCAAAAGGCCATAGCACTTAGCACAGCACAGACCTGCAGGAGCCTTTATTTTTGGACCAATAACTGTACTGCAAAACCAGAATGAAAAACTACACTACCGTTCAAAAGTTTGGGGTCACATTGAAATGTCCTTATTTTTGAAGGAAAAGCACTGTACTTTTCAATGAAGATAACTTTAAACTAGTCCTAACTTTAAACAAATACACTCTATATATTGCTAATGTGGTAAATGACTATTCTAGCTGCAAATGTCTGGTTTTTGGTGCAATATCTACATAGGTGTATAGAGGCCCATTTCCAGCAACTATCACTCCAGTGTTCTAATGGTACAATGTGTTTGCTCATTGGCTCAGAAGGTTAATTGATGATTAGAAAACCCTTGTGCAATCATGTTCACACATCTAAAAACAGTCTAGCTCGTTACAGAAGCTACAAAACTGACCTTCCTTTGAGCAGATTGTGTTTCTGGAGCATCACATTTGTGGGGTCAATTAAACGCTCAAAATTGCGAGAAAAAGAGAACTTTCATCTGAAACTCGACAGTCTATTCTTGTTCTTAGAAATGAAGGCTATTCCATGCGAGAAATTGCTAAGAAATTGAAGATTTCCTACAACGGTGTGTACTACTCCCTTCAGAGGACAGCACAAACAGGCTCTAACTAGAGTAGAAAAAGAAGTGGGAGGCCGCGTTGCACAACTAAGCAAGAAGATAAGCACATTAGAGGTGCCCAACTGGCATCTTCATTAAATAGTACCCGCAAAACACCAGTGTCAACATCTAGAGTGAAGAGGCGGCTGCGGGATTTTGGCCTTCAGGGCAGAGTGGCAAAGAAAAAGCCATATCTGAGACTGGCCAATAAAAGAAAAAGATTAAGATGGGCAAAAGAACACAGACATTGGACAGAGAAAGACTGGAAAAAAGTGTTGTGGACGGATGAATCCAAGTTTGAGGTGTTTGGATCACAAAGAAGAACGTTTGTGAGATGCAGAACAAATGAAAAGATGCTGGAAGAATGCCTGACGCCATCTGTTAAGCATGGTGGAGGTAATGTGATGGTCTGGGGTTGCTTTGGTGCTGGTAAGTTGGGAGATTTGTACAGGGTAAAAGGGATTCTGAATAAGGAAGGCTATCACTCAATTTTGCAACGCCATGCCATACCCAGTGGACAGCGCTTGATTGGAGCCAATTTCATCCTACAACAGGACAATGACCCTAAACACACCTGCAAATTGTGCAAGAACTATTTACAGCAGAAGCAGGCAGCTGGTATTCTATCGGTAGTGGAGTGGCCAGCGCAGTCACCAGATCTGAACCCCATTGATTTGTTGTGGGAGCAGCTTGACCGTATGGTACGCCAGAAGTGCCCATCCAACCAATCCAACTTGTGGGAGCTGCTTCTAGAAGCGTGGGGTGCAATTTCTCCAGCTTACCTCAACAGATTAATAGCTAGAATGCCAAAGGTGTGCAATGCTGTGATTGCTGCAAAAGAAGGATTCTTTGACGAAAGCAAAGTTTGATGTAAAAACAATGTTACTTCAAATACAAATCATTATTTCTAACCTTGTCAATGTCTTGCCTCTATTTTCTATTCATTTCACAACGTATGGTGGTGAAGAAGTGTGACTTTTCATGGAAAACACAAAATTGTTTGGGTGACCCCAAACTTTTGAACGGTAGTGTATATGCGCTGTGAAATTGAAAATAAAATACAATATTTCTTTTTTTTGGGTGGGGTTTTGTGTTTATGCCATTTGCCCTATGGTAAAACTGACTTGTTTGTCAAGGTGGTACGATTAAAATGATTGCATGCAATTTTGTCGCTTTTATTTTATTTGACAGCTTTTAAAAAATTTAAACTTTTTTAAAAATTAAATGTTCCTTGAAAATTGCTCTTTTACCAACGTTATAACGTCTTTATCCTTTGGTCTATGGGGCTGTGTGAGGTTTAATTTTTTGCGCCACAATCTGTACTTTTTATCACCACCTTACCAAACTGGCTAAAGGATCACTTGCTCAGTCAATCAGTAATTGGGATGGGACACCGCTGCAGTCACTGACTGACTAAGCAGGCAATCACAAAGCTGCAACAGGTAAGATACTGTGGCTGGCACTACCATGTAATTCACATTGGGATATGGAAAAAATAAACGGTGCAGGCGCAGGAATGTGTTTAAATTGTTTTGCGGTGGTGCTCACCCCTGTTTGAAAAATAGGTAGGTATAGTTCCACACAAAATAGAAAAAAGGAAAAATTAGGAGGGCACTCACCGTTAAAATATAACTTTTATTTCATTTCTTTAAAATCGTCCATTCGGTTAGGTACGAGGACGCCAGCTCCGGCGTGATTGTGAAGGGCGTGACAGCTGTTTCACACGTGATTCGTGCTTCTGTAGAAGCACGAATCACGTGTGAAACAGCTGTCACGCCCTTCACAATCACGCCGGAGCTGGCGTCCTCGTACCTAACCGAATGGACGATTTTAAAGAAATGAAATAAAAGTTATATTTTAACGGTGAGTGCCCTCCTAATTTTTCCTTTTTTCTATTTTGTGTGCAATCACAAAGCTGGTTTGTGACATTGCAGCTGGAGGAGCTGGCACTGTGACGTTCACAAAAATTACTTCATCAGCTGTGGGAAAGACCTAAACGTGGGGCTTTGGGGGCACAGGGACTAGTAAGTATACTTTATTATCTTTCTGCACCCCTCTGACTGTCATTTGTTAGTTTCAAGAAACTTTTGTCAGCTATAATTCATCTTCCAAACTGCTGACACTGTTAGATGCTGTTAGGTCAAGAAGACTCATGGTATCTTAAATATATTTGTGCTTCCATAGCATCGAAAATGCTTTTATTCTCTGGTACAAAAAGCTGCATAGCTGCAAGCTGTAATGTCTCCTCTTTCCTCCCTTCCTGCTTAATTGACATCTGGAGTCCCAAGAAGGTTTTGGTATAGGAGGGGGAGTTACAAATGAGTGTACAAATATGCACAATACTTACACACATCACATACAGATATAAAGAAATGCACATTACCTATATACATAGTACACACACGCACGGACGCATGATATGTATATTTACACATCATATACAGATATAAACAAATGCACATTACATATATGTATACATAATACACACACGCGCACACACATGCACCACACATAAAACTCACATACATACTTCATGTACACACAGATTTACCTCTGGCACAGGAAAGCACCAGGTACAGCTCACATGCTGTCAGGTCTGCAGCTCCAGGAGCTACTCCAAGGCCGCATTGTGCAGACTGCAGCCCCTCTCTCTCCCCTCCTCTTGTGTCCCGACTGTCAGCAGCAGCAGAACAAAGAGCAAAAAGAGGCAGCCTGAAAAGACGAGGTGGGGAAGGGTCCCAGGTGAGTGGAGAGGGGCTGCACCGATTCTGAAAACGACATTATTCTGCCTGTCAACTCTGGTCACTCCTTGCCCCTATATATTAAGATGCAACCCCAGGTTACTTTATAGAGAGGCAGGGTGTGACTGGGTGTGCAGCAGTGCTGGGAGATTATATTTTGGCCTGGGGTTGCTAAACAGGGAGGCCCACCTCCTGTTCAGGGGCCAACCAACCAGGGGATTCCCTGATTCCCTGTGGGCCAATCCAAGCCTGGTATTTAGCCATGAGCAGGTAATAATAATATAAGCTGTCTGCTCTACACACACCAGTAAATGTATACAACTTAATCTAAATCAGGAGATTTCTAGCCACCAGCTTCAGGTTCTATAGGGGGAAAACTATTATTAATGTAATATTCAGTGTAAGCAGCCATGCAAATGGCAATGGGCCAATAAATGTTGAGCAGTTGGGCATACAGTATTTGCTTCACCACTCAAAAAAAAACAAAAAGAAAACAAAAACGATTTGGATGTTTCCAGTGGTCTACATACTATAGTTTTTAAAAACTCACCCATAGAAGCAGGCAATGTGAGACTGGCAGGATAGTCCACGACAATCATAAGCTGTTGATAGCCCCACCCACTAGGCCACAGGCCCCATTTATTCAATAAAGATTTTAGGTTTCTCCCAATTACTGTTAGGGAAAAACGTGCCAATCATTAGCAGGTAGGTTGGATCAGTGCCCCAGTGGGGAGGGCAGCCATTCTGGACTCCCAATCCTGCAGAACTGGGAAATCTTAAGACCTACTCTATGTATCCTACTAAGCAAAAGACAGCTGGAAACAGTATCTCTTTTGCTCTGTTATGCTGCCCTAAGAGAGGTATGACAGAAACCCTCTAAAAGGCAGTTGGCTGCACATGCTGTAGGGGTTGTACAGCCAGCGACTGATTGCATTAAAAGGGCTGCATGAACAATCCATCGATCCTCCTTGCAGCCCTACCAACATGATTGTGGATCTGTCTAAAAGGTACTATAAATAAATGCTAAACAAGATGAAAGCTCACTTACTGGGTGGCTTTTGCTGTCTAATAAGGCCTATGCACACTGAAGGCGAACTTCAATTGTTAGTGTGTTTCTGCAACTTTAGGTTGGGATCACATATTTTGACAATGCTGTTTTTTTAATCTTATATGGAAAATTCTAATATGGAAAATAAAACACTATGGGGCACCTTTACTAACATGTGCCCCTAGCGTACACCATGGAAAAGGGGCAGATTCGCCCCTTCTCCGCAGTGTATGCCAGCCATATGAGGTATGGCCTCCTTCCACACCTGACTTATTAAAATTTAAACTATTTGTAAACTAGGCAAAAATCGACACCTGCTCTGAGAAGGTACATATACATATGTGCCGGGCTCAGAGCCGTCCGCTTTTACTAAGAGGTGTGCACCTCTCGGTAAAATGGCTAGCGGAAAATTTATTTTATTTAAGACTGGTGTACGAATATGTACTGGCGTACGAATATGTACGAAGACTGGGATAAACAGGAAGCCCTGTGTATCCTAGGCCATCAGAGCTCACAGAGAGAAGGTAGTCATGTGATTGATGGACTCTCTGTACTGGCTGGAATTCCTGTGTTTAGTCTGTTTTTTTTTTTCAACCAGGACCTGGATTTCTGGTAAGTTCAGCTTTGCTTTACAGCATGATAACAACAACAAAAAAAAAATAATGAATATAGATTGCAAACTTGCTTTATTTCACATGTACAGTTGATTTAAAAAGTTAAGTGGTGGTGCTGAGGGGCACTGGGACTGGTAGGTATAACTTCATTACTATATTTCTACTATTCCCTTATCCTCCCTGTTTCCCTTTAAGCTAAGTATTCTAATTTTCTCATTATTTAAATCTAATACAATCTTACAACACTCTAGTAAAACCCTTGACAGGCTGCAATCCACATCGCAACCACAGGCTGGTCAGACATCGACACACATAGCACACTCCTTTTTTGAAAGAGTTTCATATTTTTTGATAGGCTAGTCATATTTTTTGATAGGCAGCAGCCAGAAGCAATCGATGTGCCTATCTCATCGATCTATGCTGCATATCTATGCAGCATAGATCTGTATGAGAGATCAGTGCACTTATACTAGAAGTCCCTCATGGGGGCTTCTAGTATAAGTGTAAAAGTAAAAATCAAAGTGTTATTTTTTAATAAAAAGCCCCCTCCCCTAATAAAAGTCAGAATCACCCCCCTTTCCCCTATGTTATAAATCAAAATAAATAAATAAACATGTTTGGTATCGCCGCGTGCGTAATCTCCCAAACTAATAAATAATCACATTACTGATCTCGCACGGTAAACGGTGTAAGCGCAAAAAAATCCCAAAGTGCAAAATTGTGAATTTTTGGTCGCATCAAATCCAGAAAAATTGTAATTAAAAGCGATCAAAAAGTCGCATATGCGCAATCAAGGTACCAATAGAAAGAACACATCATGGCGCAAAAAAAGACACCTCACACAGCCCCATAGACCAAAGGATAAAAGTGCTATAAGCCTGGGAATGGAGCGATTTTAAGTGACATATATTTGTTAACAATGGTTTGAATTTTTTACAGGCCATCAGAAACAATGAAAATTATACATGTTACACATTGTTGTAATCATAACGACTTGAGGAACATATATAAGAAGTCAGTTTTACCCCAGGGCAAACGTCGTAAAAACGAAGCTCCCCCCCCCCCAAAAAAAAATAAAAGATATGCGGGGGGGGTTTTTCCGTGTTTTTTTCAATTTCACCACACTTTAAATTTTTTTTCTGGTTTCGCAATGTACTTTATGAAAAAATTCAGCCAGTCATTGCAAAGTACAATTAGTGGTGCAAAAAATAAGGGCTCATGTGGGTTTCTAGGTGAAAAAATGCAAGTGCTATGGCCTTTTAAGCAGAAAGAGCGAGAAACGAAAACGCAAAAATTTAAATTGGCCCAGTCCTCTAAGGGTTAACTAATAACTGCCATTATTTTTAGCTGTTCATACATAGATTTTTGTGTGTGTGTGTATGCACAGTGATTAATCTAAAATCTAAATCAAATCATTAACAGACACACCCAAAAGGGAGAAACCATTGCCGTTATTGCAATAATGACCCACCGACTGTTGTTGCAATAACGGCCGCCCATATATGGTCAATAACGGCTTTTATTTTAGAAGCAAAACAATGGCTGTAATTTTCAGTCTAAAATAACGGCCATTAAAAGACATTGTGTGAACATAGCCTAATGAGATTCAACATAGAAATTGGCTTCACTGTTAAGATGGGTCTAAGGAGGTAAAATCTTAGTTACTTAGATGACTCATTTTGAGATGTCTATGTGTCAGCATATCTAAGCTGGTGAGGCTCCAAAAGAAAAAGCTTGAGAAGCAAAGCCTTGGCCTCTTTACTGGGTGGAGGATGCAACAAACTTCCATCAGATGCTGTTGGGAAGATACCAGTACCTGAATGTAAACCTGCCTAGGATAAATGTACATCTATCCTAAGATGATAATAAAGGAAATAATAAAGGGCAGACTAGATGGATCAAGTTAACTTTTTCTGCCAACAGTTTTCTATGTTGAAATTTGATTATTTTATTAAGAATATATTTATCAGTTATAATGCAGGATGTTACCTATATAATTTGATATATACTCCTGTCCCCTGATGTAAGCCCCAGCCTGAAGTGGATCTGCTCTATATATATAGTGGTGCCTTGGATTACGAGCATAATTTGTTCAAGAACCATGCTTGTAATCCAAATCACTCTTTAACCAAAGCAAATTTTCCTATAAGAAATCATGGAAGTGTAGACAAATAGTTCCACACCGGAAAAATAATGATTTTTTATTCTGAAAAACATGGAAAACAAAGTAAACAAACATTTAGAAAGCTGGATATGTCATATTAAAAGTTACTGTACAGTAATGGAGAGGATGGGAAACACAAGGGCTGACAGAGACTGCAGGGAGCATGAAGGAATGAGCAGGGCAGATGTGGGCACAGTATAGCAGCAACCTGTCCGGGGAGAGAGGGGGTACAGCTATGGATAGATTACCTCCACAGTCCTGTCCCCTGATGTAAGTCCCAGCCTGAAGTGGACCTGCTATGATTTGGAAGGTGAGGGAGACATCTGGGGTCTACAGTGCTGTAGACCCCGCTATGCAGACCATGCCCCTCCGCCGCTCCCCCTCCCACCCAGTACAGGGAGCTCTTAAACCAAAGCAATGCTCTTAAACCAAGTCACAATTTTGAAAAACTGTTACTCTTAGACCGAGGTACCACTGTGAGTGTATATATATAATTTTATATATATAATTGTATATATATATATATATATTTATATATATATATTTATTTATATATATAATTGTAAAGTGCTGCGGAATCTGTTGGCGCTATATAAATAAAAATTATTTATATATATATATATATATATATATATATTTATATATATATATATATATATATTTCCCTTACGTCCTAAGCAGCAGCACATAATGGGGGGGGAAGATTCTATCTTCCTGCAATGATAGGACAGATGGTAACAAGCAATAAAGAGTTAATTGCCCCGCCTATAAGGCCCTATGCTGACCCAGCCTCCTTGTGTTTTTTTCTGTCCTTCTGTGGGACAGGTGGTAGGAGGAGAGCAGGCCTATGTGTGTTTCTCTGCTCTCCTTCCAATAATTCTTCTTTTCCACATGGTCGTGTGGAGAGCAAGAGTTTTTTTGTGTATGTATTTTGTTTTTATCCTGCTCTGTTGTGTACAGAGCAAAGATTTTATTTTTCTTATGGAAGCAGCCACCATCTCAGTGATCGCTCAGCTTCTATGCTCTGGTCAGTAAATATTATGGCGCCATCCGCTGCCGGGCTGCACGTGGCTGCTAACCATGGCGCTGCTCAGACAGGACGCCGCTCGCCTGGTGTCTGGCCTCGCTCTTCAGAGAGGTAAGTCATAGTCCTCCGGCCTTTTTTGTGAGGAATTGTATGGTGCCTGTGCAGGCTCTCTGCCTGGAAGCCTGACCTGTATTGCAGGAGGCCTGTGTGCAGGCTAATGGATATAAATTTCATGAGATTTACAATAGTTTATAATTTTATTTTTAGTTTTTTGCCTGTATGAGCTCTGTGAGACATTTCCGCTATGTGATCATGCAGTATGGGTCCTGCTATGTAATAATACAGTAAAAACTATGGATCTGCTATATGAGTATGCAGCCTTAGATAAGAGCTGTTAGTTGTGCGGTCACTGAGCTGTTTGTGCACCTGGTTACTGATTTCTTGCACTAGTTGCTGGTTGTGTATTGATTGCACCTGGTATCTTTCTTACACTGGCACTGCTTTTTCTTGTTGCATTGAAGCTATGAAACAGCATTGTGTGTACACAAACCTAGATTTGCTAGGTGTGTATTGGTGACACCTGATGCGTGATTCATTACACCTGAGTGTGATTCCTGGCTCTAGTACTGCGATTGAAGGATGCAGGGAAGCTGTGAGACTGCAGTGTGTGAACACAAGCCCAGAGTTGCTAGATGAATATTGATTCCTTGCTCCAGTTCTGCTGTGGAAGGATGCATTGTGTGAACACAAACCTAGAGTTGCTGTTATTGCACCTGACCTCTGATTCCTTGCTCTAACACTGCTGTGGAAAGATGCATTGTGTGAACACAAGCCTAGAGTAGCTATTTATTGCACCTAATGTCTGATTCCTTGCTCTAGCTCTGCTGTGGAAAGATGCATTCTGTGAACACAAGCCTAAAGTTGCTATTTTTTTATTACACCTAATGTTTTATTCAGTACTGCTATTGAATGAGGCAGTAAAGTTATGAAACTTCGTTGTGTGAACACAACCCTAGGATTGCTAGTGGTGTATTGATTGCACCTTACATGTCAGCTATAGCTCTGCTTTTTGTTTGATGCAGTGCAGTTATGAGACTGCATTGTGTGAACACAACCCTAAAGTTCCTGGTTGTGTATTGAGCATCTGGGGTCTTTTCTAGCACGGTTACTGATATTTAATGTTGCATTGAAGCTATAAAACAGCATTGTGTGTACACACGCCTAGAGTTGCTACATGTATAGTACTGCTATTTTTATAATAGTAAAACGAAGATATTGCAGGGTATGATCACAACTTTAGAGTTTCTAGTTGTGTACCGAGTATACCTGGTGGCTGTCTTACATTAGTTGTGCTATTGAAACAATGATCCATTGAAGCAAGGAGGCTGCATTGTGTGAACACAGCCTTAGAATTGCTAGTTGTGTATCAGCTACTCTGAGGTATCTGGTTTTCTTGCACTACACAGCAGTCTGTTGCCTCTTTACCTGGCACAGGTTTATTTATAATTTTATCTCACTTAATGCAGAAATCTAATGCCCAAAGTTTCAGGGCGAGGAAACCTTTGGGAAAGCTCAGTCACTTATGTATGTGTATCCTGCAAGATTCCACATCCAGATGGCAGTGGAATTTATTTTTGTTTGTAGATTGTATCTTCATTGTAACCCATTACAGAATATGCTATATCTTAAGCAGATAGTGCTTACTTCTGAGTATGCGTGTCACTCCACATTTGGCTTCCCGATCCATGGCCCCTCCACGCTTGGAGAGGAGCATTAGACTTTGCCAGAGATGGATGTTCTTTCTAATAAAACTCTTATGTACCATGAGAATCCACCTGAATGGATTGGGGACACTCTGAGGAAGGACTCTTCCTTACAGAAAGGTACAATCTCTGCCCCAGTCTGAAAAGGAGAAGGAAATCCTCCCTTGTTCCCCATTCTATAGAAGTTTCCAGCATGGAAGGTACTGGAAGAAATGATGGATCCGTCACTAAAAGGGATCATCCATCTCAGAGGTCTTGTGGATGGGGACAAAGAAGCTTGTGACTAAAGCTCCTCTGGCAGCAACCGTTGGTTTACCTTATGATGCCATATATTCTCGACAGTTTCCGATCCAAAGAAGGTAAGTTGTTGGTGAACGTCCATAGATCTACAGTTCTAAGCAAAGAAGGTTCCATATGGAGAACATATGCTCTGTGTCCCCCCTCCTAAAGGAGACTAACCATGCTAGTTGTGAGAGACACATATCTACATGTACCTGGCTACAGAGAAGACTGTATGTACCTGGCTACAGAGAAGACTGCATACACCTGCATGCACCTGGCCACAGAGAAGACTGCATATTCCTTTGCATCTTTCTGAAATCACCTCAGCTCCCTTTACATTCACTAAGGTTACCTGCCGGGTCTGGGATGACATATATCTATCCTAAGATAAGAAGGGAAGTAGATGGAACACTCTTCTATGTTATGTCAGCTGTAGTAACCATCTGGAGAGAATCCAAGATCACCATTGTCTCCTTCCTGCACGAGTGATTGTTAATTGTCAAAAACTTACACCACTATATTTTCACCTACCCGTAACCATTCCTGGGTCCGGATTCCTAGAACTCCCCATTGGTGTCCCTTCACCCAATGATGATTGTCAGGTCTCATGACGTCTGCAAGCAACAAATTGAATAGGCAGGTTGGCATATGTATCCCCGTGCAGCAGATGCTGTCAGTATGGGACCAAAGAATAAACAGCCTACATTGGGTTATGGTTTATACCCACAGATAAAAGGGCCTCAACATTTTCTTCAGTCAGTGGCAGACCAATCTCGCCCTCAAAGTGGGTGGAGGAAACCACCGATCCATCTAACAAAGGGTGAGACAGGCGAAGAAGACTTTGTTCCTAACAGAAGTGGCTGTCATCCAACATGTGAGAGATGAGTGCGGTAAGTGAGCTCCAGTCCACTTCAGCACATCCATCTATAGGGAAGCTATCGGAGTAAGAGCCAGAACACATCTACAGTGGTGCATATCGATCTTCAGAGCTGCATGTGATGAGTAGCATTACTGTTAAAAGCAGAAGCTGTTTTTTGCATGGACCAAGAGATCTATCCAGCAACAAGGGAAGTCACAATGCCTTAATGTAAAAGGCTAAAGCCATTATATTACCCTGACAGAAGAATGGTCTCTGGACCAGGAGATGTTCTACTGAATCGCCAGATATTACAGCGACCCATTGGTCCCATGGCCATTTCGGGTAAAACCAGGGTGCGTGGTTTTAACTCCCTAAAAACTACTGTGGACAACAATCAGTAGAAGTCTTGTAAAAGACAATACAGGATCAAGTCTCATTAATCCTGATAGCCACAGATTGGCCCAAGAGGTCATTGTGGTAATTGTTGTTCTCTCCTGATCAATATGTCCAAAAGGACATTTTGGAGACTTCCCCAGATTCCTCACCTACTGCCCCATGAGGACGGATTGTCTGGCAAATCACCAGATATTATGGCGACCCTTACGTGGACCTAATGGCCATTTCGGATAACGCCAAAATACGTGGTTTTTACTCCCTAAAACTGCTAGGGACGACAACCCGTAGTAGTCTTGTAAGGACAAGACTGAATCATGCCTCATTACTCCTAATAGTTCAAGAAGGCATGGTTGTTCTCTCCTGATGCATGTGTTCAAAAGGACATTTTGGAGATTTTCCCAGAATCCTCGCTTACTGTAACAGAAGGGCAGATTGTGTCTGGACCACCTATGATTGACGGCCTGAAGATTGACAGGCCTGATGAGCTGAGGCTTTTTAGAATTGGTGGTAAACATGATTCTGCTATTAAGAGCAGAACCCACAAAGAGAACCTCCCTGAGGGTTAAGGACATTGTCTATCCTGGTGTGAAGAATCGGACTTCTCCCATATCACTGTCTATCAAGGCGATCCTTCGATTTCTCCAGGATGGGTTTGAGAATGGGCTGAAGCTGCGACTGTCAAAGTACATGTCTCTGCTCTTTATGCTCTTCCAGACAGCTGACTGTCCGAAAAAATCCTTAATACAGAGATTTATTAAAGCTACGCAAAGGATTAATGCAGCTGTAATGGATCCAACTCCCAGGTGGGATTCGGGACTCGTCCTTCATCACCTTGCACGGCTCCGTTTTGAGTTCTTATCTTTAGTTGAATTAAAATACTTGACCCTCAAGGTATACTTCCTAGTAGCTATTACATCTGCTAAACGCAGGAGTATGTTCAGACTTTAGGGGCCACTGAACCATATCTTGTTATCCTTCAGGACTTTGTCTTTTACCCTTAAGGTTCCTTCCTTATCCAACATTACTCCGCAGATTGAGTTACCTGTTTTTGCCTAAATTCCTCCAATGAGGAAGCGTTACAACCGCACTCTCTGGTTGTGGGCGGAGCCTTGAGAGTTTATTTAGTGAGAACCAGAGAAGTCAGAAGATTTTTATCTGTATCTTTTTCAGGAAGGAACAGTGATTGGAAGTCCTCAAAAGCCACTTTATCCAGATGGATATGGCAGACTCTGTGTGTTACCAAGAGGTGAGAGTCCAAGTACCTGAATCCATTAAGGCCCTTACCACAAGGGCAATGTCTACATCCTGGGTGGAGGAGATGTGCATTCTCATTGATCGGATATACAAAACTGCATTGTGGTCGTCTTATACTTTTGGACATTAGAACCTCTGGGCAACCAATCTTGGTAAACCGGTTCTCATGACTGCTCTATGATTCTCCCACCCGTTATGTGATCTTGCTATATCCCCAATATGTGCTGCTGCTTAGGACGTAAGGGAAAGTGGAATTTTATACTCACCGTAAATTCTCTTTCCTGTAGTCCGAAGCAGCAGCACAAACTAACCCTCCCTATAAAAGTTTATGCATCATACCTTGAGTGTTTTGGCTTATGTTTTCCTAGATCGTTAGAAGTACACAAGGAGGCTGGGTCAGCATAGGGCCTTATAGGCGGGGCAATTAACTCTTTATTGCTTGTTACCATCTGTCCTATCATTGCAGGAAGATAGAATCTCCCCCCCCCCCCATTATGTGCTGCTGCTTCGGACTACAGGAAAGAGAATTTACGGTGAGTATAAAATTCCACTATATAAAAATTTGTTTAATTCTACTTTGTTTCTAAAGAAGCTCCATTACTGTAGAATCCATTGTTTCCACTAATCTATTTGACAATGTTAATACACCTACCTGGTTACATCAGAAAAGTGTGTTTCAGATGTAGGTCACAACAGAAGCTTTATTTCAGAAAGATTGAAGTCTTTTTCTACTGGCAAAGTGCTAGCTTACTGAGAAATACTTTAGTTGCAACATGACACCCATTGAATATTGTATTGCATGTCACATTTCCAGGATATAGATTGCACGTTACATAATGAGATTTGTCAGAGGAAAAATACTAATGTGAGTTACTCAAATATCCAGTTCAAAAGCATTTTTGGACACTTATAGTGGTGATACGAATGCATTTATGTTCTTAGGCTCTGATACATAAAATAACTATAAAAACCTACAAAATTTATAATGTCGCAACCATAAATATTACCTATATGTCTATATTTTGTTTAATTTTAGAATGTTAGAATTGTGCATAGTCAAAAGTGTGCATTGTCATCTTTGCAAAGCACTCTCAAAGTATTAATAGGTTACTATGGAAGCCAAGGGCCCACAGGACTACCAAGTGTATAGGTACGAATAAAAGGTTTTGCAATTTATTATAGAAACAATTGCGCAAGGTCACTTCCCTTTGTGAAATTCACTACTAACAACCCAAGGTTGCAAGCATACAAATATACAAATGGGCTACACTTATCAGAATGTGTAAAACAGAAACTGGGGTAAACGGCGCACAGCAACCAGTGGCTATGTGCCCACAATGGTAAAATGACAGGCGCCTTTCGTGAACATTATTTGTGGCCTTAATTACTCGCATCATTTACTCGCCTTCATTTAGTGCTGAAATCATACCCAGCCAATCACAGCTGAGCTTTGCAGGTTGCTATGGGCAGCTAACGCCAATTTCTGCTTTAGGGTATATGCACACTACAGAAATCATGCAGATAACTTCCGTCGGTTTCCGCGGCTCGCCAGTCTCCCCGCCTCAAACTGGTGTAAAGAAGAACTTGCCAAGTCGCCCCTAGCAACCAATCAGATTCCACTTTTCTTTTCTCACAGATTCTATGGAAAATGAAAGGTGGTATCTGAGCTATACAAATAAATATTATTATTATTATTATTATTATTATTATTAAACTTAGGCTGTTTTAGAACCATCAAATCAGAAGGAATATAGGAATCAAGATGCCAGACAACCCATGCATGCCTTATCAACTAAAATAGGTATACATAAGAACCTTTACATTACAAAATTAGTCTATGCTACTATACAGTACATTTAAGAATCCCCCCCAAAGTACTTATTTAATATTATGGATAGTATCTCCATATATAAAATGTCATAATACTGTAAACACTTCAAAATATAAAATAGTTAGGCCTTCTTGTTCTTACGGCAAAATCAAAAGCTTAGATTATGTCTCTCGGCTTGATCATGAACTGCAAAATGTGTATTACCCAAAGTAATGTGATTGTTTTTGTGTACTCTTTACAATCTTACCATTGTTTATTGTTCACTACAATATACCTAAAGTAGATACTTTAGAACAATCATACTTAGTATAAATGATGCTACTACTGGAGGGAGGAGAGAAGAAGGAGAGCGCTATGTGCAGAAAGCCAGGGTAAAATCACACAGGAGAGGGGGGATAAAACTGGTCGGTTTGTGCACGGGGCACAACACTGATAAAAGTATTCAGTGGAGAAACCCCAGCAAGAGTAGCGTTACTAGGAGCTGGAGCCCAGGTCTCAGTCCTGCTTGGGGATTCTCTGTGGTTCAGAAGCAGGATTGCACATGGAGAAAAAGGAGGACCAGGATCGGCACTGCTCTTGTAAACTACAAGACAGCACAATACAACAAACTAGCACTTGTTATCCAGCTAGTATATGTTTTGGAATAAAAAAATTCCTTCATCAGATAAGTGGCTAACTTTAAAAGTCATTGATTCCATTTAAGGCTATGTTCACACAACGTATATTTTCGTAAAATCACATCTGTTGTACTACGGCCGTGATTTATACGGAAATATACGTGCAATTGCTGCCTAGAAATCCCAGCCGGAGCGTATACACATAGTATACGCTCCGGCCGGGATCCCTTGCGCCGTCGCAAACAACTGACATGTCATTGAATAGCGGCAGTAGAAAACCCTGTCAGTGCATAGGGTGCTGTGGAGAGTTCTGATGTGGGCGCGCATGGATGAGCCCACATTAGAACTCTGCGGCCCGAAAGATCATCCGGCTGGTACTGCAGTACCGACCGGGTCACAGAGCGGCTGGTCTCTTACGTTGTGTGAACATAGCCTAAAGGTATAGGACATCAGATAAAATTGGGTGCATCCACTCTGAAACACAGGCAAAAGAGGCATCTCATATAGAATATACAGACATAGCAATAAAATATTAAAATGCATGGGGGAAAATTAAAAACTAAACTTAATATTTCCCCATACATTTTGAGGCTGGGTTCACACTACGTATATTTCAGTCAGTATTGTGGTCCTCATATTGCAACCAAAACCAGAAGTGGATTGAAAACACAGAAAGGCTCTGTTCACACAATGTTGAAATTGAGTGGATGGCCGCCATTTAATGGCAAATATTTGCTGTTATTTTAAAACAACGGCTGTTATATTGAAATAATGGCAGTTATTTACTGTTATATGGCGGCCATCCACTCAATTTCATCAGTGTGTGAACATAGCCTTTCTGTGTTTTCAATCCACTCCTGGTTTTGGTTGCAAAATACTGACCAAATACTGACTGAAATATACGTAGTGTGTGAACCCAACCTTATATTGTATTCTAGTCCTCCTTTTTCTCCATGTACAATACTACTACTGTTTGCAGAAACAGTCAATAAGACTTCTATAAATAATTAAAATATTGGGGGATGAGGGATTGAGTTGGGATCCAGCAGCAGAGAACTGATGTTTATATAAAACAAAAGCCTCATAGGCTGACCTAACTTGCAAGGGTAACATTTTTATACACAGTACTGCTTTGAGTATATAGAAAACAATAAAGAATCTATGTGTACCTCTCTACGCTCCTCTTGTGTTCTACTATGGATCTCCAGGTCCCCTGCTGAATGATCCCCCTCCATTTCAGAGGTGGACTTGTCTCAGCAGTGACAGCCTGTTCAGCCAATCACTGGCCGTGGCGTTGTCCCATCTCAGTCAGTGATTGGCTGAGCGAGCAGTCACTGCTGAGATCAGTCAGTCTCAGAAGTGGAGGCTGGATTATTTAGCTGGGGATGCAGAGAGGTAAGTAAGCATATCTTACTTATTGTTTTTTATTTACTTACAACAGTATATAAAAACTTTTCCCTCATGGGATAACCCCTCTAAAGTGTGGTGACAGATCCGTGTGGGGGGAGTGTATAAGCTCTCTTAGTGTGTCTCTCTCTATTAAGATATTGTACATCTGACTAACTGTCAACCAATCACATTTTTTCCATTTATCATTATATATAGATGCACTGTATATGCTGATTTATACGTTTACAAATATCGACTGCTGGGTGCACCTGTTGGGAAATGTTAAGGTAGTGACAGCATATTAACAATATCCCAAGCAGTTACTTAAAATTCTAAAACTAATTATAGTTCAGTAAATATCCATTATTTTTCCAGAGGTAAACTACCGCTAGAACAAGGTACCATTGGCTGGAGACTGAATGCTTACATTTTCAAGCATTTTGAGTGAAAAGAAGCCCTTTCATACTATATGATTATGTTAATGTAAAGCAGATAGTCATCATTTATGAGAATTGTGTTATATAGCATAAAAGGTAAGGAGGTTTGTTTTGGCTACATTACTAAGGATATAATTACTATTTTCTTTACTGGCATTTATTCATTAAAAATCTAAATATATAACTAGCTAACTTAGACTCGTATAATAATCTCAGCCATAGTGGCCTATCAGATAAGAAAAGAGGATGCTGGGAGCTACAGAAAAGACAATAGCAAGACACTGTAATCTTGTGAAATGTCCACAATTTTACAAAATATTTGAGAGAATATATATTGTTACTGAGTTAAAATAGTCATTGAGAGAACATACTGTACTAAGGGTGCAATCAAAGGTAACAGATCCACAACGGATCTCTTGCTGTGAATTTGCAGCGAAATCCGCTGCGGATCCCTGCCCTGTACACTATGGGAAGACAAACCTACAGCGGGATGTGAGTATGTCAGTAGCCCGCCCCGTTAACCCCCCGCTTGCCGGAGCAAATACATCACCTTCTCCACGCTCCAGCTTGCTTCGGGGATTCCCAGCACGTCCTGCTCGGCCAATCAGTGTGCCGCCCTGCCGCAGTGCACTGATTAGCTCAGCGGGACTTGAAGATGTCGGGAGCCCTGAAGCAAGCCAGAGCAGGGAGAAGGTGACGTACACTCTTCGGCGGCGAAGTGAGTATACTTCAGATGGAAGGCTGCAGTGCATTTGCACATCTTATGTGGTGACAAAGATAACTTCGACATAGACTTAACAGAGAAGTAGTAAGCCACTTGAATATTCCAAGGAAGCGTAAGTAGTGGCTTTCTAGATACCTTAGTCAAGAAAGCTCACATGGATATTTCTAGTGACCGTTATACTTGCCCTCTGGCCCAGCCTAGAAGCCTATCTGATGGCTGCCATGACTGGAGTTGGGAGAGGCTCATGTACCCACTGGTTAGTGAGGCTCTTTGTTGCAAGCAACTACTAATTCCTCTCTTCACCAACACAGTAACCCATCTTAGGCCGTTAGCCATCTTAACAGGAACTTAAAAAGGACTGTATTGTATGTGTGCCTATGTCCAAGTAAGCTGTTCACTAACGGAGTTACTGTTGCATTACCTCCTTCCTCATCTACCTGTTGTCTGTTTTTTCTTCTGCACCACACCAATGTCAAGGGTATCCCCACCATCTTGTCATCAACCCAGACACTAGTAGCAGGGAGTGTTGGCCCCAGGAGAATTAAAAGGTATATTCCACTGACCACCACTGACACAAAAGACACAGGTGAAATACCCCTTAAACCTCTACAGTGGACCCCCGGAGAGAAAGATTCAGGGTAAGCACCAGAGGGCAGACTGCCCCTTGTGGAAGCCCTTGGGACCATCAGTTATGAAGCAGCAGCAGTCCGCACACCCTTGGGACCATCAGTGACCATGTTGGTGTGAGAAAAGGTTGCAGAACACTGCAAGGCTCAGCAATCCTGCAGGTAGAAACTTCACTTTCAAACCCTCTGCAGAAATCCCCTCATCTCAGCTGAGGAGTTATACATCAGGAGAGGCTCTAGTCATCAACTGTCAATACCACAACTACTACAGCTATCATTCTTTCCTGCACCATCCCCGCTCTTTCTTTTCCATATCTGCCCTGGCACATGTATACTGTTTTGTGCTTGTTACAGGATCCAAATGGGCAATGTATGACTTGCAGTCCTGTGCCTAATGGCCGTGGCCTAGATTGAATATGCATTAGGCTGGCACACCCTCTCTGTCCCTCCTCCCTGCCCTCTTTACCATAAAGAATGCTTCAGGCAGATTTTCTCCTATTCATCACCTGTGTCAGCACGGCACATGGGCTGGATCGTTAAGGCATCTATGTAGTTTTCACTGCAGAGGAATAGGAAAAATGGTATAGAGGGCAGGGAGGAGGGACGGAGGGGTGGTGCAAAGTTAGGGCACAGATACTCCAAGCCACAGCCGTTGGGCACAGGGCTGCAAGTTTAAAAATAGTTTTTTAGGACAATAACTGCATCACCTGCCAAACAGACCCCAGGACAGATCTTGGATTATTAGCTATCTGAAGGTTCAAGCGGTTTGGGGGGGGGGGGGGGGGGGAGACAGATTATGGGTACAGAGTCACTTTAAGCTGGATTTTACTGGAACATTTATTGTTGATTTTGATGATAATTTGAGGTATGGTACCTACCAGCTTACTCGATTCCTCTATTACAGAACCTAGGTTTCTAAGAGACCTGTGAAATCCTGCATAGTTCAGGTAATGAAGTTTTTTTTTTGTTCCGAAGACTAGAGCTATATTAAAATACTTTATAAGACTGTTTATACGTGCAATTGTTTTGATCAGATTTTGATCAGTTATTTATGTTGTAAGTAAAGCAGTTGTTCAGGATGAAGAAAGCAGCTCAAGCCTTCTACTCTAAAGCACCTGCATTTCAACATTTTAAAAGTATGGGGACAGGTTTATATCCTGATCATCGTGTAAGGGCGAAACCCTACCCCCACATGATGTCCAATAGCTGCATGATATCGGTAAAGTCAGAAACTGCAGGTCTGCTTAAAAGGGTTATTCAGCGCTACAAAAACATGGCCACTTTTCCCCCTACTGTTGTCTCCAGTTTAGGTGCGGTTTGCAATTAAGCTCCATTTACTTCAATGGAACTGAGTTTCAAAACCCCACCCAAACTGGAGACAACAGTAGGGGGAAAGTGGCCATGTTTTTGTAACGCTGGATAACCCCTTTAAGTATTTGTCCTGGCACAGTTACATATCGGTAGCACTGCTGCATGGATCATAAGCAGTACTGAGCCTACCCGATGTTTATTCTAATGCATATTAGTGGAACTATTAGAAAATTAAACTTGGAGAAGCTGTCTGTGTCAACAACACTGCAGGTATGGAAGCTTGTAGCACACTGAGCAGTGATCTATCCCTGCTTATTTTGCTGCCCTGTGCTGTGGCTGCAACACTAACCACACAAGCTGCTTTCTCAAGTCTGTTGCATTAGAATGTATTATATGCATTAGCGTAAATACCAGGGGTTTTTTATGCAGCAGTGTTAGTGAGTTAACTGTGCCAGGACTGGGGCTTGAACAGCCCTGCAGTTTCTGACACAGCCATAGGTAGCAGCAAAGGGGCTATTTTGCCCCTTACTGCCACCAAAATAGCCAAAAAAAAAGCAATAACATTTTCTTTAATAAGTTACATTACTTAGTGTTAAAAAAACAAAATTTTTATGTGCTAGAATACCCCTTTATTTAGAGAGATGCCTATATTAATTTAGGTAACTTAATTGTTTGTTTTTCATACAGCTTTGTGAAACAGCTGTCTGCAGATGGAAAGGATCAATATATTCACATTCTTCTGGAAAATAGGGGGAACTAATTAGCCTCCCCTCCCCCAATTCTTCCCCCTCTCCCCAATTCTTCCCCCTCTCATGGCTAAACATGAAGGACATCTGTCTTGTTTAACCATAATATGTAAGAATGTAGTTTTACTCATATTTGCTGCCTTAAAAGTAAAATCCTCCCAGTGGGTGCTCAGTCTCTGACAACAAGCTGCCACTCATAATCCATAAGAAAGCATGCTGAGAAAGTGACAGTTAGTTGTCAGACGCTGAGCTCCAATTGTCAGGAAGGTTATGCAGCAGATTTCAGTAAATATGGATTTGCACCAAGTATATGGGTCCTTACTGTGCTGTAGATCTTCATATATTTATAGATTCATGTATACTGCGGCCCAGTCTCCGTGCATACGGATATAGTGGATTTAAGTTGAATTATTTAGTTGAATTATTTAGAGAAAGTACAGTGATAACGCGGTATTCAAACAAAAATTTACCTGGAAGTAATGTTCAGAATTTAAACTTTGCTCGGTATCTGAACGTTTTTGCGAGCGTGGATGGTGGGTTGTAGCTGGTGAATTTAGCACTGGTGAGGCTTCACATACAGTACAATACTGTATATGACTGCTGAAATGCATATACAGTACAGTAGTAGTACAGTCAGTGCACCACTATCTCCCATCCTGTACTGTATAAGACTGCTGGAGTGCATATACAGTACAGTAGTAGTACAGTCGGTGCACCACCATCTCCCATCCTGTACTGTATAAGACTGCTGGAGTGCATATACAGTACAGTAGTAGTACAGTCAGTGCACCACCATCTCCCATCCTGTACTGTATAAGACTGCTGGAGTGCATATACAGTACAGTAGTAGTAGTCAGTGCACCACCATCTCCCATCCTGTACTGTATAAGACTGCTGGAGTGCATATACAGTACAGTAGTAGTACAGTCAGTGCACCACCCTCTCCCATCCGTTGCAGTAAAGGATGAGTGAGGAGTTATTGACTACTGTACTATAATTCCTGGTTTTGTTGAATGTTTCTTGTGTATAATGTATAGTGCTGTTCTGTGCTGTCCTGTACAGTATAGTGCTGCTCTGTAATGTCCTGTACAGTATATAGTGTTGTTCTGTAATGTCCTGTACAGTATAGTGCTGCTCTGTAATGTCCTGTACAGTATATAGTGCTGCTCTGTAATGTCCTGTACAGTATATAGTGCTGCTCTGTAATGTCCTGTACAGCATAGTGCTACTCTGTAATGTCCTGTACAGTATATAGTGCTGTTCTGTAATGTCCTGTACAGTATAGTGCTGCTCTGTAATGTCCTGTACAGTATATAGTGCTGCTCTGTAATGTCCTGTACAGTATAGTGCTGCTCTGTAATGTCCTGTACAGTATATAGTGCTGTTCTGTAATGTCCTGTACAGTATAGTGCTGCTCTGTAATGTCCTGTACAGTATATAGTGCTGCTCTGTAATGTCCTGTACAGTATATAGTGCTGTTCTGTAATGTCCTGTACAGTATATAGTGCTGCTCTGTAATGTCCTGTACAGTATAGTGCTGCTCTGTAGTGATGAGCGAATAGTGAGATATTTGAATATTCGATATTCGTACGAATATCCCGTGAATATTTGAATATTCGATCGAATTTTCGATCCCATTAAAGTCTATGGGAACAAGTATTCGATTAGTGAAAAACATCTATTTGACCATTTGGAGGGTAAAACCGGAAGCTGGGGGATTTGAACGCATATCGAATATGTATCGAATATTCGCGGGATATTCGTACGAATATCGAATATCTCACTATTCGATCGAATATCTATTCGATCGAACAGTATTCGCTCATCACTACTGCTCTGTAATGTCCTGTACAGTATATAGTGCTGTTCTGTAATGTCCTGTACAGTATAGTGCTGCTCTGTAATGTCCTGTACAGTATATAGTGCTGCTCTGTAATGTCCTGTATAGTATAGTGCTGTTCTGTAATGTCCTGTACAGTATATAGTGCTGCTCTGTAATGTCCTGTACAGTATAGTGCTGTTCTGTAATGTCCTGTACAGTATAGTGCTGTTCTGTAATGTCCTGTACAGTATATAGTGCTGTTCTGTAATGTCATGTACAGTATATAGTGCTGCTCTGTAATGTCCTGTACAGTATATAGTGCTGTTCTGTAATGTCATGTACAGTATATAGTGCTGCTCTGTAATGTCCTGTACAGTATATAGTGCTGTTCTGTAATGTCCTGTACAGTATATAGTGCTGCCCTGTAATGTACTGTACAGTATATAGTGCTGCTCTGTAATGTCCTGTACAGTATATAGTGCTGTTCTGTAATGTCCTGTACAGTATAGTGCTGCTCTGTAATGTACTGTAGAGTATAGTGCTGCTCTGTAGTGATGAGCGAATAGTGAGATATTTGAATATTCGATATTCGTACGAATATCCCGTGAATATTTGAATATTCGATCGAATTTTCGATCCCATTAAAGTCTATGGGAACAAGTATTCGATTAGTGAAAAACATCTATTTGACCATTTGGAGGGTAAAACCGGAAGCTGGGGGATTTGAACGCATATCGAATATGTATCGAATATTCGCGGAATATTCGTACGAATATCGAATATCTCACTATTCGATCGAATATCTATTCGATCGAACAGTATTCGCTCATCACTACTGCTCTGTAATGTCCTGTACAGTATATAGTGCTGTTCTGTAATGTCCTGTACAGTATAGTGCTGTTCTGTAGTGTCCTATACAGTATAGTGCTGCTCTGTAATGTCCTGTACAGTATAGTGCTGTTCTGTAATGTCCTGTACAGTATATAGTGCTGCTCTGTAATGTACTGTAGAGTATAGTGCTGCTCTGTAGTGATGAGCGAATAGTGAGATATTTGAATATTCGATATTCGTACGAATATCCCGTGAATATTTGAATATTCGATCGAATTTTCGATCCCATTAAAGTCTATGGGAACAAGTATTCGATTAGTGAAAAACATCTATTTGACCATTTGGAGGGTAAAACCGGAAGCTGGGGGATTTGAACGCATATCGAATATGTATCGAATATTCGCGGAATATTCGTACGAATATCGAATATCTCACTATTCGATCGAATATCTATTCGATCGAACAGTATTCGCTCATCACTACTGCTCTGTAATGTCCTGTACAGTATATAGTGCTGTTCTGTAATGTCCTGTACAGTATAGTGCTGTTCTGTAGTGTCCTGTACAGTATAGTGCTGCTCTGTAATGTCCTGTACAGTATAGTGCTGTTCTGTAGTGTCCTGTACAGTATAGTGCTGCTCTGTAATGTCCTGTACAGGTGCAGGAGGACCTTACACCTGCTCGCAGGCGCAGATCATGAAGCAGGTGTATATTTGGTGCGCCAGGCGCAGATTCAGGTGCCTGGCTGTATTCACTAAGAGGCATATGGGGGCGGGGCTTAATATAATATCATAAATCCCCCCACAGTATACACTCCGGCCAGGATCCCTAGCGGCACCGCAAGAAACTGACATGTAAGTTTTCTCTGGCCACTATTCAATGAATAGAGGCCACAGAAAACCCTGTCAGTGCACACAATGGAGTGTTTGGCTCCAGCCGCACACTCCGTTGTAAGCACCGGGGAATCCAGATGCAGGCTCGCACGGATGCGCCCGCATCTGAGTTCAGCGACAGTAAAGATCATCCTGCAGTAACGGCCAGGATGATCTTTTCTGACACCGGCTGTTCCGTGTCAGACCGGCCGGTGTCATACAAACTGGGAATGTAGCCTTAAAATTACAGTTATGTAGTAATGCCATTTCTGGTTTATTTCTGAAAGTTGCAATTTGTAATCATACCTTAAGCACCTGTACTGGGCCTACTTCTGTTTAACTTGTTTATTTATAATATTGAGGGTGTAATGAACAGCAATGTTTCTATCTTTGCAGATGACACCAAGCTTTGTAGTACACTACAGTCTATGGAAGATGTGCAGATGTTACAGGATGACTTAGACACACTGAGTGTTTGGGCGTCCACTTGGCAAATGAGGTTCAATGTGGATAAATGTAAAGTTATGCACCTGGGTACTAAAAACCCGTATGGCTCATGTATTCTATGGGGAGTTAAAGGCCAAGTGCCATGAAAACCTTTTTCCCAGTAATTGAAGCACATTACAAAGTTATATAACTGTGTAATATGCTTCAATCACCTATCTGCCTCCCTTCCCTGTCTTTTCCCCCTCCACCCCCCACCAGGAAGTGTCCTAACTCACACAGACCTGATGACTGTCGTCACCATCACCAGGCAGCTCCTTCTTGTGAGGAGGAGTCATCAGCAGGAGGGCTGCTCTAAGTGCTGTTACAACAGCCCCCCCTCCCCAGTCCAAGTGATGGCTTGCAGTTGTTCAGCCAATGGGAGCTGACAAGGCAGGGGAGGGGGGGGTGGCTGCTGTAACAGGAGAAGGAGCTGAGAGAAGAGCCTGGTGACGGTGACGACAGTCATTAGGTCTGTGTAAGTTAGGACACTTCCTGGTGGGGGGTGGAGGGGGGAAGAGACAGGGAAGGGAGGCAGATAGGTGATTGAAGCATTTTACAGAGTTATATAACTTTGTAATGTGCTTCAATTACTGGGAAAAAGTTTTTCATGGCACTTGTCCTTTAAATTGGGAGAGTCACTGGTAGAGAAGGATCTGGGTGTACACATAGATAAAAGACTACTTCTAAGGCCAGCAGGATATTATCATGTGTTAAAAGAGGGATGGACTCTTAGGATAGGGATATAATATTACCGCTTTAGGCCATGTTCCCACTGCGTATAACACTGGTCGTTCTTTGACATAGCCCGAATAGTCATCATTTCTGGTGAATCCAGATGCGGCACACCCATGTACGCCCTCATCCCAATTCACCGCTGCACACAACGGATTGTGCGGACGGACCTGCGCGTTCCCTTGTGTGAACTGACATGTCTGTGCAGCCGCTATTCAATGAATTGTGGCCGCAGAAAACTTACATGTCAGTTTTTTGTTCAGCCAGATGGAATCCTCGCCAAAGCGTATACTGTGTATCAACCATGATTTATGCTAAACATACATTGTGTGAACATGGCCTTATAAAGCATTGGTGCAACCTCATCAGGAGTTCTGGGCATCAGTTAATAGAAAGGATGCTCTAGAAATGGCAACAGGAGATATGATCAACTTGAATTAAAATAAATAAATAGAAACTTGTTCCAAGTAAAACCCTCTAAAAAAATGGGGGGGGGGGGGGGGGGTTCAGTCTTTAACCTATATGCCTCCTCCATATCCATACTTTCCCATTCCATTGGTTGAACGTGATGGATGTGTTTTTGATTAATGGATTTATCAATGTTTATCGATAATTGCTATAACCAAATTTTCATTATCTATAAAGATTTTTTTATTCACTTCTGACTGGTACTTTACAAAGACTTATAGACTGTCATTTTCTCACCATGGTCATATTTTAAAAGTTATGTTTGACCTGAATGGCCCTTTAATTTTCTATTTTACTGATATGTTCTAGAAATGGGAATAAACAGCTATACATAATTAGGCCCATCTTTATCCGGAATGAAAAAAAAGGAAAATCTAGTTAAATGTGTCTGCTATTTAATACATTTGGTGCAGATTGGTGCAAACTGAGAAAATGAAATACTAAAAAAAACTCCCAATTTTTAACATGAAATTACTTTTTTGGTGCAGTTCAAACCATTGATGTGGTTAGCACCATTGTGTTTAGTAAATAGATGTACTTCAGGTTTATATATATATATATATATATATATATATATATATATAATGGATTTATGCACAAATATCTATCTGTCATAAAAAGAATTTTATGCATAGATGGGCAACCATTATAGTTAATATTTTATCATGTTCTTTTACACTGGAATTCCTGGGTAAGGCCTAGCCTAGTTTGATATAACACTAAAATCTTAAGTGCAGCACATATGTACTAAAGTAACAATCAAACCAAAAAGCTTGTTTTGATTCACATCATCAGTACATAGCATTTAGAGCTACACCTTTTGATTTCCTTCATGACACCTTTATAAAGTCAGCAAAGATAGGACTTCAATATAATTCATGCCTATTCAGATATACCTGGAGGCTGGTTACATCCCAAAGTATCAACCATCGACAGCATTTGAAGTCACTTTGGTTAATGATGTTGAAAGAGTTAATGAGGCATCTTTTTTTTTTTTAATTCTACCATGGGAGGTGGTGAATATAAACAAACCACACAGTTACCTTTCTTGGTCCCTCACAGCCATGGCTATCATGGAGCCCTGCCCTCTGCTGTATAGTGATTCCAGGTTCAGAGACATAACCTACTAGGCCTGAGCAGACATTTAGAGACAGGAGGCCACTGATTGGGCCACTGGCTGAGACTCTGACATCATGGCCCTGAACCCGGAAGCTCTACACAGCACTAGAGCTCAATGACACTGGCTACAATGGGGGAGGGGCGGACGCGTATGCTTTTTTAAAATTATTATTATTATTCACCATCTTCAGATCATAATTGAAAACAAACTTATGACTGATAACCCCTTTGAGAGGATTTTTACCCAAAAATGTACCAGAAATGTATTACAAAAAGTCAAAAATACCAATGGTTTCCATGTAAAACATTCAACAAATGCTCCAAATAATCCATTTTAGTTAAAAGATTTTATTGAAAATAAGTTGATAAAAGGGTGTCTTGCTGCTAAGTCCCCCATTGCTCTCCATTTGAATCCCCTTAAGCCCCACTAGAGGTACATATCACCCATGGAAATGTATAGGCTGTGTGTCATGCATAAACAGGCCCAGTCCTCCAGACAGAGAAGCTCTTTGAAACACTCTGCAATCTGATAATTAATGGAGGTTCTAAAGAAAAGTCCCATCTGTGAGAGTTAGAACTTAGAAGGCAAATATCTAACAACCCCTTCAAAATCAGAACCGTCCATACTGCTTTAATGTGAACACTGAAAACACACTGGCCTTGTATCTACATTAGAACAGGCCTCATCCAATTATGTATCTGCACTGCAAATGACCTATCTCTCTATCATCTATCTATCTATTGATTTGTTAGTCTTTATCTTCGAATCTTATAATATTTCTAGTGTAGATTAAAAAAAAAAAAAATAATGAACATTTTGCACTAATACTAAGACTGATTGCTTAGTGATTTGTAATGCATAGATTGTAGGGGTTTTATTTTGAAGTTATCTAGTTTGTAAAAATAATTGCCAATGCCATCTGAAAACACAAATAGCGATATACACGAAAAAATATATGAGTATTTAAAATAATATATTCAGTATAGGTTTATGCATATGTAATGTATACATTTCCTGCTTCTGTGCTTTCTCCATTTCCTGCCTATGTGTTATCCATTGTCGATTATGTTTGCTTAGCAGCCCCAGAATTGCATTGTCAGCTTGTATACATTGTGCTCACATCACAACCACTGGACAATCGCTACAAATGGTGGTCTCATTTCCATAAAAGAACATTTCAACATGGCAGCTATGCTGCACGACACAGCGTAATGTGTCCAGTGCCCTGAAGAGTATGGTAAGCCTTAATTAAAGGAATGTGCACGGCAGCATTAATTAACCCCTGGAATAAAGAACAGCTTTAACTGAGCTCAGCACATTAATGATCTGGCGGTGTAATACAGCTCCGCTGCACATCATGCCTGCCCAAGTATTCTCCACTCTCCATGGTGTTCGCTGCTTCAGCAGGATTCATAATCACTGCAGTTAGCCAGGAGGAAAAGGTGGGGGGAATATGGCAGATGTAAAGGGAGAAACTGAAAATACACTCAGACCTTTTGTTCTACCATCCAGAATGAACAGATACAGAGTATTGAGCAGGCTCGGAGACAATAAAGAGCTCGTAAAGAATGCATAGTAAACAATAGAGCTGTCCGTGGTGCTGAAACGTTCCTATGCTTTTTTTATGGATCAATCGTACAAGGCTGTTTATTAATGTTACCTCTCTACATCAATCTGCAGAATTCACATGAGATCTAAGGGCACAGCCATGATGTGATAACCAGGCATGAGAAATGCATCAAGCTCCATCCATGATTGTACCTTTTTTTTGTATGATGAGTGGTAAATGTTCAATGAAGGTGCTCGCAGTACATTGACACATGTAGTCAATTAATGGCAGAATGCATCATCTGTGTCATTTAGTGTATTCCAGCACTGAGGGCAGCAAGGCTGCTACATACAAGCTGTATTACAATACATATATACAGACCGATTGCTTCATAGACATAGATGGGCTCTAGTATATACATTGCATACTACTATACAGTGCTCAGTCCTCCATCTCTGGACATGCATGCATATCAGAAAGACAAATAATAATTAAAGATAACACATGGCTCTTACCATTGGATGAATGAATGAAGCAGCAATATCCACACGATCATTTTGGGATGACAAAATGTTAAATGCAATAACGCCTTGTTTCCAACATTTGGCTTCTTTAGTGAACACATCTCTGCCATTCCCCCCTCGATCTCCTCTCTTTCTTGCAAATGGAATAGTCCCGTTGTGCCCCCCACCCCCTACCAGGTGCATTGACTGTAATGATACATTCCGCCAGGCTGGGAGAATTAATATTTAAGAAACGGGATCCACGTCTTGTGGCGGCAGAACCCCCCCTCTGGTCCCCCCCCTCCAGTATTGACAGCTCATGCACCAGCTCCAGATATCTGGAGGGGAAAAGCTAAAAACGGAGAGAAGGCAGGAGCATGCACACAGCCGATCTGTGCCTCACACTGAATGCAGATTAACTACGCAGGGCTGACAAACATCCTTTTTTTTTTTTCACGGACGGTCCATTGAAAACGAGCACTTTAGGGGGCAGCCTGAGATAAATAAAGGCTGCCTGTAAAAAGTAAACCCTTTAGAGCAGAGCCGACTGAGACACTTCTGTGTAATAGTGCAGGACAACCATGGTGTTGCAGAGCCTATACACTGAAGCATGGATGCTAAGCAACCTCGGGATGCTTATGGTTGTCTTGCTCCTTGCTGCTCCCCCTCCCCCTGCCTGTGCTCCACGGCAACTGGCTGTAGTGAGGAGGGAGAGGAGGCTGAGCTGAAGGCACCTGCTGACCCTGGGATGAAGAGGGAAAAGGGGAGAGCAGGAGCCCTGCTGATAGTTACTAACTCATGGGTAATGACCATGGGCAGTCGGACAAAATCCATGCTGTGCAAGAGAATGTCACTGTAGGAATTTCAGCAGAAGTCATCTGTCACTATTGTCCTGTGTTCTCTACAGAAATATCCCAAGGAAATAAATCTTTTCCGCAAAACACAAGGTGGAATGGAAGAACAACAAGAGTGTAAATAATGAAAATGTAACTTTTAATAAAAGGGATTTAAAAAAAAAAAAAAAAAAAAAAAATCAATAAGCAACCACATGTGGAAAACTCAGATCAGCCCTCCAGACCACACTGCATAACAGCCCCGAGAGGGTCAGGAAGTCTCAATTGAGACTTTAGCTTTACTATAAGTGAGTGTGGTTGGCCAAAATTCTAAAATTCTATACATAATGAAAGATCTAAAACAGTGTCACCAGTTCTGTTTCCAAATCCATAGTAAGTTATAGGAGGTAACAAGTGGTAATTCTCTAGTGAAGCCTCTATATGTTTTATTATGCTGTCATGTCCAGACTCTACAGGAAAGAGGCACCAGCAATAGTAAAAATGGAGGATACATACAGCAATGTGTTTTATGAACCTCTATACTGACAGAGAATGTAGGGACATTTGTCACTGGTATCACATATGATTAGAGATGAGCGAACCTCGAGCATGCTCTAGTCCATCCGAAACCGAACTTTCGGCATTTGATTAGCGGTGGCTGCTGAACTTGGATAAAGCCTTAAGGCTATGTGGAAATCATGGATATAGTCATTGGCTGTATCCATGTTTTCCAGACAACCTTAGAGATTTATCCAAGTTCAGCAACCCCAGCTAATCAAATGCCGAACGTTCGGGTTCGGATCGACTGGAACCCGAACCCGGTTCGCTCATCTTTACATATGATGTATCAAAAAGATGCCTCCAACTCTTATGGCTCCAACCCCATGATGTGTATCTGGAAATATGGGCGAAATATGCTGTTGGTGATAAATCACTGTTATCAGTCAGATCCATTAGGTTGCTATGGTCTTCTTGGTCTTGTTGCTATGGTCTCTGATGAAGCAGCATAATAATAGGAATAAACACAGTATAGGACCATCTGTCTTAGTGGCACTTTTGCACTGGCATCACATGTGATCATATTATGCCAGTCCTTTCTACCCCAAGGCCATACCACCTCCTTTTGTTTAAAGTCAGAGACAAGTCTCCTTGTATATGACACCTGTGATTCTTCCTGATAAAATCACAAATGGTAGGTGTTACCAAACTTGTGAAGTTGTTTCCAAACTGCATATGTTCATACATCCAAATCATCTGTTAAACCAAGTGTAATTTTGAATCCACGTCGGAGGACATAACAGCATTTAATGAGTAAATCATCTTACAGGTTCAGCCCCATTGACAGTGCCAAATCAACCGTGAGCTATTGTGTACTGGTGTCAGCCAGTGTAACAGGTAAAAATAAAAACAATATTTTAAAGCAAATATATCACAAGATTTAGATTCCCATACCATCTTATTGGCTCTGTACCACTAGTGGTGTCAACTATTCATCATACTGCCACCACGTTCTCGAGATCTCCTTCGTTTGCTAAATATGCAAATGTGCTAATATGGTGCACTGGAGCGCCCCCTCGAGGCCAATTGACTGGTAGGCGAAATAAGTAGAGAATTGAGATATCAGGTATCTTTTTTTTTTTTTAATTTCAATTTTTATTTACATAAATTTTCATACCTATACAAAAAAGCATAATTGTTCATTATACATAACAATAAAAAGGAGCATAGAAATACAATACATAGCATAGCATAATAAGACATAATAAGACATGTGCAATAGCATAATAAGACATAATAGGAAGGACAAAGCACCTTTCTATCTACAGAGCATATTAGCTTTCAGTTCATCCTTCTCTTACATCATTTCAAATAATCATCCAACCTACATATTGTATTTTCCCTTGATCCAGGTTTCTTATTCCTTTATACAGTATGTCCTTTGGAGGGGACTAGTTTACAAAAAAAGTCTCCCTCTATAGGAAACATCTTATAGTTTAAGGGCTTCAATGTCAAAAGAGACCATACATGATGGACAAAAGCTGAAAGGAGCATGTGGCAACCCACTGATTTATTCAGCAATGAAAAAGACAGCACTAGAATTATCAAGGGTTTACAACTCTCCTCTTAGTCTCAAAAAAGGGGAGAGACCTTTGATACCATAATGGTGAATTTCATTACAGTGTTCTATATAGAATGGAATTTGAGGCTGCAAGTTCTTTAAAAAAAATGGGGAAATCCACTTGGCACACATGCTGGCGGATCACATGAATGTGATCCAAGTGGGATTTGAAATTTACTTTTATTATTTTTATTGGTGAGGCCAATCTTGGGAAATTGAACATTTTATTTATTATGCTTACTAATTTATTTGGTGCATTGGGTATGGTTCTTTACCCCTAAGTAATTTGGTGTAGGGTTCAATGCTTCTTACAAATGCCCTATGAACCCAGTCTGCGTATATTCCCAGATTTAAATAAATATTACTTCATAGTCTTCCTATGTAAAAAGGTTGAAATCTGTGAATCTGTTTGATCTGAAATTGAAATCTGTTGGAGAGAATCTGTCAGCCCATCTGTCCGCTATGAGCTGCAGACATGGGCTGACAGATAATGTAGCAATAGCTTAAATGTTACTTCTTCTAAAGCTGACGGCCTTTGGGAAATCATTAAATAAGGTTTTTGTTTCATGCTGAAGTGTCTAGGAGGTGCTGTTGAGTTGCTGGAGTGCTGTAACATTGGCACTTGCCTTTCCTCCTTGACACTTCAGTCCAGAAAAAATACTTCTCCTACAAAGGTCTACAATGTTCCTGGACTTTATAAAGGGTAACATTAGTGTTATTGTTGCATTATCTCTCTCAGTCCATGTCTGCAGCTTATAGAGTGTGGATGGGCTGACAGAATCACTTTTTTTTTTTTATAATATATTTTTATTATTTTTTCCAACACAAATTTTTCTTCATGCATAGTTACAATGACAATGAAGTTCACATCCATGTTTTAAAAGAGTACTACAGCAAAAATCGTTTTCTTTCAAATTAACTGGTCTTAAAAAGTTATATAGATTTGTAATTTACTTCTATTAAAAAAATAAATTAGGTCTTCCCATACTTATTAGCTGCTGTATGTCCTGCAGGGAATGTTTTCTTTTCAGTCTGACACAGTGCCACCTGTGCTGCAACCTCTGTCCGAGACAGGAACTGTCAACAGCAAATACCCATAGAAAACCTGTACTGCTCTGAATAGTTCCTGTCATCTAAGAGGTGGCAGCAGAGAGCACTATGTCAGACTGAAAAGAAAACAACACTTTCTGCAGGACATACAGCAGCTGATAAGTATGGAAAGACTTACAAGTATGGAAAGACTTACAATACTTTTAAATAGAAATAAATTACAAATCTATATACCTTTGTAAAACTATATGATTTGAAAGAAAAATATTTTCACAGCAAAAAGGTGTCTATACACCTTGGCCTTCTCTCCCATCCTTACCATACATATGAACATTTGGCACAGCTAAATATTCCTGGATTCTCTATGAAGAGGGGGTAGCCACAGCCAGACAGCTCTGGTGGTAGCTTATCTCTTTAACACCAGGACAGCTGCATAATACAAGTCACTTGAGCCACCATGCTCACATAGACACAGTGGGGAGAGGAGAGCACGGCAGCATGGTATTCTCCCCATTGTTCTCCTAATTGGTCAAAACTTCTAACATGTCTTTGTGATGTAAAATGCAAAAATTGTCCAGCAATCCAAAACCTTAGTTCACACAATGCAGTTTGCATACTGCTATGGCTTGAATACAGACAAAAACAAGAAAGTGCGACAACAACCTTACAGTACACATGATAAAAACATGTTCTAAAGGTTTTTTTTTTTTCATTATGTTCTTAGTAAACTATTTGATCAAACAGAATGTGCCATCTCACCACGCCAAGGTGCCCTCAAAGAGATGGTCCTACTCCAGCAACAGCTTCTCGTGGGTTCCCATTAAGCCTACAAACTGGGCATAAAGGATCCAACTAATCTCTGTCTAAAACATCCACGGGAGATGGGTGGAGTGCAAGCCAACAGAAGGCAGCCATACCCCTACTGTCTGTATTTTAGCCATGGTAGTGTGCAAACAGCATAGTGTAAACTGAGATTTTGGAGTTTTGGCCAATTTTTGTGGCCTGCTTTTTGTGGTACGTGTGTGTATGTGTGTGGAGGGGGGGGTGGCTACCTCCTGTTGGCTCACACTTCACCCACCTTCTGTGCGTGTTTTAAACAGAGATTAGTTGGATCCTTTATGCCCAGTTTGTAGGCTTAGCCCAAGAGAGGCTATAGCTACAGTAGGATCTATTCTCTGGGGCTTGGCATGGTGAGATGGCACATACTGTTTGAAAATATAGTTTGCCTGATTTAAAAAAAAATCTTTAGAACAGTTTTTTATCATATGTACACTAGAGGAAGTATGTTCGGGAAGCCCTAGCACTTGCAAGTTGCTGTTTCAACTATCCTGTTTATGTCTCGGTAACATGTCAAAAGTTTTTTTTTTTTTGTTTTATAATGACCCATGCTCCACACTTTTTATTGTTATGTTAATTGGACTTTCTGGCAAATTTCAGTCTTCTTCATCCAATTCAAAAGATTAAAGCCATTGATTGGTACAAAAGAAAATCCCCTGCTTAGGTCACCAATTGTACTGAGCTTTTCTGTTAGTTACTTGTAAGTTCCTGCCCTCACTGTTTGTTAGTTGTTGTGCTGGTAATAATATTCATGGCTACAAGTAATAGAATAAGTGCATAGAGTACTTTGATTTGTAATATATTCATGCTCTGGTGCTGCTTAGCTGTATTATGCTGCATGATTTTTCTCCATACCTTGGGAAATAATCTAGGCTGATAAACCTCAAGAGTGTTACTAGAATAATATAACATCAATGCCAGCCTTCTCCCACCACTCAGCTTCTTCATAAATTTTCATGTGTTTTACTTTATTCCATTCACAACCTATTTATTTCCTTTTATGCTTTAACCCCTTGCCACTGCAGCCTGTTTTGGCCTTAATGCCCGGGGCATATTTTGCAAATCTGACATGTCTCTCTTTATGTAGTGATAACTCGGTTATTCTGAGATTGTTTTTTCGTGACATATTGCTCTTTATGTTTGTGGTATGCTTTGGTTGATACACACTCAGTAGCTTTTTGAAAAAAAAAACACATTTGTGCAAAAATTAGAAAATTTTACTTTTCTTTATATTCAAAATTCTCTTTTTCTGAGAAAAATAGTTATGTCACATAAACTAATTATTACTGCAACATCTACAATACTGTATGTCTACTGTCTATTTCACTGTTTCTAGAAATCCCCCATATGTGGCCACAGTGCGTCACCAGACTCAACAACAGGCCTCAGACATGACAGATACCTGGTGAATTTTGGGGCCTTTTTTATTTTCAGGTTTTTTTTTAGCCATTATACCATGTCACAGAGGCCTTGCGGTGCCAAAATATTTGTGTAAGACAAGTTGACGTTTCCATCTGTACCATTCGGGGGGGACATGTGACACCCTGATCATTTTTATTAAATTTTTTTTTTTATTTAATCATTTTTTTTACCCGTTTACTATACATTACATATGACATGTTATCGTTATTAGTCAGGTCGGTACGTTTACAGCGATATCCATTTTATATAGCTTTTGATTATAGTTTATGGCATTTTGTGTCTTGCATATTGTAAGAGCAGTAATATTTTTATTTTTTTACTTTTGTAGGTACATAATCAGTGCTGTAATGCATTATATAGTGAAGGAGTGTCAGTGTTACACACTGACACTCATTCAAACGCTCAGGTCCCTGCAGCTGATTGGGGTGGGCGGGAGCTGGATCGGGGTGGGCGGGAGCTGGATCGGGGTGGGCGGGGGGGAGCTGGATCGGGGAGGGCGGGGGAGTGGTGGATCAGGGAGGGCAGGAGACAAGGGGAGCTGGATTAAGGGCCGGGGGGGCACGGATTGGGGTGGGATGAATTAAGGGGGGCCTGGTGGGAGGATTACAACAGTAACGGCGGGAGGAGGCAACGTGCTGCAGTCGATCACCGGCAGACATCAGATCTCCCCACAGCTGCCCAATCTCAGATAGGGACAGCGGGGAAGGCAGGGAAACCATGACGTCCAGGGATGTCATGATGCGTTCTGGCACTGCTTTTCATGACGTCCCTGGACGTCACATTGGGGGAAGGGGTTAAAAATACCAGACAACCAAGCGTTAATATAAAGATTTACCAAGCAGTCTATTTCAGCCACTGATTCCCTTCAGGGATGACTCATCCTTGCTAGAAAGGATTGTAGTTCTTTATTTGTAACAGAAAATGGTATACTCTCATTACCAACCATGACTATATTTGAGAAAACAACGCTAACATTGGATGAGTTGTGGTAAATAGAGATGATCGAACATTGGAAAAATCTTAGGTTCTATAGAACGCGAACCTTCTGCATTTGATGCCTTCCTAGCCCATGGCTAGGAAGGTTAATAAACAGGGTCATTCCTAGCCCATGGGGAAGGAGGAGACAGCCCGGGTACCGCCTGGAATTCCAGGATTCATCCTATTACCTAGGTTGAATCCTGGAATTCCAGGCGGTCCCCGGGATGTCTCCTCCTTTCCCAAAACCTGGAAGGCATCGGAAATCAAATCCTGAAGGTTCAACAAGGTTCGCGTTCTATAGTACCTAAGATTTTCCAATGTTCGATCATCTCTAGTGGTAGTTGGGTTCTTCCTGTTAGTGCTCAAGTCCCTATTTTTACATCGCTTTTATGTATTCATCTGTTGGTGCAAATAGTTAAAACAACCTTTATCTTCTTTAGTCTGATGAGCTCACAATCTAAATTCCAGATTCTCTGTATAATGAAAAACTATGCAAACAGGTGGAGAACGTACAAACTTCCAGTAGCCAGGAATAAAATCTATGGTGCTTTTTTTCTTCTTTTCTACAGTCTCGAAGAGAGCGACTTGCTGTTAGATGGGCACCAAATAGACCTAGTACAATATATCTTGACAACTGTAAAATTTAAATTTTTTGAAAGAGTTGTTTTGAAAATCACATAAAATGTGAAATTGAAAGAGTATATGGAGTGATTGATTCCTTAATCCTTCAAATGATTCAATTGGACACAGAAAATGCTGCTTGACAATGCACCATCATTCTTCTCAGCATGCTCAGCAACTGCCATGACCGTAGGTAGGGTTTAACCTGAGAAGAGGAAGGACACAGAAAAGTGAGACCTAACCTGGTCCCATGAGCTGACCCTGCCTACTAGCCTAAACAGTCCTGGGTGACTGCGGACAACCACAGGGACAGTCCCTACTTGGATTGTCAACAGGCTGGGGTTAAACCAAACAGGCAGCAAGGTACAAAATCGGGATCCAAGAGAATAGCCAGGTAACAGAGCCAAGGTCAGGAAAAGCTAGGAATAGGAGAAAGAGAGCACTATGTGAGAGATGCAAGCACATTGTGCAAGAAAGACTAATAGCTGTCAAAGTGTGAACAGACTGAGGAAGTATATATATATTAAGTCAGGGGTCCGGTCTAAAGCATGATTGGAACAAAGATTCAGAACCCAGCAAGAGTGAGTGAAAAAGAAGATGTCAATCACATAGGTTAAACAGAGGTTAACTGTGAAGTGGCCAGATGAAGCAATTATTAGAGCAGAAGGAGTAGGACAGTGTTCAGACAGAGCTCAGACAAATGCAAAAACAAATAATTCAAACACAAATAATGACTACAGGTGCAGTCTCGGCTGAATACCGTGAGTCAAGTGCCGTCCTGAACTCCAAACAGGCACAGGCATGGGGTGACAGATACTCTCTCCCTACCTCCATCCAGCCTGCTTTGGGGTGGGTGGTGGCAGTACAGATTAGCTTTAAGCTAACCCCACAACTGATTCTCCTCTGCTTATCTTTTCTGCAAATGTTACTAGCTGCGAGTTTGTCTGTCCATATGTGTATAGGTCAGAGATCCACAGCGGATCTCGCTGCGAATTCGCATTGTGAAATCCACTGTGGATCCGTTACTTGTGAAGGCACCCTTAGGGTAAATTCGCACGTACTGGATCTCTGCAGCAGATCTTCAGCAGATTTGATGCTGTGTTCACTTAATTAGATCAAATCTGCTGCGGATCTGCTGCATATCCGCTGCGGATCCGCAGCAGAAAATCCGCTGCGGTACGGTGTGTGTGAAGCTACCCTCAAGTTTATAAAGTTGAAAAAAACTGGTCTCCCTGGCTGAAATTGGGCCACTCCCCCCCCAACACACCTCTGAGGGCAACCCCCTTCCCCCCAACACTTTCCTATTTAGCCTCTCAAAACAAAGACAGGGATCCAACAAAACACTTGCAAAGTCCCTACTCCAGGGGTCCCATCCCCCTCTCCTCCTCCCTTTGCTCTTTACCCCTTGTATTCTTTTACTTTTGTAAGGCATGGAGATTTAATCCTCCTCACATCATTTAGTCATGTTTCTTGCTTCAGAACCTTATTTTTGGGGTAAAACTTGTTTGTAATAACTGATATTTTTCAACTGATATTCATGCTCTCCTTTCTTGTAACCTTATTATATTAAAAAACACAAACAAACAAACAAAAAAAACCCATTCCACAACCAGACATACATCCATAACTACCACAAGAAAACAACAGAAGATGTTGGGTATGAGTGAACATTTGTAATCCTAACACATCCACAGCCAGATGTTATGTAAGAGTCAGGCTTGGGGAATATTTATGGCGGAACACAGATCCCAGGTTGGTGCAGGAAATTGATGTTGTGTAAATAAGTTTAATGGAATCTATCAGCTGTTATTCATGTTTCAAACTGCTGACACTGTTAGATAGCTGTTAGGAGACACGTGGTACCTTTCATATATCCAGCTGTGCTTCCAGAATGTAGAACAATTATTTTATTCTCTGCTAGGGTGGGTTCACACTACGGAATTCTCGCGGACAATGTCCGCGGAATTCCGTCAGCTGTCCGCCTGCACGGGCACACGCTTTTCCGCCGGCTCCATAGACACCATTCTATGGGCCGGCGTATTCCGCGATCCGCTAAAAGAAGTGACATGACACTTCTTTCAGCATATAGCGGAATACGCCGGCCCATAGAATGGTGTCTATGGGGCCGGCGGAAAGGCGCCCAGATGTGCGGGCGGACAGCTGACGGAATTCCGCGGACATTATCCGCGAGAATTCCGTAGTGTGAACCCGCCCCTACAAGGAGTCAAAGAGGCTTTTCCAAGCTCCTAAATAGCTGGAATGTCCCCTCTCTCCTCCCTCCTTGCCTTATTGACACCTGAAGTCTCAAACAGGGTTAGGTATGGGAGAGGGATGAGTAAGGAGGTGTTACAGCTTACTGCACTTCAGGAGCCCAAAAAATCATCTCATTGTTCTAGAGAATAAAAGCATTTTTTTATGTTATAGAATCACAGACATATATATAAAAGGACTCATGTGCCTCCCTGACCTGACAGGTCTAACAGCAGTCCCATCAGTTCTAACATGAATATCAGCTGACGGATTCCCTTTTCCATTTTTATTGCCTTGTCTCCAGTGTAAAAAATAAATAAATAAAATAAATAAATAAACAAAACTGTGCTTACATGCCTCATTTCTTTTTCTGGGTGTTGCTTTACAAATGTTTGTAATATCCATGTGCCAGTCAAAATTACAGGAGTTCTACAAGCCAAATATATCTTACAAATATTAATATGCCTCTTAGGAAGGTGCAGTGGCCATATATTCCCAACAGCATGGTTACCTCTAAATGTCACAGGAACAGTTCATTCATTCATAATTTTGTTTTCTTCTATTTATTGTAGACATTTCATTAGAAGTTTTTTTCTTCTTCTGCATTTTAGGAAAAGAAAATAACAATAACTAAGGTGAATAACTTAACCTGGGTGTTTAATTCCCCATCATCAGTAGGGCTTGTCACTATACACTCTGAGACCGGGTTCACATAGCGTGAAAGGAAGATCATCCTGGCCGGTACTGCAGTACCAACCGGATGATTTTTATTTCTGTTGAATTCAGATGCTGGCGCACTCGTGTGTGCCCGCATCCCAATTCAACATTGCACGCAATAGAGAGTGCGGCTGGAGCAGATCACACCAATGTGTGAACTGACATGTCTGTGCGGCCGCTATTCAATGAACTGACATATCAATTTTTCGTGGGGCCGGTTGAAATCCCGGCCGGAGCGTATACTATGTATATATGCTCCAGCCAGGATTCCATTCATTCAAATACAACGTATGTTTTGCATAGATCACGGCTGTTGTTGCAGAGGTTAGAGGTGAATCAGATTGTGTAGGGAGCTTCCCCACTGGCAAAGGAGATAGGGATGTCAGTTTATTCACACATTTCCAAAAGGGAAAGAAAAAAAAACACAGCTCAATAAGAGTTCTAAGAAAAGATTTTCTAATTGCTTTTTCTTGGAAATACAAAAGTAAATACTAAGACAGACATGCTAGGAACATTGATAAATCCTATATAATGAATGTATACCTTTATTTTTATGTAAAAATAACTCTGTGCTATTATTATTTATGTTATTAAAGTTATATTATCAAATGCATTTTTCAAAAAAAAAAATTCAATAAACTCAATTTATGTTATGGACCTCTCACATCAACAAGTTGTAGCAAAGACACAATAGATGACTCACAAGTGGCCACTTCAAAGCAAACATGACTGGAGGACTTAAAGACATCAGCTGTCGCTGTAAAAGAACACTGGGGAAGCAGATGCTGTCAGTCACCATGCACCAACACTGCAGGTCAGTGACACAATGTTCTCTTTAAGTAAAGACTGAATCCTACGTAGTATGCAATAATATTTTTTACTTGTATACAATTTACTATATATATATATATATATATATATATATATATATATATATTATACTGTACTATATTGTGTATGGTATTGTGTATGGTATTGGGTTATCAACAGATGCCAAAAAGTGCCAAAGATTTGTAATATACTTCTATAACAAAAAAATAAGCAGCTGCTTTATGTCCTGCAGGAAGTGGTATTCTTTCCAGTCTATGAGCATTTGCTACTGCTCTGGACAGTTCCTGTCACTGACAGAGGTGGCAGCAGAGAGCACTGTGTCAGACTGGAGGGAATACACCACTTCCTGCAGGACATACAATAGCTGATAAGTATTGGAATACTTGAGATCTTTCAATAGAAGTAAATTACAAATCTCTGGCACTTGCTGGGACCAGTTGATTTGAAAGATTTTTATTTTTTGCTAAGCTACCCTTTTACCAACTTGGATTTATAAAGGCTAAGCAAATGCAGGTGTTACCAAGGAGCAGATCTTATAAAGTGATTGCTGAAAACAATCCAAAAATCTTTATTCATATTATTTGATTTGACTTTCTTGACTTTCTTTCTTAAGTATAAGGCTATGTTCACACAATGTCAAAAATATGAAAAAGGCGGCCAATTTTCATATTTAAAAAAACATCAGTTTTTGCTGCGATTTAACTGACCGCAATGGGAATGCATTGAAGTCAATGAGAAGATGGATACCCAATTTTCTCAGTGTATTGAATAACGGATGTTTTTGGTGCAGGCGTCAAAATAATGAACATCATTATTTTCGGACGTCTTTTGCAAACAGTGGACGTTTTTTATTAGCAGTTCCCACACAGTTTTTCTTTTGTCACTGTTCTTTCTCCATTTTTACAAAGTTCAATTAGTAATCCCAAACTAAAATAATGTGCGAACTTTAGTCATTGAACTAAGGGGAGGCCAGACAGCTAAATAACGTCCCTTATTTTAGACTCAAAATAACGGACATAATTTTAAACGGAGCTCTAAAGATGTTGTGTGAACATAGCCTTAGGGGCCTATTCCACAGTAATGATAATCGGCCGGATCGGCCCCATTTGGCCCGATTTGGCCGATTATCGTTTGGTGAAATAGAGAGAACGATCAGCCGATGATCGTGTCATCGGCTGATCGTTCATTTAGGGCCAGACCTAAAAACATCGTTCCCCCACCGCGCATCGCTACTGTTGAATAGCGGTGCGCAGCGGGCGACCGACGATTTGACAGGCTGCAGCATCATATATTGCCTGTCAGGTCTTCTCCGCGCTGTCTTCATCCCTGGGTCCCGCGTGCTCTGTCTTCAGAATGGACGGTCAGCTGACGGAGCGCTTAGCCAATCACAGGCAGCTGACCGGCCATTCTGAAGATAGAGCGTGCGGGACCCGGGGATGAAGAAAGCGGAGAAGACCTGGCAGGTAATATATGATGCTGCAAGGGCTGCAAGGACATCGGGAACGCTGCAGCCCTCGCTCAACGATCATTGGGCCGTGGAATAGGCCCAGTAAACGAGCGACGATCTACCAGATCGCCGCTTGTTTACATCGTTGATCGGGCCCTCCTCGGCCCATGGAATAGCACCCTTACACAGACACTGAACAGTCAAACAGGAAAAAGGCAGGATCATATAGAAAGCCCAATGGGGGAAGCTACTTATGGTGCATTTACACGGAATGATTATCTTCGCAATAACGATCAAATTTGAGTGATAATTCGCTTGTGTAAACACAGCGAACGATCAAGCGAAGAGCGAGAAACCGTTCATTGTGATCTTTCAACATGTTCTCAAATCGTCATTGGTCGTTCGCTAAAAATTCGCAGAACGCCTCAGGTAAACAGTCTTTCAAAGATTTACCCTATCTTAAAAAACGATTGTAATAATGATTTAATGATAACGAATTTCTATCGATTTTTCTAACGATTTATTCGTCTAAACACTGATCTTTATAAAAACCAAATCGTTGCTTCAAATTAGTGAAACAATTGATTGGGCAAATTATCGCTTCGTGTAAATCATTAGGTACTGTACCTCTATCACTTGTTGCCTCTGGTACTTATTCAAATAAGTGAAAATTATCAATCAAAACAGTGTAGCTGAAATATTATCCTTTACTTCTTTTCACATTACTTGTCAATAATCATTGGTCTTGAGTCTCTCTTTGTTGTGGCTATGTTACAACAATGTCTTTTTGGGTATAAACCCACACACCGTATACACAGCGTATTTACTGCTGCGATACGCAGCGAATACGCAGCAAAAACGCAACAAATACGCAACAAAAACGCAGCAGATTAGATCTAAATAACTGAACTCAGCATTAAATCTAAACCATCAAACTGCTGCGTATTTGTTGCGTATTTGTTGCGTATTTGCTGCGTATACGGTGTGTGGGTTTGTACCCTTTAGGTGAAATAACGGCCAATATTTTATAATTTCGGCAATAATGATCATGATTTGGTAGCGTATGGCTATGTTCACACAACGTCAAAAATGGAGAAAAAACATCCGATTTAGCTATTTAAAAAAAACGTCAGTTTTTGCAGCAATTTACATAGTAACATAGTAAATAAGGTTGAAAGAAGACTAGAGTCCATCAGGTTCAACCTAGGGGAACCCTACTGGCAAAACCCCCCGCGAGGCAGACGACAATCGCCCCACCACAGGGAGAAAACTCCCCCCCCGACCCCAATGGCAACCAGAATAATCCCAGGATCAACGTATCACCAGAATTCTAATGCCCATAACTTGTAATATTATATTGTTCAAGAAAAGCATCCAGGCCTCCCTTGAACTTATTTAATGAATCGGCCATGACAACATCATGTGGCAGAGAGTTCCACAGTCTTACCGCTCGTACAGTAAAGAACCCGCGTTGATGCTGATGATAAAATCTTCTTTCCTCTAGACGTAGAGGATGCCCCCTTGTCATGGTTACAGTCCTAGGAGTAAAAAGATCACTACAAAGATCTCTGTACTGTCCATTCATATATTTGTACATTGTGATCAGATCGCCCCTAAGACGTCTTTTTTCTAGCGTAAATAACCCCAGGCTTGATAACCTTTCCTGGTACTGTAACCCACCCATTCCCTTAATGACCTTTGTTGCCCTCCTCTGCACCCACTCCAGTTCAGCTGTGTCCTTCTTATATACCGGTGCCCAAAACTGTACACTGTATTCCATGTGTGGTCTGACCAGTGATTTATAAAGAGGCAAAACTATGTTCTCATCTTTAGCATCTATACCTCTTTTGATGCACCCCATTATTTTATTAGCCTTGGCAGCTGCTGCCTGGCACTGATCACTAAAGTTGAGTTTACTGTCCACCAATACCCCCAGGTCCTTTTCGGAAGTAGTTTTACCCAGTGTTTTATTATTAAGCACATAACTGTACTTATTATTTCTATGGCCCAAGTGCATAACCTTACATTTATCCACTTTAAACTTAATTTGCCATTTCACCGCCCAAGCCTCTAGCTTCTCCAAATCCCTCTGTAATATGATATTATCATCCTCTGTGCTGATTACTTTACCCAGTTTAGTATCATCTGCAAAAATGGAGATTCTACTCTGTAGCCCCTCAACAAGATCATTAATAAAAATATTAAAAAGAAGTGGACCCAACACTGACCCCTGTGGTACCCCACTAGTAACTAAAACCCAATCTGAATATGTTCCATCAGAGACCACCCTCTGTTTTCTATCACACAACCAGTTACTTACCCATTTGCATACGTTTTCCCCGAGTCCCAGCATCCTCATTTTGTAGACCAACCTTTCATGCGGCACAGTATCAAATGCCTTTGAAAAGTCCAGATACACAACATCCACAGCCTCCCCCAGGTCCAGTCTATAACTTACCTCTTCATAGAAGCCGATGAGACTAGTCTGACAGGACCGATCCCTCATAAATCCATGCTGGTGCTGCGTCATAAGATCATTTTCATTAAGATACACCAGTATAGCATCTCTTACAAACCCCTCAAATACTTTACCTACTATAGACTATAGTTAGACTTACGGGCCTGTAGTTTCTAGGATCACTCTTTGACCCCTTCTTGAATATTGGTACCACATTAGCTATGCGCCAGTCCTGTGGAAGAATCCCTGTCGTAATAGAATCTTTAAATATTAGGAATAACGGTCTGTATAACACAGTATTTATTTCTTGCAAAACTCTAGGATGCATACCTTCTGGGCCCGGTGACTTATGGTTTTTAAGGTTTTTAAGGCGTCTTCCCACTTCTTGTTGTGTTAGGCAGGTGAGATTTATGGGAGGATTTATATTATCCCTAGTCATGTCCTCTGTTATGGGCTTCTCCTCTGTGAATACAGTAGAGAAAAATGTATTTAATAGATTGGCCTTTTCCTCTCCCCCCTCCACCATTACACCCAGATTATTTTTGAGGGGACCAACATTTTCAGTTTTAAGTCTTTTGTTGTTTATATAGGTGAAGAACATTTTGGGATTCGTTTTACTTTCTGTGGCTATCCTTCTTTCTGTTGCTATTTTTGCTTCTTTTATTTGCTTTTTACACATTCTATTCTTCTGTCTATAGTTTCTCAATGCTTCCCCACTACCTTGTTGTTTTAGTAGTCTGAATGCTTGTTTCTTATCACTTATTGCACCCCTTACAGCTGAAGTTAACCACATTGGATTTCTCTTATTTCTACTACTTTTATTCCCATATGGTATGTGTCGTTCACACGATTTACCCAGGATGCTCTTAAATATGTCCCATTTCTCTTGTGTACTTTTATTTCTGAAGGCATTGTCCCAGTCTATGTTCCCAAGGTCCTCTCTTAGTTTTTGGAAATTAGCCTTCCTGAAATTTAAAGTTTTTGTAGCCCCTCTACTAATCATTTTATTGAAGGATAATTGAAAACTTACTATGTTATGGTAACTATTACCTAGGTGACCCCCCCACCTCTATTTTTTTCATTCTGTCTGGCCTATTGGTTAAGATTAGGTCCAGGAGTGCCCCCCCCTCTTGTTGGTTCCTGTACTAGTTGGGAAAGGTAATTATCTTTTACTATTTCCAAAAACCTGCTTCTCTTCCTGGAGCTGCAGGTTTCTGCTTTCCAGTTTAGATTTGTAGTTATAGTCCCCCATAATAATGACTTCCCCCTGCTTCGCTGCCGCATCTATTTGTCTTATAAGAAGATTTTCTGACTCTTCCACTATACTTGGAGGTTTATAACTCACTCCTATAAGAATTTTATTATTCTTCGTCCCTCCCCTTATTTCTACCCAAAGAGATTCCACATTATCATCACTTATATCCTCCCGCAGAATTGGCTTAAGGCATGATTTAACATATAGACAGACCCCTCCCCCTTTCTTAATTTTACGGTAATTTCTGAATAGACTATAACCCTGGATATTAACAGCCCAGTCATAACTCTCATCCAGCCATGTCTCGCTTATCCCCACTATATCATATTTCTCTTCAACCATTATGAGTTCTAATTCCTCAGCTTTATTAGTGAGGCTTCGAGCATTAGTATACATACAGTTAATATGTTTTTCCATATTCCCTTTCCTCTTGTCACTAGTGACTGTTCTAACCCCTCCCGCCACTCCACCCCTAGTTCCATAATCTAGGGCCAGCTCTCCATCTACTCTGTCTTCACTTACTATATTGTAGTTGCCCTCCCCCCCGGTCCCTAGTTTAAACACTCCTCCAACCTCTTAGCCATCTTCTCCCCCAGCACGGCTGCACCCTCCCCATTGAGATGCAGCCCATCCCTACCGTAGAGCCTGTAACCGACCGAGAAATCGGCCAAATTCTCCATGAACCCAGACCCCTCTATCCTACACCAGCTCTTGAGCCACTTATTTACCTCCCTAATCTCCCGCTGTCCCACTGATACAGGTAATATTTTGGAGAATATCACCTTGGAGGTCCTAGTTTTAAGCTTCCTGCCTAAGTCCCTGAAATCGTTTTTAAGGACCCACCACCTACCTCTAACTTTATCATTAGTGCCAATGTGCAACATGACTGCTGGATCATCGCCAGCCCCTCCCAGTAATCTGTCAGCCCGATCCGTGATGTGACGAACTGGAGCACCAGGAAGGCAACACACCGTTCGACGATCCCGGTCTTTGTGACAGATTGCCCTGTCTGTCCCCCTAATAATTGAGTCCCCCACTACCAGAATCTGCCTGGCCTGCAGTGAAGTCAATGGGAAAACGGACGTCCTATGCACTCAATGCAATGCGTTTTTGCCGCGGACGTCAAAATAATGAACATGAACATTATTTTCGGATGTTTTTTGCACATAGCAGACGTTTTGTATTAGTTGTTCACACACAGTTCTTCTATTGTCACCATTCTTTCTCTTTTTTTACTATTAAATTCAATGGATTTTTCAATTAAGCCACAACCAAAGGGCAATTAGTAACCCCAAACTAAGATAATGTGCAAACACCTGTCATTGCACTAAGTGGATGCCAGGCTTTGAAAAACGTCCGTTATTTTTGACTCAAAATAACGGACATAATTTTATAGGAAGTTGAAAAAAACATTGTGTGATCATAGCCTTTGTGTGATGTGCACAGACCTTCGTCAGATTTACTAAACAGTGCTGCTGGATGTATGTGTGAATATGACAGCTTGCTCCAGTTTTTTTCCTTCATGACTTATGTGGGCGTGGTTATTCGGAAGAATTTTCTTAGCTGTGATTTATCATGTGCGCATTTTGGAATATTCACATATTTATTCGGATCTGTACTCCAGTCCCAGGGTAGCGTAACTTTCCTAACTAAGGTCAATGCATGAATACTTAGTAAAATGCGCAGCGCCAGGGAAGCTATGGCAGGTGATTTATGAACCAACATGCGAATATTCATAAATACTTGACTAGGCTGCAAACATATAAGCCAGTGCACAGTGCTAAAAATATTCGGAAAACAAAAAGGTGTAAATAATAAATGTCCCCCATTGTGTGGGAACATAATCTAGAACCAACACCAGAATAAGGCAATGTTCACACAGCGTATGAGACTGGCCATTCTGTGACCCGGCCGGGTCACGGAACGGCTGGTCTCTGAAAGATTATCCCGGCCGGTTCTGCAGTAGCGGCCGGATGATCTTTGAAGCCGCAGAGTTCTGATGCGGGCGTATCCGTGCGCTCCCGCATCAGAACTCTCCACTACCCGCTATGGAGCGAGGGACCGGAGCCGCTCGCTTCATAGTGTGCACTGACACAGTTTCCTGCGGCCACTATTCCATTAATAGCGACCGCAGAAAACTGACATGTCAGTTGTATGCGACGCTGCTAGGGATCCCTTTCAAAGCGTATACTATGTGTATACGCTCTGGCCGGGATCCCATAGACAGCAAGATAAAGTATATTTTCGTAATAATCATTGCCATTGTAAGACGGCCGTGGTTTTACGAAAATATACGTTGTGTGAACATAGCCTAACTTTGCAGGTGTAGGTCAGTGATATCACATACCATGGGAAGACATGGAATACATGGCCATCATTACCAGATAAGAAGGGTAGGGGATTGAAAAAAAATGTTGACACATGATAGATTTCTTTCATAACTGTGAATGGAGATTTTCTAATCTAGGCTCTTGCTGTAGGAATTATCCCATACAGATATATCACATCATTTATCATGTTAAAAACAGGAGAACACTTACCAGGAGGACACTTATAGTGTACTTGTCGCCAGGGCCGATTCTAGCTTTTCTGCTGCCTGAGGCGAAAGTTAAAATGGCGCCCCCCCCCCCCCTCCAATTAAACAGTAACCAACTGCACACATACATATATACTAGCAGCAATTATTCTACACATATAGGTATATATTAGCTATAAATATACCACACATGTAAAAATATTCCAGCAGTCATTGTATGACACATAAACATTGTAGGGATCTTCCCGGGGAATGGTGTGTTTGGACACAGTTCACAGCAGACTTGGACTTATAAAAGATCAGCTTGGCGTTTATTTGCAGCATAAACAGTCCAGCAAACAGAAATACAGCAACACCGTGCTTTTAAGAACCAAAACAAACAAAAAGGTCTTGCCCGTCTGGGCGCTTACTAATAGGTTTCTTCACCTATCTGACACTTGATAACACAGCGTCTTTCACCTGGGAATCGCAGGTTGTAGTTTAGCTCCAGCAGTGGCTGTGTTCGCAGCTTCCACCAAACACACTGGCTGATCACTCCTGGCTGAGAGCATCCACCTGCACACTCTGCAGAGCTTTATCCTTCTCAGGCTGATTAGAGCTCACCTGATCACAACACCCAAACTGGATCGGGGGGGAGGGAATGGCAGGTCCCACTACCAAACCTACCCGCCATTCCATGTAAATCCAGGCCCATGTAATAACTCAGCAGCATAGTACTGCTGAGCAACAGATCCATCCTGGACTTACCATCTCACACTACGTAGCACCCTAGGTGTGATGTACACCCCCTCGAACACTTCTCCAGTGACATGTCTACATATCCCCCCCCCCCCCTCTTTTTCAGACCGGAGGGCTGAGCGTTTTGTCCCCACAGGGCGTCAGCATTTGCCTGTAACTTCCCTGGCCTGTGTTCTACAGAGAAATTAAAGTTTTGTAGGGACAGAAACCATCTAGTCACCCTTGCATTTTTCTCCTTGTTAAGCTTCATCCATGTTAGGGGGGCATGGTCTGTCACTAACTTGAATTTCCTGCCTAGCAAGTAATACCTCAGGGACTCTAGGGCCCACTTCACTGCCAGACATTCTCACTCCACAATGGCATAGTTTTTCTCGGCTGGGGATAGCTTCCTACTCAAGTACATCACCGGGTGCTCCTCGCCTTTCACGACCTGTGAGAGAACGGCACCTAACCCTGTGTTAGAGGCATCTGTCTGGACCAGAAATTCTCGCCTAAAGTCAGGGGTAACTAGCACAGGTTGGCACAGGGCAGACTTAAGGCTTTGAAAAGCCTTCTCGGCCTCTGGAGTCCATGTCCCCATTGCTGACTTTCCTCCCTTTGTCAGGTCAGTTAGCGGGGCTGCAACTGAGGCAAAGTTCGGCACAAACCTACACTAATTGCCCGAAATACCCAGGAAAGCTCTGACCTTTTTCTTTGTGAGGGGTTTAGGCCAATTCTGTATTGGCCTAAACCCCTCACAAAGAAACAGGTCAGAGCTTTCCTGGGTATTTCGGGCAATTACTGTAGGTTTGTGCCAAACTTTGCCTCAGTTCTCTGCATTTATGGTTAACCCCGCATCGCTTATGGCATCTAACACCGCCTGTACCTTACAGAGGTGACTTTCCTAATCAGGGCTAAAAATGACCACATCATCGAGGTAGGCAGCGGAGTAATCACGATGTGGTCGCAAAATCAAGTCCATCAACCTCTGAAAAGTGGCAGGGGCTCCATGTAACCCGAATGGCATCACTACATATTGAAAGAGCCCATCAGGGGTGTAGAATGCAGTCTTCTCTTTACCCTCACGAGTAAGTGGGATCTGTCAGTAGCCCTTTGTGAGATCGAGGGTGGTTATGTACCTGGCATTACCCATCCTTTCAATCAACTTTCAATCTGCCCTGGGCATGGGAGATCTCATTTAACTTTCTGAAATCATTACAGAACCTCCAAGTTCCATTGGGCTTTGGGATTAGCACAATCAGGCTGGACCACTCGCTCTGGGACACCTCAATGACTCCTAGGTCAAGCATACGTTTTACCTCGGACGATACTGCCTACCTACGTGCTTCTGGTATCCTATAGGGCTTGAGGTTAACTCTGCTTCTAGGCTCTGTTTCAATGTGATGATGAATGAGATGTGTACGCCCTGGAAGGTCAGAAAACTTGTCTTTGTTTTTCAGCAAAAACTCCTTAACCTCCTGCTTCTGTGACCCTGATAGAGTGTCACCAATCTTGACCGGAGGGGTTGGTTGTGACAAATTATTAACAGTGTTTGTTGCTACCAAGGATTCCCTGTCTTTCCAGGGTTTTATCAAGTTTATGTGATAAACTTGGAAAGGCTTCCTTCTACCGGGTTGGTGCACTTTGTAGTTTACCTCACTGATCTTTTCTACAATTTCATAGGGACCTTGCCACTTTGCTAAGAATTTACTTTCTACAGTGGGAACAAGAATGAGTACCCGGTCACCTGGGCTGAACGCCCTGATTCTTTCAGAACGATTGTAAATTCTACTTTGGCCCTCTTGCACCCTCTGGAGGTGTTCCTTTACTTAGGGCATTACAGTGGCTATACGGGCCTGCATTTGTGCTACATGTTCAATAACACTCTTGTATGGGGTTAACTCGCTTTCCCAGGTCTCTTTTGCAATATCCAACAAAACCCTAGGGTGAAGACTATAGACCAACTCGAAGGGAGAGAACCCTGTGGACGCTTGGGGCACTTCCCTAATAGCAAACATCAGGTAAGGTAGTAAGTGATCCCAATCACGACCATCTTATTCCACCACTTTCTTTAACATATGTTTCAGGGTTTTATTAAACCTCTCCACTAATCCGTCTGTCTGGTAATGATATACAGAGGTACGTATATGTGAAATTTTAAACACTTTGCATAGATCCTTCATCACCTTTGACATAAATGGTGTACCTTGGTCAGTCAAGATTTCTTTGGGGATCCCCACCCTGGAAAACATATAAAACAGCTCACGTGCAATTGTTTTAGATGCAGTGTTTCTTAAGGGCACAGCCTCAGGATAGAGGGTCGCATAGTCTAAGACAGTGCTTCTCAAACTTTTTCTATTGGAGCTTACCTAATAGACTTAATGATGCCGGGGGCCTCACCAGACTGACCAAGAAGATGCTGGGCCTCACCATCTGTGATGGAAGTCCATGCAAAGATAAAAACTATTGTTCAGTCTACCCTTCAATTGTCTCCTAACCTTTGTATAACATTAAATAATATTAAATATTTGTATAATATTAAATAATATCTGTGCAGCTTATAGTCACTTTTGTGAATACTGACTCCTCAGCTGCGCCTCCCCAACAACTAGGGGGCGCCTCACTGGTGAGGCCCGCCTCAAAGTTTGAGAAGCACTGGTCTAAGACAACCAAAATGTACTGGTGTCCCCTTGCCGACTTTACAATGGGACCCACTAAGTCCATTGCAATGCGGTCAAAAGGTACCTCTATGGTGGGGAGCGAAACCAAAGGACTGCGGAAATGTGACACTGGGGCGCTAAGCTGACATGTGGGGCACGACTCACAGTATTTTTTAATGTCATCATAAATCGCAGGCCAATAAAACCTCTGGAGGACTCTCTCCTGCGTTTTATCCGTCCCCAAGTGGCCCCCAAGCACCTGACGCCGGTACGGCTTAGGTACCAGAAGCTGTTCCACAACCTCGTCATTAATCTTAGTGACTCTATAGAAGAGATTGTTAGTCACAGAAAAATGTGGAAATCTTTTTTCAGCATCTGGTTCCTGAGGTACCCCATTCATAACCGCAACCTGCTCTCTCGCATTTGGGTCCTGCACCTGTGCAGTACCAAAATTATCTCTAGACACCTCTAAGTCTGGTACATTCTGCTCAGTGGGAGGAGCCTCTTCCTCATCAGCCAGGACCTGCAAAGGAAAAGCATCATTTTCATCATGTACATTTTTATCATTTACCGTGGGTAATGCAATAGACTTAGGGGTATCCTCACTCCTTTCAGGGGATTTTGTTTTTCCCCATAGAGCCCAGAACAATGGAAAATCATGCCCCAATATTACATTATGCATGAGGTTTTTAACCACACCCACTTCATATTGTACAGCGCCTAGTTCAGTCCCGACATTAGCCAGCACAATAGGGTAAACTTTTTTATCACCATGTATGCACACAACACTCATATGTTTTCCTGACACAAAGTCCCCAGTCACCAGGCTGGCATGCACCAAGGTGACAAGGCTCCCTGAGTCCAGCAACGGCTTAACAGGAAAGTCATTGACTGTAATGTTGCAGACTTGTGGTTCAGTCTCTAGTCCAGGGACTGCAACACAGGACGGTTCCGCAAATAGCGACTGACGCCGGCTAGCGTCACACTCCATGGGCTCACTGGTAAGGGGGCAATGGGCAGACATATGTCCCGTCTCATGGCATCTCCAGCACTGGATAGGGCCTGGTCTCCTTGGCAAGAAGTCCTTTTTAGGGCCACTTAGCCACCTGGGACCATCACCAGTCTTTTGCCCTTGAGACACCTCCTGAGCGCTCTTCCCTCTAACAGCACCCCTCCACACTCCCCCAATAGATTGAAGTTTCTTACCAGCTGACGGCACAGATCTGGCACTTCGGGGAGGTGAAGGTGCTGCAGGAACATCACGAAGGTAGTCCTCAGTCTCCTGGAACCTCTCCACAAGGTTGACAAGTTCATCGGCACTATTAGGGTCACCTTGTCCCACCAAGTGTTGCAGATCAGCAGGAAGGGCTCAGAGGTAGCGATCCATCACGACCCTCTCAAGGATCTGGGCAGGAGTAGAGGTGTCTGGCTCCAACCACTTTCTTGCCAAATGAATCAGGTCATACATCTGGGACCTCGCTGACTTGTTTAGACTGTAGCTCCAGTTGCGTACCCTCCGGGCACGGACAGCAGCAGTAACTCCTAGTCGGGCGAGTATCTCTGCTCTTAGCCGAGGATAGTCCTTGACCTCTTGCTCACAGTCATAGTAGGCCTTTTGAGGTTCGCCTGTTAAATAGGGAGCAATGACTTCTGCCCACTCAGTGGATGGTAACTTTTCTCGCTCAGCCATACGCTCAAAGACAGTTAAATAGGCCTCATCATTGTCATCAGCAGTCATCTTTTGCAGCGCACGCTGCACAGCTCTTCTCACACAAAAAGTCTCTGGAGCGGCTGCTGCCACCGGGTGTGGATTAGCCTCTTGCCTTGCTATCAGGTGCTCAATAAGTTTCTGTTGTTGAGCCATTGCTTGCTGATGTGCAGCCATCGCCTGTTCATGGCGCAGGTTAGCAGCTGTCAGAGCCTGTTCATGGCGCAGGTTAGCGGCTGTTTGAGCTTGCATGAACTGCTTCAACATCTCCTCCATGTTGCCTGACTGCTTTTGGAGTGAAGCAGCAGTCTTCACCCAGGACATAAGCAGCTGTAGCCAAGTTGATGCACACTATTGCCCCTAGCAACCGTTTTTCCCGCTCCGCAGCACCAATTGTAGGGATCTTCCCAGGGAATGGTGTGTTTGGACACAGTTCACAGCAGACTTGGACAGCAGACTTGGACAACAGACTTGGACAACAGACTTGATCAGCTTGGCGTTTATTTGCAGCATAAACAGTCCAGCAAACAGAAATACAGCAACACCGTGCTTTTAAGAACCAAAACAAGCATTGCTGACACCCGGGGGGGGGGGGGGGGGAGTCCTGCAAGGTAATGCTGATCGGCTGCTAATCCCCCCGGCCCCCACTCCCTGTTTCCCTGTCAGAGATCTCTCACCCCCACCCCATGGAGCATGCTGCTGTGCTGGCCTTGATCTCGGCACTGGTCACAAGCACCTGTACTCAGCTGACAGCGCTGTGTGTGCGAGGCTGGAGAGATTTCTGTCTTGCTCCGTACACAGCACCTGTCAGTTACCCTGATAAAACTCAGCTGACAAGCGCTGTGTACGGAGCAAGACAGAAATCTCTCCTGCACACACACACCGCACACAACGACTGTCAGCTGAGTACAGGTGCTTGAGACCAGTGCCAAGACCGGGGCCAGCGTGGGGTTGAGAGATCTCTGACAGGGTCACAGGGAGTGGGGGCCGGGGGGATCAGCAGCCGATCAGCATTACTTTGCAGGACTTCCCCCCCGGGTGTCAGCAATGCTGACTCCGAGTTCCTGGAGGGGAAGGGATGCGGCGGGTGACGTTGCTCCGCTCTGGGTGTCTGGTGGCTATGAATGAAGTAATGCCGCCCGCCGCATCCCCTCCCCGGACTTGGATGGCATCGCTGACACCCGGGGGGGGGGGGGGCGGTTTGGATGCCAGACCTCGCAAGGACCCATCACATTGCTCTGCTGTAGTGCTGACGCTGGCCCATGTAACTGGTGATCGGCACTGAGCCCCCACAAACCCTGATAATTTATATCAGGACCAGGGGACGCAGAGCAATAAACCCTGATTTGCTACACGCTACCAAGCCATTCAGGGTTCAGTGCTCTGCTGCTAATGAGAAGGAGAGCCGGAGGCAGGCCGGGTATAGTAACGTCACCGGACCGGAAGGAGAAGAGGATCCGGGAGTCACAGGCTGGACCATCACGTAACCAGACCGGAGATCTTCTTGGGGGGCCAATAAAGGACAGCTAAGTATATTAGGAAAGGGTTAACCTTGGTTAACCCTTTCCATTGCTAAATTATTGATTTTCCCGGGAATACCCCTTTAAGTCAGAAATGACAGTGCAGGATTGTGCCGCCCCCTCAGGGACCTCAGAATCTGCTGCCTGAGGCAGAATCCTCATTCTGCCTCATGGTAGGAGCGGCCCTGCTTGTCGCTAAAAAAAAATAACTTTTAACATTTCATCAGACATGTCAAAGGTTATTGATCACAGCGGGTCTCACTGCTGAAGCATACTCTGATCACAAGATATAGCCAGGGAGAGATTGCGGCAGTGTGGCCACACAGTCTATCAATATTGTCAATGTAAGTCTATGAGAAATTATTGATGAAACAAGGGGCAGGCCGGACTCCGCCGCTTCTGATGAGAGCAGATAAAAACCTTTTGACATGTCTGATGACATATCAAATGCTAATTTTAGTGACAGTGCTCATATAAGCTTTTTAAGGTAACCACATGGCATTTAGTCATAGCTTGGTTTTCTAAAACCTTGCCTGTGACTAGAGATACAGATCATTTCCTATTTAATTGTGAGTGATATTTAACTCAACTCAAAGAATACATATGGTACACAACTGCAACTCAGATTCAATAAAAATTGTATATATATATATATATATATATATATATATATATATATATATATACAGTGGTGCCTTGCATTATGAGCATTATTCTTTTCAGGACCGTGCTTGTACTCCAAATCCACTCTTAAACTAAAGCAAATTTTCCCATAAGAAATCACTGATATGCAGACAATTGGTTCCACACCCAAAAAATTATGTTTTTTTTTTATTCTGAACAACATGTAGAACAGATGAAACAATGAGAAACAGCTGAATACGTCATATTATAAGTTACTGTACAGTATAGCAATCAGCAGGAGTATAATGTATAGTAGATGCATAATCCTGAAAAAACAGCAGCAGTTTGTAGACATAGGATGGAGGTGCAGATCCCCATAATGCAGTAGCATAGTACAAAAGGCTAGAATAGAGAAGCAGGGCTGCTGTTAGAGGTCTGTGTGGTCACATGACAGCAATGGAGAAGGGGTGTGTGTTCAGCATGGATCAGGAAGTGAGAATCACAGAGTTGTGCAGGAGGACAGTGACAGAAACCTCTCTATACAGCAGTGTGAATGACTGAGTATAAATGCAGGCACATTATAGCGGCATTGTGTATAGCTGAGTGTAAGTGCAGTCACATTGTCACATTATAGCAGGAGTGTGTATAGCTGAGTGTGAGTACAGGCACATTATACAGGAATGGAGAGGATGGAAAACACAACGGCTGACAGAGACTTCAGGGAACATGAAGAAATAAGCAGGGCAGATGGGGGCACATAAATGCAGCGCTCCCTGTCCGGGGAGAGAGGGGTAACAGCTAAAGAGTTAACCTTCACAGTCCTGTCCCCTGATACAAGCCCCAGCCTGAAGTGGATCTGCTATGGTTTGGAAGGTGAGGGGGACTTCCTGGGTCAGAGTACAGTGCTGTAGACCATGCTATGCAGACCATGCCCCTCCTCCACCCCTTCCCACCCAATACAGGGAGTTCTTAAACCAAAGCAATGCTCTTAAACCAAGTTACGATTTAAAAAAAATGGTTATCTCATCTCCCAAAACTCTCTTAATCCAAGTTACTCTTAAACCAAGGTACCACTATATATATATATATATATATATATATATGTGTGTGTGTGTGTGTGTGTGTGTGTGTGTGTTTTTAATGATGTAAAGAACAAAATAGTTTGTGACTTAAGATTTAGAGCTACCATAGACATCCCAACAGTGCAAACCTGTGTGTTTAGCGCAGGTTCAGCCAAGAGCTAACTCTCAAAGAAATGTAAAAAAAAAAAAAAAATCTAAAAATTTAGTGTAGTTGTCTGTTCAGTCCTCATGTATGAACCACATATGGCCATATCATCTAGTCTGTAGCTCATTCTGAAGACATACTTACAGTAGTTCATTTTTGCTCCATAATTAGCCAACTGCTTAGTAGTTTTATAACAGAATGCCCCGCCCCCCTCTAAATGTAGAAGACAAGACCCAGCTGCAGACAGAATCGTGAAGCTCAGCGGTGCATTCACTTGTGTGAAACTGGCAGTGGAGTAAATCAATTTCTATTCCATCGATGGCTATTGATAGTCTGTTGCAGCTGACCTGGAATGGCAATGTAATAAAATGTGAAGATTGCCTCAGTTATTTGTATTTCACTGTGCTAGCATTTTTGTATCTTGCACATCACGTACATTTATAGACAGGAAGTAAAATATTAAAAGGGTATTGTATTTTTTTTATAAATAATTCTGCTCAGGCTGCTGGGGAAAAAAAACTATACTCACCTTCCCCTTTCTCATGTCAACATAAGGAATTGACAACTTAGCCATTCACTGGCCACAGTGATCTCTCACCTTAGCCGTTGACTGGCTAAGAGGACAAATCCCTGTGACAACACCGACACCAGGAAATGTCAGGTTGTTGCATATTTATTTATTTATTTTTCGATCAGTAACATTTTTATATTCTCCAGAATGCCCCTTTAACAGCTATAAATAATTGATAAAAATATTAATATTAATTTAATTTTAATATAATTTTATAAAATAAAACTAGTAGGCGGAATTGCATTTAGCCAGCAAGTCACTGGAGGTTTACTGGAAACCCTCGAGGCCTTTAGGAGACAGGTTTATTTCCTTGTTAAATATTATAGTATTATTTGTTGGTTATTTAGTTGGGGACCTTGTCATTTATGGATATCATCCCTGTGTGTGTATGAGGTTAGGGTACTACATTCTCTGTTTTGTCGCTTGAAATTACAACTTCTTTTATGCACACCTGACTGACCCAATAAATGTCACAATAGCTTTATCATACTGGGTTATTGTGATATATATGTATAGTTACAGTCTGGGCAACACTTTCATTTAAAAGAGTAATTGGACCAATCTTTTGCACTACAGATAGACCTCAGACCTTAAAATGTAAGACCACAATTGCAGAATGATAATACAGACTTGGAAATGGCCCTTCGAATTATGATTTAGTGGTGCACAATTTTCTTAAGAAAAAATTACCAAATAAGTGATGGAACAAATAGAATGGCCACTGCGAACACCAGACTTTGCTTGTACTTGTGTTGTGCTATGCAACTAAATATTTGCGATATATATATATATATATATATATATATATATATATATATATATATATACCGTCTATCTATCTATCTATCTATCTATCTATCTATCTCTTAATGAATTTTAACGTTAGAACTATATATATAGTTTAAACAAACATGAAAAAAAAAGAATATATATATTATATATATGAATATATATATATATATATATATATATATATATATCTCAGCATGATGTCATCCATCAGAGAGTATAAAACGTATGGTATCCCACTAATAAAGTAAGTGTATCAATGCCACTGTATAATTATTTCTGGAGTGCCACATTATATAGCTATTTGTCAAATAACTGTGAAGTAATAGTCCAGACATGACAGCTGCTGTAGTACATGTTATATATACGTTAGTACCTGTACTAGTTAGTATAATACCAGCAACCTGTTTAAATTCCTGGCATTATACTTGGGTAAGGCTGTGTTCAAACTACGTATATTTCAGTCAGTATTGCAACCAAAACCAGGAGTGGATTAAAAACACAGAAAGGCTCTGTTCACACAATGTTGAAATTGAGTGGATGGCCGCCATATAACAGTAAATAACTGCCATTATTTCAATATAACAGCCGTTGTTCTAAAATAACAGCAAATATTTGCCATTAAATGGTGGCCATCCACTCAATTTCAACATTGTGTGAACAGATCCTTTCTGTGTTTTCAATCCACTCCTGGTTTTGGTTGCAATACTGACTGAAATATACTGACTGAAATATACATATACTGACTGAAATATACGTAGTGTGAACGCAGCCTTATTCTAATTTCTTGATGTTCCGGATATTAGAAGATCTAGCAGTAAGAATTTATTTGTCTATATTTGGCTGTTGGTTACTTGGAAAGCACAAGGATACTGCTGCAAAATAATTCTGCAATATAAATTCATGGCAAGAGCTTGTTTGCAATACTGGGTAGGATGTGGGTTTGGCCATGAATCTTGTGAACTCAACTGACTGATGTATTATATGATTATTCTTCCCTTGAAGCATTGCTTCTGAGTGATATTAGCTTTGTACTATCTTGTCACAGAGTACTACATGGCAGTACACCACAGTTAGCTTATGGCTTCATAGTAGAGTCCCACTTGTACCAATGCTCCATAAAAATATCTTACACTAAAAATACTAAAGGAAATTTAGGATTAAATATTGACGTATAGTATTTCAACTAATAGGTGGTATTATCATTTTATAGCATGAGCCGGTTTGGCACATCTTCAGAGTGTGTTCACACATTAAGCTTTTTATTTGTAATTAATAAATACAAATGGTTCCTCTATATATGTCCTCTATTTATGACTTATTCCTGGCTTGTATTCAGTAAATGCAATTATTTTTCTGTACGTATGAACATACTTGTAAATAGCTTAAAGGGGTTATCCAGTGCTACAAAAACATGGCCACTTTATTTCAGAGACAACATGACTCTTGTCTCCAGTTCAGGTGCGGTTTGCAATTAAGCTCCATTCACTTCAATGGAACTGAGCAGCAAAACCCCGTCCAGGCTGGAGACAAGAGTGGGGCTGTCTCTGGAAGAAAGTTGCCATGTTTTTGTAGCGCTGGATAACCCCTTTAAAGCAAATGTACCAGTTGTACATTGCATTGCTTTTCTGTTTTTACCATGAATAGACCAGCGTCGGTCTATTAACAAGCATCATCCAGTCTATTACGGAGCACCGGCCCGGCCTGAAGCAATAAAGGCAGGCCAGCCATTGTAGGGCTCAGGCCCCATGTTGCCTGTAGTCTACTGTGGAAGCTTTCTAACTGTTAAAGAACACCAAAGGGCTATAATGGGCAGTTTGGATGATATGGGACCCTCGGAAACCATGGGCCCAAGGCAGCTGCTTAAACCACCCTGCTCCAATAATATGGATACAAAGTTTTGAAAAAAAAAGTATCTTTTAGAGAAGTGGTCACTGTTCTGATTTATAATTCTTCTTCCCTTGGCCTCATTATATACTGTCTGTGAAGTCACAGATGAGCTACTGTGAATGGGATCATAGTGCAGCCAGCCACAGCTGTTGCTGGAAGGGAGTAGTGCTTGTATTTGTTAAAGCTGATATGGACGCTAACATTTGGTTAACATTGCGAAGCAGGCAGTGAGTACCCATTGCCTTTTGTACAATTCCTTCAATTTATTGAATTCTTTTTTGTTATTTTCTTTTTATTATTATGCAAGTGTGTTTTTCCACTGCTGTAGAAGATAACAGATATTTCTTGGTAAATGCTTGAGTGATTTCTGAGTTTAATTTGTGATCTTAAGCCTTCTTATGTCAGCTGGGGTCTTACTGGAATCTCCTAACAAATTGATTCAACGAGTCAATTTGCTTCTTGTGGTTATTAACACAATATTGCTCCGAGTAATATCTAAAAAGAAGCATGAATACCTTGATTCAACAAAGAATGAATAACACATAAGCATAAGCAGTGCACTGAAGGTTACGCAACCTTTACTATAAATACATTGGATCCACTCTTATAAATTGAAATAAAACACCTAGCCATCCTCCTAATCAAGGTGTTCTGAAATCAGCTTCTAATCAAGACTCTATTCCCAAGGGATATGATTATACAGGATACCGGCCATTACCGCCTGCTGAATCCTTCAATCTTGACATTTCCAAGCTGTTTTAATAAAATAAATAACATTTCTTTACTGAAAGAGTGTTGTTGAATGTGTCTCTGTGATGTTACAGACCTATCTATTAGTCTGGAGTTTGCTGTAAACTGGATCCTTGGACTTTCTTTGTTTTTTGGGGTTTGGATAAATATTAGAGATGAGTGAATACGATTCGATCGAGATGGTATTCGATCGAATATTGCGGTATTCAAAAGATTTGAATTCAATCGAGTAGTGTGACGAATACGCGGGAAATATTCGAAAGCCCTCCCATCGCACTTGGCGCTTTTTTTAATCCAATCACCATGCAGGGAGGCCGTGAGGGACCCTGGGAGTAGGAACGCAGTGTCAAAACGGCGCCTACCCTCATTGGATGGCTGAACCACATGACCTCGAATATTTAATAATTGACTTCTGCCTCTCGACTACAGATGTGCTTTTAACCTAGCCAGGGAGAGATCTTTAAGCAGGGAGAGATAGTTTTTAGTAGGGTTTAGGTTAGGTAGGATAATTACTGAACCCAAAAGTCCTTTTCAGGGCTAAGATCCAGTGAAAAAGGTCATCTTTGAATCCAAAGCACTTCTCAGTGCTAAGAAATAGATGATATAACAGCAGCATCAGCAGCTTTATTCATTCCAATACCCTGTGTGTACAAGTGACTTATAGTGTCCCTGGTTTAGCCCACTGAGGGCACGTAAATGTTATACATATTGTGCCAGTTGCCCAGTAAAAGGCAAGTGATACCTATTGTGTCAGTTGCCCAGTAAAAGGCACGTGATACCTATAGTGCCAGTTGCCTAATCTCTGCTCTGCTGCGGCCTAGCGTTCGTACAGTGTAATGCGTGATATGCACGAATAACGTAATGCTTTACGAACACACATTGGAATCATATATGTAACGCTGCACATGAAATACGAAGGAAATGTGTGAACATTGCCATAAACATTCGTAAAGTGTTCGCAAATATTTTTCCTTTGTAAATGCGGAGAGTGGCATTAAAGTGCAATTTTGGGGTGTTGGGTGCACCCAGGCAGGCTCCCACTAATGTCCCAGTGTCATTATGGAGGTGTTGGCATCGTTTAGAAAGGTTTCATGGGGGACTTGGTGACCTCCAAGTGGTCGAATTTGGATTTCCAAGTGCCTTGAATTTTTTTCCCATAGACTATAATGGGATCGAATATTCATTCGAATAGTCGAATATCGGTGCCTATTTGATTCTAATTCTCGAAAGTCAAATATTTCACTACTCGCTCATCTCTAATAAATATACAATGCTGTCTTAAAAAAACCCACAACAACAACTTTGCGCAGTACTTAATTCAACAGTGTTCATCCAGCTGCTTCATCCATAGATAGATAGATACTGTAGATAGATAGAAATAGTATTGAGACATACCTTCTAGTCATCAAGTCAAAGGGGCCCTTTCTGCTACAGCTTCTACTGAGCTCCAATATTAATTGTCCTGCAGGAAATGTTGTTTTATTTTCATTCAGTCACAGTGCTCTCTGCTGACATCTCTGGTCCAGAAGGGAACTGTCCAGAGCAGGAGAGGTTTTCTATGTGGGTGCATAGAAAACCAAAACAGAGTTCCTATCTCGGCCAGAGATGTCAGCAGAGAGCACCGTGTCTGAATGAAAATAAAACATTTCCTGCATGACATACAGCAGCTAATAAGTATGGGAAGACTTGAGATTTTGAAATAGAAGTAAATTACAAAGCTATATAACTTTCTGACACCAGTTGATTTGAAAGAAAAAGATTTTCGCTGGACAACCTATTTAGGTTGTACCGTGTACTCTGGGTCTCTTAGTACTTACAATTACGGCTTATTCCAATATAAAGAGAGGTGCACACAACATATAGACAGAATGCATTTCAGCACCGGAAAGCGCTCTGTCTGTATGTTGTTTGCACTTCCCTTTATATTGGAATAAACCGTAATTGCAAGCAAGTCTTTGGTGAGTGTCCGGAACTTTCCTTCATTATCAAAGAACGAGCACAACTGATCGGGAGAATGAGCCGGTGGAAGTCAGAGTCAGCATAATGTGAGTCTATGGGGCATGTGTCCCATAGACATAAAGCAGAGAAAGGATCGGGCAGCAGCGTGGTCCTATAGGGGTCTCTACACTTAAACCGTAACCAATAAAAACTTTTGACATGTCTCTCTGAATTTTTTTTTTTAATGATATGTAAGCTTTAAGCCTCATTGTAATGTACATTTTAAAGAGTTATTCCAGGCAAAATGTACTGAGGAGCTATCCACCTTGATTCTCAGCACAATTTTTGTTACGTTTGTAGTTTAATCCATGTACTAATGATCTGGTGTGGTACACTGGGAGTGGGACTTTCTCCCTTAGTGCACCAATCCACGCTGGCCACACCACCCCTTCTAATGTATATGAGGGTGATGTTCTGTAGTGGTGTCACTCCACTGCTCTTCATTGCAGAATGCTGGATGAATATTCATTAGGGAAGTAGTCACACCCCAGTGCACCATCCACCTCATTAACATATGGATTAGACTACAGTATAAACTTAACAAAAACTGCACTGAGGATCAAGGTAAAGAAAATACCTTAATTCTCAGTGCCCTGTGTGCTATAGGTACAGATCAGATTTTTAAGTCCTAAAAGTAGATAAAGAGAACCAATCAAAAGGGTCAAAATATTAGACACGGTTATTCATTTATGGAGGAAAACGTCCAATGTCATATATCTTAAATGTGTCACTGTTGTTGTTTAACTTTCCTATGTACTTCTATTATTTTTTGTGCCATGGATTAGTTTTATTTACCTTCTAGGGTATGTGCACACTACGGAATATGCACAGAGACTTCTGCCATGCAGCCTCCGCCTAAAGTTCCACCCATCCCATTGACTCAATGATAATCGCTGGTGAATTCCAGCGTCCACCCAAAGAATTTACATGTCAATTCTTTGGGTGGATGGCGTATTTTTTTTTGTATTACCCCCTTGTGCATCATCAACTTTATAAACAGACCCAGTAAGACAGAGTAGTCGGCACTGCATAAAAGTATCCCCAATGTGTTTAATGTTCAAACAGGATGTCTGGTCATGTTCCTAGTGGTGTTGAGTCTTGGAGTTGTAGTACTTCAAAGGCAGTTTAAAAAATAGACAGGAATACAGCACTCACCATTAACTGTATAATCAGCTTAGAGAACTTTGGGGCTTCTGATCTTTCACTCATTTTCTACCTTACTTATAGGATGCAGTAACGTCACCGACCTGGCTGGCCTCTATCTAAGTATATGCTTTCAGAGCCTTTCAAATGGCTCTCAGGGTGGCCCTCCCTGATCACTGGGGCATCACAGTGGGGGACCCATACTGTCAGCGGGGAGAAGATTTCTCCTTAAACACCACAATGATTCACTCACCCCCCCCCCCCCTCCTCTGTTGTGGCGCTGGTCTCGTATCCTATGTAATTACCTACCCCCTGCCTGCTGTGCTGGTCCTGTATCATATATAAACAACCTGTGTACTCAGTAGGCCCGCCCCGCACCCTGGGGAAGGGTAAAGATTATCTTTATTTTCCTACATCTGTACAATCTGACTGAACTGGTGGTGTCTTAACACTGTAGACATTTTTTTTTTTACTTTTCCAGCCCTATGAACATCAAAAACTTATTCTGAGAGCCTCAGAATTCTCTTTTGTTAGTGCCATGTTACACATCCACAAACATGTTTTGTAAAGACCAGACTTTAATAGATCTCTGCTATTTAAATAAAGCAGGTCACCCACCCACGCAAGCTTGTCATGAAATTGTTTGAAAACACCTAATTTCCCTTTTAAATTATCTGCTAATCCCAAGGGTATTGCCAATCGCAGATATGTGATGTTGGATCATTTTCCTTACTAAATTACAAAGTCTAATCTCTTTGACTAATTTTGTTTTATTTGGTTCTACTTTTAGGACATGTGAAAATCTGATACAGTTTTAGGCCAAATTTATGAAGAAAAATTTGAAGGGTTCAAAAACTTTGAAGCATCATTTGAGAACACAGTGCTACAGAGAATTTCATATTTCATACAGTTATCCTACAGAAATCTATGCAGTTGCCAAGGGTATTGTCAAGGGGTTAAAAAGCATTTGTAGTACACCCATAGGATATGCCGTAAATATCTGATATATGAAGGTTTCAACTCATATTCATAAATTCATAAATAGAGTGTTTGGATATTTCCTTAACTCCCTATAGTGGTTGACTCTCCTTAGCATCTTTTTCTTTTAGAGACAAATTTTATAGAGACAAATTATATACATCGCTATTAGACGTAGTGATGCACCCGGCGGCCGATGATCTTAGGTCAGAACCTGAAAAACGTAACGAGGCACAAATATGGCTGTGTTTTGATCATTACGGAAGTAAATTAAAAGCATGGTCATTATTTAAAGAAGTTTTTGACCTTTTTTTAAACTTGAGTTAATATAGGGTTATGTTCACACAAGTTTTTTTGAGGTTAAAAGTAGAGATGAGCAAACCTCCAGCATGCTCGAGTCCATCCAAACCCGAGCCTTCTGCATAGCGGGGGCAGCTGAAGTTGGATAAAGCTCTAAGGTTGTCTGGAAAACATTAACACTAGAGATGAGCGAACCTGGAGCATGCTCGGGTCTATCCGAAACCGAACTTTCGGCATTTGATTAGCGGTGGCTGCTGAAGTTGGATAAAGCAATAAGGCTATGTGGAAAACATGGATATAGTCATTGGCTGTATCCATGTTTTCCAGACAACCTTGGGGCTTTATCCACGTTCAGCAGCCCCAGCTAATCTAATGCCAATCGTTTGGGTTCGGATGGACTCGAACCCGAACCCGGTTCGCTCATCTCTAATTAATACATTGATATGTTTTTCACATAGCCTTAGGGCTTTATCCAACTTCAGCAGCCCCCGCTATGCTGAATGCTCGGGTTCGGATGGACTTGAGCATGCTCGAGGTTAGCTCATCTCTAGTTAAAACATGGCCATATAATGATTATGATTATTACTTAAAGTGACACTGTCGGTCTCTTTTTGCATTATGACTTCTCTACACAGGTGTAAAGGGTAAAATTTGCAGTTTTCATTCCTTATTTTATATCATATGTCATGTTGCTTGTTCCAGCAAAAAGTGATCTTTTATCATCTGCGGATTGTGCAACCTAGTCGAAGCACCATGTAGCACACCCACAATGCCACCATAGGCCCCGCCCCCATGACGGAATCGCTGCATAGGCCCCGTCCCCTTGGCGGCCATTGGAAATGACCAGTCTAAAGGTCTAGGCCCCACCCCTTCTAGGTCAGCCCATACCATTGGCCGCTGAAGGGGGCAGGCCTACGGTGGTATAGGCGGGGCTAAGTGGTGCTTTGCCTGTGAAGCCGTGCCCAGGTAGCACAATCCACAGATGATAAAAGATCACTTTTTACTGGAACAAACACCATGACATATAATATAAAATAAGGTATAAAAACTGCAAAATGTACCCTTTACACTTCTGTAAAGAAGTCATAATGCAAAAAGGGGTGACAGTATCACTTTAAGGCAGTGTTTTTGCCTCCAAAACGTTGTATGAACATTCCTAAAGGTTTTTAATATTAAGGTTTTGAAATATGTTCTAGATGGCCGACCTTTTTGTCTGTAAAATAAATGTCTTTTCAGCCTTTAAGCACAGCCAATGTTGAAACATAGCCTTAGAGTTAAAGCATAAACACAATGTAACTGATGTGTAACGCCTGGAGTCGTGGATCCACTGAACCGTCACTAGCAATGGCACTAACTTCACCAGGGAGCAAAGTCTAAGGGGCCGCTGGTCTTCACCAGAGCCCACCGCAAGGCGGGATGGACCTGCTGCGGCAGGCAACCCCCAGGTCGCTACCCCTGGCTTGGTTGCTAGTGACGGCAGGCAAGGCGTGGCAGGAGCAGTAGGCAGGAGATAGTGCAGGCAGAGGTCTGTAGGTGCAATCACGGGTGGCAGGCAGTACTCAGGAACAATAGGAAGGCAGCGGACAGGGACTAGGGACCGGGTTAGCGGACGGGAACAAGGAACAAGGACTGAGGTCAGGAACAACATGGAGCTGGGCCAAACGCTATGGGAAGCATGTAGAGGCTCCAAAACCTGTGGTGGGGCAGGGCTGGGATTTATAGGAGAGTGTGTGAGCAGCAACCAATTAGGGGCGGACTGCCCCTTTAACTCAGAGACAGCCGGCGCGCGCGCCCTAGGAGGCGGGGACGCGTGCGCCGGCCGACACAGCGATGGACAGGAGCGGGCGAGGTGAGGCGCCCCCAGGGGCCGAAGCTGCAGCAGCGCCGGGTCCCTGCATGTGGACACCGGCGGCTGCAGGACAGGGTGAGGGGTGCGGCGGCGGTCCGGAGTGCGGGACGCCGCCGCAGCCCTGACAGTACCCCCCCCCTTTGGCCTCCCCCCTCTTTCTAGCCTGCAAGAATCCCTTGAGAAGGTCCCGATCCATGATATTAGACTCGGGTTCCCAGGATCTCTCCTCAGGACCAAAACCTCTCCAGTCCACTAGGAAGAAACGTCTTCCTCTGACAGTTTTCATGGCCAGAATGTCTTAAACAATGTAGATGTCGTCCGAGGCGGCTTGTGGAGCAGAGAACGAAGATTTATTGGAGAATCGGTTGAGGACCACTGGCTTTAAGAGGGAAACATGGAAGGCGTTCGGGATCTGCATAGTAGGGGGTAGACGGAGTTTGTAGGTGACTGGGTTGATGCGTTTTAGCACCGAGGAATCGAGGACCCAACTTGTAGCTGGGAATCTTGAGTCGGACATATTTGGCCGAGAGCCAGACTTTGTCACCTGGGAGAAAGTTTGTGGCAGGTCTCCTTTTCTTATCCGCCTGGTCCTTCATGCGGTCAGATGCCTTGAGCAAAGGTTGTCGAGTCTGTTCCCAGATCGTTTGCAGGTCAGACAACAATTCCTCCACGGCTGGGACCTCGGAGGATGGAGAGAGAGGCAGAGGAGGACGAGGGTGACGCCCATAGACCACATAGAAGGGTGACTTGCCTGTGGAACTCGAGTCCAGATGGTTGTATGAAAACTCTGCCCATGGAAGTAGGCTGGACCAGTTGTCTTGGCGAGCTGAGACAAAATGACGTAGATAGTTGCCCAGGATCTGGTTGACCCTCTCCACTTGCCCGTTGGTCTGGGGGTGATAGGCAGACGAGAAGTCCAACTTCACTTGGAGCTGTGAGCAGAGGGCAAGCCATAACTTTGAGACTAATTGTGAGCCTCTGTCGGACACGATGTGAAGGGGAAGACCATGTAAGCGGAAGATGTGTTGAAAGAACGACTGGGCCAGACGAGGAGCAGATGGAAGTCCAGGAAGAGCCACAAAATGAGACATCTTGGAGAAGCGGTCAGTGACCACCCAAATGACTGTGTTTCCCACAGATGGAGGCAAGTCTGTGATAAAGTCCATGCCTATGTGGCACCAGGGACGGCTTGGATCTGGCAAGGGCTGTAATAGGCCGGCAGGCCTTAGTCGGGAGGACTTGTTTTTGGCACAGATTGTACAGGAAGCCACAAAGTCTTTGACATCTTGGAAAAGGCTGGGCCACCAGTAGTGGCGGGAGATCAGTTGCCCAGTCTTTTGGACTCCGGGGTGCCTGGCCACCAATGAGGAATGTCCCCCTTCAGAATCCTTCCTCGAAGCGCAGGGCGAACATAGGTCTTTTCGGGGGGTACTCCCTGAAGAGCCAAAGTGGCGACTGGCATCAGACGATCGGGAGGTATGATGTGGCAGGGGAGAGTCCTCTTGTCCCATGACATCAGATGCTCGGGAGAGAGCATCGGCTTTCACGTTCTTCTCAGCCAGATGAAAATGGATAACAAAGTTGAAACGTGAAAAGAAAAGCGACCACCTGGCCTGCCGGGGATTGAGGCGTTGGGCCGATTGGAGGTAGAGAAGGTTCTTGTGGTCCGTGTAGATGTTGACCGGATGCCTAGCCCCCTCTAGGTGATGACAGCATGGCCACTGGAGAACAGCTGAGAGTTTGGCTGGATCCATCTGTAGACCTCGATCGGAGACAATATACCCAAGAAACAGAAGGCTGCACTGATGGAAAACGCATTTCTCCAGCTTGGCGTACAAACGATTGGCCCGTAATCTTCGTAGGACCTAACGTACTTGAGTCTGCTGGATGTGCTGCGATTGCTGCTGGATCTGCTGAGCCTGTTGGACGACCACTCTGGCTACGTCAAGGATTTCCGGCACCTTGCCGGGATCCATGGTTGGAGACTACTGTAACGCCTAGAGTCGTGGATCCACTGAACCGTCACTAGTGATGGCACTAACCTCACCAGGGAGCAAAGTCTAAGGGGCCGCTGGTTTTCACCAGAGCACGCCGCAAGACGGGATGGACTTGCTGCGGCAGGCGACCCCCAGGTCGCTACCCCTGGCTTGGTTGCTAGTGAAGGCAGGCAAGGCGTGGCAGGAGCAGTAGCCAGGAGATAGTGCAGGCAGAGGTCTGTAGGCGCAATCGCGGGTGGCAGGCAGTACTCAGGAACAATAGGAAGGCAGCGGACGGGAACAAGGAACAAGGACTGAGGTCAGGAACAACAGGGAGCTGGGCCAAACGCTATGGGAAGTATGTAGAGGCTCCAACACCTGTGGAGCCTGGAGCAGCAATCAATTAGGGGTGGACTGCCCCTTTAACTCTGAGACAGCCAGCGCGCGCCCTAGGAGGCGGGGACGCGCGCACCGGCCAGCACAGCGACGGACAGGAGCGGGGAGAGGTGAGGCGCCCCCAGGGGCTGAAGCAGCAGCAGCGCTGGGTCCCTGCATGTGGACACCGGCAGCTGCAGGACAGGGTGAGGGGGTGCGGCGGCGGTCCGGAGAGCGGGACGCCGCCGCAGCCCTGACATGATGTTAGCAAAACATTGAGTAGACTGACAAGTAGATTATTAGTCACAAGCAGTCCAGCCATGTAGTAAAGGTCAGTGTTGCCAGACCACAAGTCAAGACCTGGAATCTGTTTGTTTTCATTTTATGCATGTTTATGCATCCTCAGGTTTTCCATTTTTGTTTTTTGGCCACATTTTGGGATTTTAGCAGCATGAACAATTAATAATCTTCTCTGCTGTTAGCTAACAGATTGGTCTGGTATGGATGATTTGAGGGATAATTTGATTTACCCTGTGCACAATGGTACAATACAGCTAACAGCATTTGTGTGCCGATTAATTTTCGATATTACAGAATTGTTTAAATCTAAAATGTTATAAATTGCTCCTATTTTTGAACCGAGTTTTCTTTTATTTCTTGTCTTTTTCCTTTGTTGAAAAAAAAAATAAATGATCTCTCAGCCTACACACTAAACATAATAACAATGTACAGCTTGTACTGCAAATAATATACTTTTTCACACTGAGCTCGAAAATATGGTTGATATGAGAGGATTAGTAATAACTACAGATTTGTAAAATGACACTGTTATATTTTAATAATGCATATTTGTGTGCATGAATTAAATTTCTGAGGCAATTTTACATGTAAATTGTTAGATAATGATACAATGTTGCTCTCTTATAAGTTTTTTTTTTTCTTTTGCAATTGCATAAAGATATTTAAAAAATATTGCAAATTAGTGCCATATCTCCTTTAATTTAAACTTTTTCAATGTTTTTATTCCGTAATTATTGGATTAAATTCATGGTAAATAGAGTAAATGAGCTGTTTTCGAGGAGCATAGCTATGGAGAGTGCAGAGATAACAGTCACTTTTGGCTTTGGTGTCTGAATGGGTTCTCTTATATATAAGAAGACTTCACTACCATACATTTTATATGGCAGAAGTGTCAGTAATACATTTTGTGCTGTGACCCAAGGTTTTACAATTAAAGTTAATATGAACCAGTATAGGTTACCTTTGTAAAAAGATAAGCTCAATCTCAGGAAGAGAGAGAGGCTGGGTTCATTATATTAGTAGTAGCACAGACATAAGAACTGTGAGGGCCCTAAGAAGGTAATTTTTCTGTAGAGATCATATGGTGGTAATTAATGATCATGACAGTAAGAACCTAAAACCCCTATTAGCACTGTCACCCCTACTTGCTCCTCGTACCCCGCTCGCTGTCAGTGCTATTTCCCGTGTCTGCAGCAAGTGGGTAAGAGCAGGGGTGGGGGCTGCCTGGGTGATCGCTATATCGTCCGGGCAGCCCATAGAAGATAGCAGCGGTCTGCTGCCACCGCTCCTATTCATGGGGTGATGACAGCAAATCGTTGCTTACTTTGTCATTTGTCTTTCAACATGTTGAAAGACAACGACAGACAATGATCAGCCTACATAGTTCGTGTCGGCTGATTATTTTCTTCTATTACACCAGGAGATTATCAGCCGTAATCGTTTTGTTTAGTAGGGCCCTTATACTTAAAGGGGTCATCAAGCATTAGAATAACATGGCTGCTTTCTTTCTCCAAAGCACCTCTCGAATCCAGTATGTGGCTTTACAACTCTGTTCCAATGAAGTAAATAGAACTTGATTGCAAAAGCACTCCCAAACTGGAGACAGGAGTGGTGCTAGTTTTGGAAGAATGCAGCCATGTTTTTCTAATCCGGGATAACCCTTTGGTGCCTTTCAATGGAAGAACACTTTGAATGTTTCAAATAGTTAGCAGTCGTAATATTTTCTAACATATTTTGAAATTTGACAATGATACATTAATATTATCTATAACTATAAGATCTATGACTGATGAGTTTCATGCAAAGACTTGAATGGGTTATCCAGAATAAGAAAAAAAAACACAGCTACTTTCATGCAAAAAGAGCACTACCCCTGTCCACAGGTTTTGTGTGATATTACAATTCAGCTCCAATCACTTCAATGGAATAAAAAATTACACCTAAACTGATGACAGAAGAGTTACTTGTGTTATTTGTAAAAGTAAGGCTGGGCTCACATTATGTTTTTGTAATCCATTTTTGCAAAATGGTTAAATTTTTGTGCATCCATTTTTCCACTGAATTCCGTTATACGTAAAAAAAAAAATGGATGTGTTATGATCGTTTTTTTTATAACAGAAGTCAATGGAAAAACGGATCAAAACGGATGCGCACAATTGCATCTGTTTTTCCATCCGTTTTTTGCAAAATGGGTTGCAAAACATAGTGTGAACCCAGCCTAAGCTGCCATGGTTTTGTAAGCTTGGATAAGCCCTTTAAAGGCTATGGTCACCTTTGGAAACAGTATTCTTGCTTTGTAGTTTTTATGATACAAAATCCATGAGTCTTTCTACGAAAAAATAGTTGAGCTCATCTTAAGGCTAATATTAAATGGTTGGCCAAACTTCTAGCTGTGGCAATGTCACTTTAGGCCATGCTCACAGAACGCCTGGTCTCTGCAAAGATCATTCCAGCTGGTGCTGCAGTACCAGCTAAATGCTCTTTCCAGCTGCAGAGTTCTGACACGGGTGCATCAGCGCGCGCCAGCATCAGAACTCCCACAGCACACTATAAAGTGAGCGGCCGCTCACTTCATAGTGTGCACTGACATGGTTTCCTAGTAAATACGAACGTCCGTAAATCAATACAAAAATACATTGGTCGAGTGTCTATGGGATCCCGGCCGGAGCGTATACACATAGTATATGCTCCGGCCGGGAACCCTAGCGGTGCCGCAAACAACTGACATGTCAGTTTTCTGTGGCCGATATTCAGCAAATAGCGGCCGCAGAAAACTGACATGTCAGTTGTTTGTAGCACCACTAGGGGTCCCGGCCGGAGCATATACTATGTGTATACGCTCCGGCCGGGATCCCATAGACACTCCACCAACGTATTTTTTGTATTGACTACGGACGTTCGTATTAACTATGGCCTTAACTACGGTTGGAAATGGTCACATACTTCTTCATGTCGGCCATCTTATGCACAGACTCACCACAGAGTAAGGCAGCACATCCTGGTGGAGGGAACCAGATTTTAGCTGTTTTGGGGTACACAGGAAGCTGCAGTCAGTAAGTTCTGTGAGTACACTTACACTAATACACTAATACTGTACACTGAGCAATTTTATTATAAAGGGGCCAACCCTTTTAAGGTCCCTCCATGCCCTTATATAGTCATAAGACCTCCCCTCTGTCCACATTAGGCCCCAAGTTAGGCCTCATCTGTGCATCCATATAGTAGTTAGGACTCTTTGTGCAGGTAGGGTCTACAGTAGGTATTATCTTCCTGCAGCTATCCCCCTGTAGGTATACTCCCCAATATTAGCCCCAGTAGGTAGAACAATGGTGTCTCCTCTTCCTCCCCATTCTGCAATGAGTAGTGTAATTTGAATGCCAGAGAACAGTGGAAGAGAGCGGCCTCTTGTGCCTGTAGGCCTAATGCAGCCTGCAGCCACAAGATTGATTTATGGGGCAATGAGCCTATGGGTCTTTGCTCTATCAATCAGTTCACCGCATATAACTGTAGATGCAGTACTTGGCAGCAGAGCTCTAATGGCTCTGTGATTTCTGAAATTGCAAGCAACTAGACTGGTCCACAGGTTAAAATTTCAGTGCACATGTGGGGGAATATGCAATAGATGCCTTTGCATTCGTAGTTTCCTGATATCAAAGTTCTGACCCGTTCAAAAGTTTGGGGTCACATTGAAGTGTCCTTATTTTTGAAGGAAAATCACTGTACTTTTCAATGAAGATAATTTTAAATTAGTCCTAACTTTAAACAAATATACTCTATACATTGCTAATGTGGTAAATGACTATTCTATCTGCAAATGTCTGGTTTTTGGTGCAATATCTACATAGGTGTATAGAGGCCCATTTCCAGCAACTATCACTCCAGTGTTCTAATGGTACAATGTGTTTGCTCATTGGCTCAGAAGGCTAATTGATGATTAGAAAACCCTTGTGCAATCATGTTCACACATCTGAAAACAGTCTAGCTACAAAACTTACCTTCCTTTGAGCAGATTGACTTTCTGGAGCATCACATTTGTGGGGTCAATTAAACGCTCAAAATTGCCAGAAAAAGAGAACTTTCATCTGAAACTCGACAGTCTATTCTTGTTCTTAGAATTAGAAATTGCTAAGAAATTGAAGATTTCCTACAACGGTGTGTACTACTCCCTTCAGAGGACAGCACAAACAGGCTCTAACCAGAGTAGAAAAAGAAGTAGGAGGCCGCGTTGCACAACTAAGCAAGAAGATAAGCACATTAGAGTCTCTAGTTTGAGAAACAGACGCCTCACCGGTCCCCAACTGGCATCTTCATTAAATAGTACCCGCAAAACACCAGTGTCAACATCTACAGTGAAGAGGCGGCTGCAGGATTTGGGGCTTTAGGACAGAGTGGCAAAAAAAAGCCATATCTGAGACTGGCCAATAAAAGAAAAAGATTAAGATGGGCAAAATAACACAGACATTGGACAGAGGAAGACTGGAAAAAAGTGTTGTGTACGGATGAATCCAAGTTTGAGGTGTTTGGATTACAAAGAAGAACATTTGTGAGACGCAGAACAAATGAAAAGATGCTGGAACAATGCCTGTCGCCATCTGTTAAGCATGGTGGAGGTAATGTGATGGTCTGGGGTTGCTTTGGTGCTGGTAAGGTGGGAGATTTGTACAGGGTAAAAGGGATTCTGAATAAGGAAGGTTATCACTCAATTTTGCAACGCCATGCCATACCCAGTGGACAGCACTTGATTGGAGCCAATTTCATCCTACAACAGGACAATGACCCTACACACCCCTCCAAATTGTGCAAGAACTATTTACAGCAGAAGCAGCAGCTGGTATTCTATCGGTAATGGAGTGGCCAGCGCAGTCACCAGATCTGAACCCCATTGAGCTGTTGTGGGAGCAGCTTGACCGTATGGTACGCCAGAAGTGCCCATTAAACCAATCCAACTTGTGGGAGCTGCTTCTAGAAGCGTGGGGTGCAGTTTCTCCAGCTTACCTCAACAGATTAATAGCTAGAATGCCAAAAGTGTGTAATGCTGTAATTGCTGCAAAAGGTGGATTCTTTGACGAAAGCAAAGTGTGATGTAAAAACAATGTTATTTCAAATACAAATCATTATTTCTAACCTTGTCAATGTCTTGACTCTATTTTCTATTCATTTCACAACGTATGGTGATGAAGAAGTGTGACTTTTCATGGAAAACACAAAATTGTTTGGCTGACCCCAAACTTTTGAACGGTAGTATATATATATATATATATTGTAGGGATCTTCCCGGGGGATGGTGTGTTTGGACACAGTTCACAGCAGACTTGGACTTGTAAAATAACAGCTTGGCGTTTATTTGCAGCATAAACAGTCCATAACAGAAATATAGCAACACTGTGCTTTAAGAACAAAACAAAAAGGTCTTGCCCGTCTGGGCGCTAACTAACAACGCAGGTTACCTCTCTGGCACTTCAGTGGTCAGTATTGCGGGGTGTGAACAGGCCCCAGCAGCGGCTGTTTTCCCAGCTCTCTCCAAACAGCATGCAGGCTGTTCACTCCTGGCTGAGAGAGACTCCCCTGCACACTGAGCTCACCTTTTGCCTTCTCAGGCTGATTGGGATCAGAGCTCACCTGATCCCAAAACCCATACTGGATCGAGGGGGAGGGAATGGCAGATCCCACTACCAACCTATCCACCATTCCAGTAAATCCAGGCCCGGTAAAAATAAATAATAACTCAGCAGCATAGCACTGCTGAGCAACAGATCCCTCCTGGACTTACCACCTCACACTACGCATCAGCCTAGGTGAGATGTACACCCCCTCGAACACATCTCCAGTGACATGTCCACATATCCCCCCCCTCTTCTTCAGACCGGAGGGCTGAGCGTTTTGTCCCCACAGGCAGTGTACCCTTGATAGGGCGTCAGCATTCGCCTGTAATTTCCCTGGCCGGTGTTCTACAGTGAAATTGAAGTTTTGTAGGGACAGAAACCATCTAGTCACCCTTGCGTTTTTTTCTTTGTTAAGCTTCATCCATGTTAGGGGGGCATGGTCTGTCACTAACTTGAATCTCCTGCCTAGCAAGTAGTACTTCAGGGATTCGAGGGCCCACTTCACTGCCAGACACTCTCGCTCAACTATGGCATAGTTTTTCTCGGCCGGGGATAGCTTCCTACTTAAGTACATCACCGGGTGCTCCTCGCCATTCACGACCTGTGAGAGGACGGCACCTAACCCTGTGTTAGAGGCATCTGTCTGTACTAGAAACTCTCGCCTAAAGTCAGGGGTAACTAGCACAGGTTGTTGGCACAGGGCAGACTTAAGGCTTTGAAAAGCCTTCTCGGCCTCTGGAGTCCATGTCACCATTGCGGACTTCGCACCCTTTGTCAGGTCAGTTAGTGGGGCTGCAACTGAAGCAAAATTCGGCACAAACCTTCGGTAATAGCCCGTAATACCCAGGAAAGCTCTGACCTGTTTCTTTGTGAGGGGTTGAGGCCAATTCTGTATTGCCTCAATTTTATTTAGTTGTGGTTTCACTAACCCCCTCCCAATAATGTAGCCCAAGTATTTGGCCTCCTCTAAGGCTAGTGCACACTTCTCTGCATTGATGGTTAATCCCGCATCACTTATGGCATCTAACACCGCCTGGACCTTACAGAGGTGACTTTCCCAATCCGGGCTAAAAATGACCACATCATCGAGGTAGGCAGCGGAGTAATCACGATGTGGTCGCAGAATCAAGTCCATCAACCTCTGAAAAGTGGCAGGGGCTCCATGTAACCCGAATGGCATCACTACGTATTGGAAGAGCCCATCAGGGGTGGAGAATGCAGTCTTCTCTCTAGCCTTAGGAGTGAGTGGGATCTGCCAGTAGCCCTTAGTGAGATCGAGGGTAGTTATGTACCTGGCATTACCCATCCTTTCTATCAACTCATCTACCCTGGGCATGGGGTAGGCATCGAACTTGGAGATCTCATTTAACTTTCTAAAATCATTACAGAACCTCCAAGTTCCATTGGGCTTTGGGATTAACACAATCGGGCTGGACCACTCGCTCTGAGACACCTCAATGACTCCTAGGTCAAGCATACGTTTTACCTCGGATGATACCGCCTCCCTCCGGGCTTCTGGTATCCTATAGGGCTTAAGGTTTACTCTGCTTCTAGGCTCAGTTTCAATATGATGACTAATGAGATGCGTACGCCCTGGTAGGTCAGAAAACTTGTTTTTATTTTTCTGCAGGAACTCCTTAGCTTCCTGCTTCTGGGACACTGATAGGGTGTCACCAATCCTGACCGGAGGGATTGGTGGTGACAGATGACCAACAGGCTTTGTCGCCACCAAGGATTCCCTGTCTTTCCAGGGCTTGATCAAGTTTATGTGATAAACTTGGAAAGGCTTCCTTCTACCTGGTTGGTGTACCTTGTAGTTGACCTCACTGATCTTCTCTACAATTTCATAGGGACCCTGCCACTTGGCTAAGAATTTGCTTTCTACCGTGGGAACAAGTATGAGGACCCGGTCACCTGGGCTAAAGGTCCTGATTCTTGCAGAACGATTGTAAATTCTGCTTTGGCCCTCTTGCGCCCTCTGGAGGTGTTCCCTTACTAGGGGCATTACAGTGGCTATACGGTCCTGCATTTGTGCTACATGCTCTATAACACTCTTGTATGGGGTGGACTCACTTTCCCATGTCTCTTTCGCTATATCCAACAAACCCCTAGGGTGACGACCATAGACTAATTCGAAGGGAGAGAACCCTGTGGACGCTTGGGGTTCTTCCCTAATAGAAAACATCAGGTAAGGTAGTAAGTGATCCCAATCACGACCATCCTTTTCCACCACTTTTTTTAACATATGTTTTAGGGTTTTATTAAACCTCTCCACTAACCCGTCTGTCTGTGGGTGATATACAGAGGTACGTAGGTGTGAGATTTTAAACAGTTTGCATAGCTCTTTCATCACCTTTGACACAAATGGTGTACCTTGGTCGGTCAAGATTTCTTTGGGGATCCCCACCCTGGAAAACATATAAAACAATTCCCGTGCAATTGTTTTAGAGGCAGTGTTTCTTAGGGGTACAGCCTCAGGATAGCGGGTCGCGTAGTCCAACACAACTAGAATGTACTGGTGACCCCTAGCTGACTTTACAATGGGACCCACCAAGTCCATTGCGATCCGGTCAAAAGGTACCTCTATGATGGGGAGTGGGACCAAAGGACTGCGAAAATGCGACACTGGAGCGCTAAGCTGACATGTGGGGCACGACTCACAGTATTTTTTTATGTCAGCATAAATCGCAGTCCAATAAAACCTCTGGAGGACTCTCTCCTGTGTTTTATCTGTCCCCAAGTGGCCCCCAAGGACATGATTATGGGCCATGTCGAGTACCTGACGCCGGTACGACTTAGGCACCAGAAGCTGTTCCACCACCTCATCATTAATCCTAGTGACTCTATAGTAGAGATCATTAGTCATAGAAAAATGTGGAAATTTTTTCTCAGCTTCTGGCTCCTGAGGTACCCCATTCATAACAGTGACCTGCTCTCTAGCATTTTTGAGAGTGGGGTCCTGTAATTGTGCAGTACCAAAATTATCCCTAGACACCTCTAAGTCTGGAACATTCTGCGCAGTGGGAGGAGCCTCTTCCTCACCAGCCAGGACCTGCAAAGGAAAAGCATCATTTTCATCCTGTACATTTTGATCATTTACCGTGGGTAATGCAATAGACTTAGGGGTCTCCTTACTCCTTTCAGGGGATTGTTGTTTTCCCCATAGAGCCCAGAACAAAGGAAAATCACGCCCCAATATCACATTATGCATAAGGTTTTTAACCACACCCACTTCATACTGTACAGCGCCTAGTTCAGTCCCGACATTAGCCAGTACTATAGGGTAAACCTTTGTATCACCATGTATGCATACCACACTCATATGTCTTTTTGGCACAAAGTCCCCAGTCACCAGGCTGGCATGCACCAGGGTGACAAGGCTTCCTGAGTCCAGCAACGCCTTAACAGGGAAGTCATTTACAGTAATGTTGCAGACTTGTGGTTCAGTCTCTAGTCCAGTGACTGCAACAAAAGACGGCTCCGCAAATAGCGACTGACGCCGGCTAGCGTCACACTCCATGGGCTCAGTGGTAAGAGGGCAATGGGCAGACATATGTCCCGTCTCATGGCATCTCCAGCACTGGATAGGGCCTGGTCTCCTTGGCAGGGAGTCCTTTTTAGGGCCACTTAGCCACCGGGGACCATCACCAGTCTTTTGCCCTTGAGACACCACCTGAGCGCTCTTCCCTCTATCAGCACCCCTCCACACTCCCCCAATAGATGGAAGTCTCTTACCAGCTGACGGCACAGGTCTGGCACTCCGGGGAGGTGACGGTGCTGCAGGAACATCACGGAGGTAGTCCTCGGTCGCCTGGAACCTCTCCACAAGGCTGACGAGTTCGTCGGCACTCCTAGGGTCGCCTTGTCCCACCAAGCGTTGCAGATCAGCAGGAAGTGCGCGGAGGTAGCGATCCATCACGACCCTCTCTAGGATCTGTGCAGGAGTAGAGGTGTCTGGCTCCAACCACTTTCTTGCCAAATGAATCAGGTCGTACATCTGGGACCTCGCTGACTTGTCCAGACTGTAGCTCCAGTTGCGGACCCTCCGGGCACGGACAGCAGCAGTAACTCCTAGTCGGGCGAGTATCTCTGCTTTTAGCCGAGGATAGTCCTTGACCTCTTGCTCACTGAGGTCATAATAGGCCTTTTGAGGTTCGCCTGTTAAATAAGGCGCAATCACTTCTGCCCACTCAGTGGAGGGTAGCTTTTCTCGCTCAGCCACACGCTCAAAGACAGTTAAATAGGCCTCAACATCGTCATCAGCAGTCATCTTTTGCAGCGCACGCTGCACGGCTCTTCTCACAGACAAAGTCTCTGGCGCGGCTGCTGCCACCAGCTGGGGATTAGCACCTGCAGACGCCTCCTGCTTTGCTATCAGGTGCTCAATAAGTCTCTGTTGTTGAGCCATCGCTTGTTCGTGGCGCAGATTAGCGGCTGCCTGAGCCTGTTGTTGTGCGGCCAATGCTTGCTCATGGCGTAGGTTAGCGTCTGTCAGAGCCTGTTGTTGCTGCATATTAGCCTGCTGCTGTTGCAGACTCACTTGCATTAACTGCTTCATCATCTCCTCCATGTTGCTTGACTGTTTTTGGAGTGAAGCCGCAGCCTTCACCCAGGACATAAGCAGCTGTAGCCAAGTTGATGCACACCGTTGCCCCTAGCAACCGTTTTGCCCGCTCCGCAGCACCAATTGTAGGGATCTTCCCGGGGGATGGTGTGTTTGGACACAGTTCACAGCAGACTTGGACTTGTAAAATAACAGTTTGGTGTTTATTTGCAGCATAAACAGTCCATAACAGAAATATAGCAACACTGTGCTTTAAGAACAAAACAAAAAGGTCTTGCCCGTCTGGGCGCTAACTAACAACGCAGGTTACCTCTCTGGCACTTCAGTGGTCAGTATTGCGGGGTGTGAACAGGCCCCAGCAGCGGCTGTCTTCCCAGCTCTCTCCAAACAGCATGCAGGCTGTTCACTCCTGGCTGAGAGAGACTCCCCTGCACACTGAGCTCACCTTTTGCCTTCTCAGGCTGATTGGGATCAGAGCTCACCTGATCCCAAAACCCATACTGGATCGAGGGGGAGGGAATGGCAGATCCCACTACCAACCTATCCACCATTCCAGTAAATCCAGGCCCGGTAAAAATAAATAATAACTCAGCAGCATAGCACTGCTGAGCAACAGATCCCTCCTGGACTTACCACCTCACACTACGCATCAGCCTAGGTGAGATGTACACCCCCTCGAACACATCTCCAGTGACATGTCCACAATATATATATATATATATATATATATATATATAGTGGCCTGCATTATAGTTTCAGGCAACGCCCCCTGATTTACTGTTTAGCATTACACTATGGATTGAGAGGTTTAGCAGCAATATTGATGATAGGCTTTTTGGGGATATTTTTGTGTGGGCAAAACCACATATACTGGTGCAAGCAGAGACCAATAGAATTAGCGATCTGTGAACACAAGTGTAGATGGATTGGAAAAATGGATCTGCATGTGAAGCTGCCAAAAAATACACAAATTACAAATTGACTACTAATAAAATATGATCTGTAATCTTAGTTACAATTAAAGACTGTTACATCTGGTTGATAGTAAAAACCTAGGAGGAGATTTATCAAACTGGTGTAAAGTAGAATTGTCTTAGTTTCCCCTAGCAACCAATCAGATCCCACTTTTCATTCCTCACAGATTCTTTGAAAAAGGAAAGATGGAATCTTATTGGTTGCTAGGGGCAAATAAGACAATTCTACTTTACACCAGTTTGATAAATATCTCCCTTAGGGTACATTCACATGTATAGGATCTGCAGCACATCCACAGCAAATTTGATGGTGCAGATTTGAAGCTGTGTTAAGTTATTTAGATCAAATCTGCTGCAGATCTGCACCATCAAATCCGCTGCGATACGGTGCCTGTGAAGCTATCCTTAGTCTTTCTTCATTTTACATGTAGAGGGTGGCAAAAAAGTAGATAAAATTCATTAAAATTCATTTAAAGGGGTAGTGCGGCGCTAAGAAATTATTCACAAAATAACACACATTACACATTATATAACTTTGTAATGTATTTTATGTATGTGAATCGCCCCCTTCCCCGTGTTCCCCCACCCCCGCACGTGGACCCAGAAGTGTAGTGTACCATACATATCTGACGCGCGTCGTCTCCATCCCCGATCTTCTGTCAATGACGTAATCTTCAGGAGGCCGGCCGAATCGCTGCAGCCATCCCTGATGCCGGCCCCCCTCTGCCGCGTCATTGGCTGCTCAGCCGCGATTGGCTGAGCATAACTGTGCCAGGTAGCTGCATGGCCGCGGCTGCCTGACAATACCTCGCCTGCGCCGGAGGTATTGCCTCCCGAAGACTACGTCGTTGACAGAAGATCGGGGACTGGGACGACGCGCGTCAGGTATGTGTGGTACACTACACTTCCGGGTCCACGTGCGGGGGTGGGGGAACACGGGGAGGGGGGCGATTAATATACATAACATACATTACAAAGTTGTATAACTTTGTAATGTGTGTTATTTTGTGAATAATTTCTTAGTGCCGCAATACCCCTTTAAAACCCACTAAGGTTCTTAGACATAGCTTGTCTAACTTAGCTATATACAAGCAGTAGCAAATCCCCATAGAAAACCTCTTCTGCTCTCCAGACTGGAAATAATACACCACTTTTTGCAGGACATGCAGGAGCTAATAAGTACTGGAAGACTGAAGATTTTTAAATGGAAGTAAATTACAAATCCCCTTCATGTCCACAATCTGTATATATACGTTCCTACTGCACGGGGCAATGTATATATACATTACTGCAGTGAAGGGACTTTAAATGTGTGCGAGACTGCTCCAATGGGAGCGGTCTCACACACATCAGCGTCGCCTGCGCCGGAGGTATTGTCAGGCAGCCGCGGCCATGCAGCTGCCTGTCATTAGTCTCTTAAACACCACAATGCATAGTGATTGCTGTGCTTAAGCAAGTCAGTGACAGGATAAGCACCCGTCACCCACTGATTGGGACCCCTACAGTTATTCCTGACAAGCGGAGATCTCCTCACCTCCACCTTGTCGGATCGGCTATGTTCTGATAGTTTGCCCCTAGGCAGGCTCTTTGAGAAGATTGCCGACAGTACTAATCAATGCTAATCTATGGCATAGCATTAATAAGTATATGCAATACAATGATTGCATATGTAACTGTAGAAAAAAAAGTGTAAAAAAAAAGTAAAAAAAAAAATATTTAAAAACACCAGGATTGCTAGTTTTTTTTTTTATTATTATATTTAGGAAAAAAAATTAACAAAAAGGGATAACATTTTTTATTTTACATCACTATAATATCAATAAATTCAATACAAAGTCTCGGCACTCACCGATAGCATAATAGTAATCAGTTACCAATACCTTTCAAATGTGTTCTGCTGAACGTTCACATTTGTGTGGTAATGGATACCGAACAAAGATTGAAGATTGTGCCGGGAGTTTGTATTGAATTGTCTGCTGCAATTATATTTTTTCTACGTGCACCACCAGACTTAACACTGAGTGCCGCTTTTTCTACACTATAATACCAATAAAAACTAGAGACCATGGTGCAGAAAATAACACCACAACCAGCGCTGTAGGTGAAAAATGAAAGTGTTATGGCTCTTAGAAGGCAGGGAGGAGAGCACTGCTTCATTGTGACCTGGACATCAGTGCATTGATGGACTTTGTCATGAAGGGGTTAATGTACTTAAGGCTATGTTCACACTGCGTATGTTTCCGTCCATAGTTCGTACGCCGACGTACATGTGCGGCTGAAACTACGGGCGTGGGAAAAATCGACATGCGGCCGGATGCGTACGAACCGCGAACATACGCCCGTAGTATACTTATGCTTCCCTAGCTTGATTCGAAGCGATCTGAAACAGGTCATTTACTTGGAAATCTTTGCCCAGCCCAATAAAACTCACAGAACCTTTTGGATCGAAAAATAAAGTTTAATTTGGCTGAAATAAGTACTTCGTGTGGGACCGCATGGAAAGTCACGGCCGTGAGTTGGAACATTTCCATCCTCAAACAATGGTCTTGTTCATTTTTCGTGGTGCCGTATACGATCCGTCTGTAAGCTCATACGTAGTGTGCACTGTGCGGGGGTATATAGTATACTTTCAAGTGAACACATCAACCTCAAAACTACGTGCGTATATTCGCAGTTCGCACTACGGACGGAATCATACGCAGTGTGAACATAGCCTTATAATGCATGTATGAGGCTCTTTATTTATTTACTTATTCTGGGATGTAAATTCAACTTTAAGTTGTAATATTTTCTAAAATAATCCAATTTTTAGAATTGCCTTGGACCTACTGATGTCTGTAAAAAAAAAAAATCTACTTTGTCGTTTTTGTAACATTAATTTTTAGCAAATGTAAATGTTTTATGTATTAAAATATTTTTGCGGATATATTATACATTTGAAGTAAATAAGAGCTTCCAGTGTGCAGCATTTCTTAGAATTTGACCATCCATTAAATGGATATTGGATTTTTTGCAGGGGCTTACATCCATTCATTAATTTTCTTTGGCAAAAAAAGCATATAGGATGATCTTTGTGAATTCCTGTAACTACTCTGAATAGCAATACCTTTAAAAGGTATATGGAATTAAATTTAGCAATAGTACTGATATCATATTCAGCTGGATTTTAAAGTAATTTGGATCAGGTACCTAAGCATTAAAGTGTGAAACTTTATTAAAAGGTTTGTATGCATTGTTAGAAGGGTCTCCTGACATACATCATGTGTCAGTTTTGATTAACTCTGGCAATATTTAGTTGCTTCGGTAGAGGGTGAAGGGAGCTACAAGATGTGATACAAAAGCTCTGACAATAATTTCTATTTCCCAGGAAAACTTTGCTTAAAGAGAATGTACCACCAGGTACATCCTCTTTAACCTGAAGCCATGGATCGAACGGTTTCCCGTGCACGGCGCCGTTCTCTGCACCGGAACCGGACGGTGCTCAAGCACTGGAGGTAGGCCGGCCCGCCCCCAGTGGGAGGGAATTCGCTCCCCTGTATGACGCGGCTCCATTAGAATGAATGGTACCTTTATATAAATCCACTGTGGGAAGACTTTCTCCTTTACTTGGTTTCAGAAACTAAAGTTCATTCAGCTCCGAATATGCTGTTCTTCCCAGATATAATCATCATTTTGTTCAAGTGCATATTTTACCCAGTATATACCAGTATATATTTAAATTTCAGTATATACCTTCAAAACCAGCTAAATATGGCATAAACATTTTCTGGGCTTGTGACTCGTCAAACACCTACCCATTATAAGGTCAGCTCTACACTGGGAAACCAACTGATGGTCCTTGACAAGAAAACAATAGTGAACAAACAGAATTGGACCTAGTGAGCTCGTATAAAGGCTCTGGAAGAAATGTCACCACCGATAACTTCTTTATAACCATGGAACTAGCTAAGGTATTGAACTCCTGAAACACAATCCAGAACTCCAGGTATTGAACTCCAGAACACAATCCAAGCTTCAGGACTAGAGGTGACCGAACCTCGAGCATGCTCGAGTCGATCCGAACCCGAACTTTTGGCATTTGATTAGCGGTGGCTGCTGAAATTGGATAAAGCCCTAAGGCTATGTGGAAATCATGGATATAGTCATTGGCTGTATCCATGTTTTCCTGACAACTTTAGAGCTTTATCCAAGGTCAGCAGCCCCAACTAATCAAATACCGAACGTTCGGGTTCGGATTGACTCGAACCCAAACCCGGTTCGCTCATCTCTATTCAGGACAAAGGATTAACAAAGAAAGTTCCTGAAAGTTCTCCCAAATCAGCTATGTATGCCTGCAATTGAAGATCATAGTACAAAACGAATGATGATGAGAAACCATTTTCTTCGAGGTGCAGTAGAAATGATGCTTGGACGATGCATTGTGGTAGCATGGCAAGCAGCAGCTGGCCCTCAAATACCTCATGGTAGTCGTGGACCATCCCCTGTTGTTGGTAGTTGCTATGTCTGCCGAGACCTGAGGCAAAAACAACGTAAGACTAGAAAGTCTTGTGTGGTTTGTGTGAAACCCATTTGTGATGAACACTCAGTAGCAAAGACAACATGCATAACTTGCGAAGAAAATCAATAAAAAAAAGTTTCTTACATTTTTTTTAATAATGTAAGGGTAGCTTCACATGTACCGCATCGCTGCGTTTTTAATGGTGCGTTTTTAATGGTGCGTCTTTAACGCTGCGTTTTTGGTGCATTTTTCTACATGCGCGTTTTGATTTTCACATGATTTTCATGTGAAAATCAAAACTCGCATGTAAAAATCGCACCAAAAACGCAGCGTTAAAGACGCACTGTTAAAAACGCAGTGATACGGTACGTGTGAAGCTACCCTTAATGAACATTTTTTTTACTTTAGAATAATAATATAGCATTATCATTTTATTATATAATAATAATATTATCATTATCATAAAAAATATTATTCTTTTTTCCTTGCATTATCTTAATCCAAATATATGAGGGTACATTTGTACCTATGCAGCTTGTTATGGATGCAAAAATATCTTGACCCCTTATCTCGGAAGGGGGTGGAGATATTTTATTGAAATTCGGCCAATATATTCTGGACCAAAACTGCAGAGATGTCAAGAAATTTCAGCCCTCTACGACTTTTCAAAAAAAAATTATTCCAATTTTAAAACGGAATAGGTACAATTGTACCTAGTCAGCCGGACAAAGGTTAAAAAAACCCTTATGAACCCCCTCCCAATAAAAGTTTAAAATACCCCCTTGGCCATTATAAAAATATAAATAAATAAATAAACATATTACATATCGTAGCATGCAGAATTTTCCGATCTATTAAAATATAACATTATTGTTCGCACAGGGTGAACGGCGTAAACGGAAACAACCACAAAAAAACACCAGAATTGCTGATTTTATTAGATTATATATCACAAAAAAATTAATAAAGAGCAATCAAAATTTTTCTTCTACACCAATGTGATATTAATAAAAAACAAAGATCATGGCGCAAAAAAAGACACCCCAACCAGCCCTGTACGTGGAAAAATAAAAGCGCTATGTCTCTTAGAAGGCAGGGAGGAACATTGCATTAATTTGACCTGGACTTTTGTGCATCAAAGGGCTCTGTCTTGAAGGGGTTAAAAACAAACCCTATTCACCCATACTGTAAATTGGCAACAAGACAGTCAGAGCAGTAAAGGACACTTTTTGAAGCAGCAGGCCTACCATATTTGTCCAGGCAACAGCCTATAGCTCCTATCCCCAAGAAGACATAGTGACCTACACCAGATACAGTATACAGGTGCCCACCACCATACTGTCCCTTTCCCTAAACCTGTGAGAGAGTCCTTGAGATATAAAGCGAAAGTACCATCAGGTACATTGCTTTAAGATGCCAGTGCCATGGTCCTTTTTTGAACTCAACGTGGGCCTGCCCGCCCCCAGTGTGACGATCAGCCGTGTCACAGAGGGAAGGGGTTTTCATCACACTGGGGGTGGGGGCGATATAAAAGCATACCTAGATATTATGCTTCTCAGCAAATACAAAAAGTCCAGGCTTGAGACAGGTCTAATGTTTGAGTTGCCCCAGTTGGTGGCCTTGAACTACATAGGTATACACTGTATATAGCCATACAACTAAGGGCGCTGCTGATTATCCACACAATCTTACAGTCTTTCAGATTATTATTTTCCAATGTCGCACAGACGTTTGTCCAACCATTGTCTGCTTTTTGGAGGAGCATTGCAGTTTTTTTTTCTTTCATTCTTATTAGTCTATGGCTGAACTTTCTTATTAACTTTTGGGAGCCCAGTTTCAGACCTGGGAGTGCATTTGTAACTTTCTGAAAAAATTGATTTAGCTAAAAAGAACTAAAGAGATGTTAATCTATACCCTACTGAACCCTTGATCTCTACAATCTACAACTCATATGTTTTTATTGAGGACTTCATAGTGCAGGGTAATAGGGAAATATGGCAATAGTCTGTGTACAGATCCAGGAAGTGCTACCAAACAAGAGACTTCAAGGTAAAACTGACAAATTTACAGAAAAAAAGTCTACTTCCAATATGAGAAAATTTGTTTCAATCTGCAAAGCTTTCGCAAACCATTCCAAAGATAGTACAGCTAATGACAGAAGTAAAAAAAAAAAAAAAAAAAAAAATAATAGAATCTGTTCTAAATATTGAACTCCCAATTTTTTTTGCTCTCCCTTCCAAAAAGTTTTATCTAGGGATGAGCAGGAAAAAAAACTGCTCAGTTAACTAAGTAAGTTTTTGCAAGCTTGGCTAGGAGGTTTGCGAACTTAACATGAAAAAAATTGCAAATCTGCCTAACTAAACTTTTGAAAATTGTTTACTCATCTCTAGTTTTATTCAACATAAGATATTTTATATGAGATAATTATAGCAATGAACAAGATGTAGAACAGATAGAGATATTGGAATCAGGGCTAAGATCACATCTTAGAAAACCAGAAACACTGTGTGAATATATGGAAAAAAAACATATGTTCATTACTTTGACAGTCGGGTGCAGTGATACTGAGCTGAAACAGCTCTACATTTCTGTGTTTTCCCCTGAGATTACACACTCCTCCAGAAACAAAAAGGGAGACCCAGAAGCTGTAAAAAGTATACTTACCAACTTCTGAGGTCCCAGCCACCAGAATGTCAGCAGCCCGGCCACCACTCACAGAGCGGAGGGCAGTGGTTGCAATGTAGGTAGTAATCAGTATACAAAAGGGTAAGGGTCCTATTAGACAAATTGATTTTTTTAACGATTAGTGATTAACAATAAATGATTGCAAACAAAATTGTTTATCATTAACCTGAAATCGCTCACCATATTACACAGAACCATAGTCGTTAGTTACAAAGGTTACAACGATCATTACTACGATGGTTTACTGCATCTGATCCCAGCAAAAAGAAGAAATGACTTAAAATTGCACTGAATGATTAGTGAACGAATGCGGAATTACAGCGAACGATTAGTGAACGATTAACGATGATTTTAGGGTCAGATCTTAATGAGCACATGGGTCAGATCTATGAAACACGAACGATTTTTCAATCATTGCCTTAATTTACACGGAACCATTATGGTCTAAATTTGAATAATGTAACAATTTTTCGCATGATAATCGCCCCGTGTAATAGGGCTCTAAGAGAATATTTTTTTATTATATTTGAGTCATCAGAAATAAAACAAAGTGATTTTGTATAAAAAACACAATATTTTTTTATTATATTTGAGTCATCAGAAATAAAACCCAGTGATTTTGTATAAAAAACACAATATTTTTGGGAAATTTAGAATGAGATTATTTATTCCAAATTGATTCAATCTTCTCTCTAATGATTCACAATGCTGATACCTTTGGAGCTAGTATAATGTCCCTTTGGTGTTGTGCCGTTTGATATGCTGAGGGGTTGTATTGTTGGGTGGTGTAGTGCAACCTTAGGGCTCACCTTCTGAAACCTTCCTGTCACGGTGGGGTCCGAGGGTGCTGGGGCCCTTGTCTTCTTCAGCATACACACACAGGGACATATCATTTTTTAAAAAAAGTCTTCACACAATAGCGGTGAAAGTATATTAAGATTTTACTTGAAGGATAACTAGGTACATTCCAATATAAGGACATCTTATCGAGGACATATAATGGCTTGATCAGCATACCTAGTGGAGAAGACTTCAAGGATGACATAGACTGACCTGTTCCAGGGACTTTATAGTTCTTAGCCTTTATAAGGATACACGTGACTTGAGTTACTGAGAGGAAATGACGCTGCCAACACTCACTGACTTGCAGGAGGAAGACGCATAAACATAGAGGAATTGACGCTGTCGGCGCTCGCTATCTTGTAGGAGGAAGACGCATGGACCCACTGACTTGGAAGCCAGAAAGATGTGGACGGTGAGCGGGAGACCCTCAAACATCTCACCAATCCGACAGCAGGCACTAATAAAATACAGAGAATGTCCTGCTGAGACTTTGAAGACACATAATAGTCCCTATGGCTGGCTGGAAACAGGTTGGAAGGCTGAATATGAAGTCTGACAGGATCACTGAGGTGACGTAGGGGAGCCAGATGCATCTCTGGTGGAGCCAGAGCTCCAACTGACACTCACAAGACCGCACACCCCTTCTGGGTAGAAGGTGGGCGGAGCTAGCTTTCCCCTGACCAATCACTAGAGTGTGATAGGTTGCAGGGGAGGAGCACTGATCAAGCTCAACACTTGTCTCATTGAAGATTAATACATAACAACATATTAAATAAATATAAGAGAGAAAGTAATATCACCACAAGAGAGCTAGGAAAGAGCAGCAAATACATAGGCCCTAATACAGACTGTCTAGGGTTGCCAATAGCAACAATACATCTCCAGACGCCTGACAATAAATACAGTTTTGGGACATTACACTAGCATAATCTGACAAAGAATTAGAATTTTGTTCTCTGACAATCCACGTTTCACTTCAAGGTGCGTTGGAGTTACATGAATCATAAAAGTCATTTTATATTTGATAATGTCTCTTCTGAAGCACCATGTCTATCTACCTGTATGTTACTTTATTTTTGTTCTTAAGAAAATATCCTACTATGTCAGGGGGACATTTATGAACAATCTGCCTGAGGGGTACGCGAGGAAGAAGGTGTAAATTCGGCCCCTTCTCCCTGGCGTACGCCTGCTGTATGCCCCGCTGGCCGGATGGGCAGGATTGGGGAGATGGGGAGGACGTGACAAGGCAGGGAGGAGACGTGGACTTGCGCCTCGCAGGCGTAAATCATGATCCAAATCTACACCTGCAGCAGGTGATTTAGTACGCCGGGCGCAGGGTACGGGGCCTAATATAAGACCAGTGTACTTGTATGTTAGTCTAAATAAATCCCCCCCTCAGTGTCTATGTTCCCTCACTAAAAGGAACCACAGAGACAATTCCACTGTTGAAAACTGTTTGTGTCCAATGGGCGCAGATCCAGGTGAAAAAGCCAGGCAAAATGAAGTCTTATATAGCACACATAAGCACATTGACAAGGAGTTTTTGTCATGTGATCATGTCAATGTGATTATTGTATGTGTGCTATATAAGACTTTGTTTTGCTTTGCTTTTTTACCTTGACCTACGCCCGTTGGACCCAGTTGGGGAGTGAAGGATTTTGTGCTGCTGTTACTATCCCGTTGTGGCTGCCAGGGAGTGGCACAAAACCATCAGGTGAGAATCTCCATTTTCTCTCTTTCTTAATGCTCTACCTGATTTCTACACTTTGGAGTGAAGTTCATTTTTGTATTTTCAACGCTTGTATTGCCCCTGTGGTTCATTTATACATTTTTCCTCCATAAGACAAATAGATAATGCGTCTACCTTAGGAAGAAGCTTTCTCCCCTGTCCTGCTTACCTGGTCCGGGTCAGTCTTGACTTCCAGTCATACATACAGTATATGCACATATGCATAGAATAGACAAATCTCGACCCATTTTTTTCCTCAACAAATTTTGAATTCCTTTATATCCCATGTCTTATTGATTAGAAGGATTATAACCCCATCTAGGTTTGTGTGGTTGTCACAGAGATGTTTTACTATACATTCAATACATTTCCCTTTATTTTCTCAGAAAACAGTCTCTTTCTCAGCCTTTTACCTACCTACTATATGTAATTTTTTTTCATTTTTTCTTTTTTTTTTTTTTTTTAACTTTTGTCTGTTTTTCCTTTTTATAATACAATCCCTAGTCAACGCCAGAGATTTGGAAACAAGGTTACATAATACACCTTTTATTATTTTAAAGCAGTTGCTTCTGGGCAAATTTGTCACTAACATTACATTAATAAAAGTTGACTTAGCATGCTGGTAGCAATTGCTATTCTAATCTCTTTACAAGATATTTTTTCTAATGCAGTCTACAGATAAGAATATTCTAGAACTCTTATGACTAACATTTGGGCAAATTAATTGAAAGTTTAACTAAAACTTTAGGCAAGAGAAATTCTTCCATAAGGTCATTGTAGAAGGTCATTCTGATCTCATAAAATATTAAAAAACAGCAGTTATTTTTAAGGATGATACTATCTTTTGTAAAAAAAAAAAAAAAAAAAAAAACAACGTACAGACACTTAGAATGGAAACATAAAGAACAAATGTGAATAATTATTAGCGGTTTGAAGATTAATATTTAAAACCAGACTGGTATAAATATTGGCCTTTTTAAGTTTATTAAAATTTCACTAATTTGACTTTTAAATTTTTGACTTAAAAAAGAAAAATCAAGAGAGAATTAGATGTACTCCCAATGTGAAATCATTAATGGGCTTCTGTCACTCGAACAGATCATTTTAGTAAATGCAATCTGCTAGATGTTCTACCGAAGGTGAAATGTCATGTGCATTTACATGCCCTTGATTCATAGTAAGGTTAAAACATACCCATCAAGTTCAAACAATTCTTCTACAGTGGATGGAAACATTCTTCCATACAGAGAATGAAAATATCAACCAATCGACTAATTTTAAGGGGGGGGGGGGGCTTCCTGGCTTTAGATATGACATTCAGTAGAAATTCCTGGACCCATTATCCACATCAAGCAATCCATTTAGGCTCCTTGCTAACTTATAGCTGGATATAAATTCCATTTGTCCCATTTGGGAGAATATTGCAATTTTCTCAATATACTGTAGCAGTTGAGGTTGTGTTATGACTATTATTTTAGCATGAATCATAAAGAACTTCATGATACTGTGAAACCCTCTGTTCACTGGGTGTAACGCCCGGAGTAGTGGATCCACTGGACCGGCACCAGCGATGGCACAAACCTCACCAGGGAGCGGAGTCTAAGGGGCCGCTGGTTTTCACCAGAGCCCGCCGCAAGGCGGGATGGACTTGCTGCGGCAGGCGACCCCCAGGTCGCTACCCCTGGCTTGGTTGCTGGTGACGGCAGGCGAGGCGTGACAGGAGCAGGTACTGACAGTGGCGTGTAAGCGTACCGCAGGTGACAGGCTGAACACAGGAACAGCAGAGAGACGGGAAGCAGGAACCAGGGACTAGGAGTAGGGACTGGGTAGCGGACAGGAATCAGGAACAAGGACTAGGGACCAGGTAGCGGACAGGTATCAGGAACAACAGGGAGCTGGGCCAAACGCTATGGGAAGCATGTAGAGGCTCCAACACAGGGGACAGGGCATGCTGGGATTTATAGGGAGTGATTGGGTGCAACTACCAATTAGGGGCGGACTGGCCCTTTAAACCTGAGACAGCCGGCGCGCGCGCGCCCTAGGAGGCGGGGACGCGCGCGCCGGCCGGCACAGACGGAAGGAGGAGCGGGACGAGGTGAGGCGCCCCCCGGGGCCGAACAGACAGCAGCGCCGGGTCCCTGCACCAGGACCCCGGCGGCTGCCTGAGCTGGATGGCGGTTGCGGCGGCGTCCCGGAGCATGGGACGCCGCCGCGGCCATGACAGTACCCCCCCCCCTTTGGCCTCCCCCTCTTTCTTGCCTGCAGGAACCCCTTGATGAGATCTTTATCCAGGATGTTAGCCTCGGGTTCCCAGGACCTCTCCTCCGGACCAAATCCTCTCCAGTCCACCAGGAAGAAACGTCTCCCTCTGACAGTTTTCATGGCCAGAATATCTTTAACAACGTAGACGTCGTCTGAGACGGCTTGTGGAACAGAGAACGGAGACTGATCGGAGAACCGGTTGAGGACCACAGGCTTCAAGAGGGAGACATGGAAGGCGTTCGGAATCCGCATAGTAGGGGGCAGGCGGAGTTTGTAGGTGACAGGGTTTATGCGTTTCAGCACCGAAAAAGGACCAAGGAATCGGGGACCCAACTTGTAGCTGGGAATCTTGAGTCGAACATATTTGGCCGAGAGCCAGACTTTGTCACCTGGACGAAAATTTGTGGCAGGTCTCCTCTTCTTATCAGCCTGGTCCTTCATGCGTTCTGAGGCTTTGAGTAAGGACTGTCGAGTTTGTTCCCAGATCGACTGCAGGTCAGATAACAGCTCATCCAGAGGATGGAGAGAGAGGCAGAGGAGGACGAGGATGATGCCCGTAGACCACATAGAAAGGAGACTTGCCTGTGGAACTCGAGTCAAGATGGTTATAGGAGAATTCCGCCCATGGAAGGAGGTCGGACCAGTTGTCTTGGCGGCTGGACACAAAATGCCGTAGGTAGTTACCCAGGATCTGATTGACTCTCTCCACTTGCCCGTTAGACTGGGGATGGTAGGCTGATGAGAAGTCCAGCTTTACTTGGAGCTGCGAGCAGAGGGCATGCCAAAACTTAGAGACAAATTGAGAGCCTCGGTCGGACACAATGTGAAGAGGAAGTCCATGCAGGCGGAAGATGTGTCGGAAGAACAACTGAGCCAGACGAGGAGCAGAGGGTAGGCCAGGAAGAGCCACGAAGTGAGCCATTTTAGAGAAGCGGTCCGTCACCACCCAAATAACAGTATTGCCCGCAGATGGTGGTAGGTCGGTGATGAAATCCATCCCAATGTGGTGCCAGGGATGGTCCGGGACTGGCAAGGGCAAAAGTAGGCCGGCAGGTCTTTGACGGGGAGACTTATTCCTGGCACAGACTGCACAGGAAGCCACAAAATCCTTGACATCCTGGAGGAGATTGGGCCACCAGTAGTGACGGGAGATCAATTGCCCAGTCTTTTGAGTTCCTGGATGCCCGGCCACCAAAGAGGAATGCCCCCACTTCAAGATGCGTCTACGGAGCGCGGGGCGCACATAAGTCTTCCCGGGGGGCAGTCTCTGCAGAGCAGAAGTAGCAACTGGTACTAGGCGGTCGGGAGGTATTATGTGACGAGGAGATTCCTCTTGCCCCATGACATCGGATGCTCGGGATAATGCATCGGCCTTTAGGTTCCTCTCGGCTGGACGAAAATGGATGGTAAAGTTGAACCGAGAGAAGAAGAGAGACCACCTGGCCTGCCGGGGATTGAGGCGTTGAGCCGACTGGAGGTAGAGGAGGTTCTTGTGGTCCGTGTAGATGTTAACGGGGTGTTTAGCCCCCTCTAGTAGATGACGCCACTCCTCCAGTGCCAACTTAATGGCCAGGAGTTCACGGTCCTCAATAGTATAGTTCCTCTCGGCAGGGGAGAAAGTCCTAGAAAAGAACCCGCAGGTTCTGGTCTTGCCTGCTGTGTCCCTTTGCGAGAGAACGGCTCCTGCGCCCACAGAAGAAGCATCGACCTTGAGAGAAAACTGCCTGGAGACATCCGGGCGGACTAGGGCAGGAGCAGAGGCAAAGGCAGACTTGAGGCTATTGAAGGCTTGTTCGGCCTCTGGAGGCCAACGTCTGGGGTCCGCCTTCTTTTTAGTGAGAGCCACAATGGGTGCGACCAGGGTAGAAAAGTGAGGGATGAATTGCCGATAATAGTTGGCGAATCCAAGGAAACGCTGGATTGCTCTAAGTCCCACAGGGCGTGGCCATTGGAGGACAGCTGAGAGCTTGGCCGGGTCCATTTGTAGACCCTGGTCGGAGACGATATAGCCAAGAAATGGAAGACTGCGCTGATGGAAAACACACTTTTCAAGCTTGGCGTATAAATGGTTGGCCCGTAGTCTTCGGAGGACCTGACGCACTTGTGCCACATGAGTCTGCTGATCCGGGGAGAAGACCAAAATGTCGTCCAAATAGACAATGACGCAGACATAGAAGAGGTCTCGGAAGATGTCGTTCACGAATTCCTGGAAGACCGCTGGAGCATTACATAGGCCGAATGGCATGACCAGGTATTCGTAGTGCCCATCTCTGGTGTTGAAAGCGGTCTTCCATTCGTCTCCTTTACGAATACGGATCAAGTTATACGCTCCCCTGAGATCCAGCTTGGAGAAGATCTTAGCTCCACGAAGACGGTCGAATAGTTCAGGAATAAGTGGAAGAGGATAGCGGTTCTTAACAGTCACCTTATTCAAGCCCCGGTAGTCTATGCATGGGCGAAGGGAACCGTCCTTCTTCTGGACAAAGAAGAATCCTGCGCCAGCGGGAGACGTGGATTTACGAATAAAGCCCTTTTGTAAGTGCTCCCGGATGTAGGAGGACATGGCTTCAGTCTCGGGCACAGAGAGAGGGTATACCCGACCACGTGGAGGAGATGCCCCGGGAAGAAGGTCTATAGGGCAATCATAGACCCGATGGGGTGGTAGAGAGTCCGCCTCCTTGGCCGAGAAAACATCACCGAAATCTTGGTAGTCCTCTGGTAGACCGGCTAGAGGCTTGTCATTAGCAGGAGACCTCGTAGAGCACTTGGGTTGAGGAGATCTCAGACACCGGTTATGACAGTCCTGGCCCCAGCTGAGAACCTCCCCAGTTCTCCAGTCCAGCTTAGGGGCATGAAATTGCAGCCAAGGAAGGCCCAGCAGGATGTTAGAGGAGGAATGGCTCAACACATAGAAGGAGATCCTCTCCTGATGTAAGGCGCCCACCCGGAGGGCTAGGGGTGCCGTCTGGCAGTGCACAGTTTCGGTAAGAATCTCCCCCGTAACCGAAGAGATAGACCGAGGTTGGGCTAGCTGGATCACGGGTAGCCGCCATCTTTGGACCAAAGAAGCAGAGATGAAACTGCCAGCAGAGCCAGAGTCGATGAGGGCAGAAGTCTGGAAAACTTGCCCTGTAGGTGTCTGGATGGAGACGGGTATAGTCAACCTTGGAGAGGTGGCATTCACACCTAGGGAGGCCTCTCCCACCGGACCTAGGTGCGAGCGTTTCCCGGACGCTGAGGACGTTGGGGACATCTCTGCCGGTAGTGATCTGCACCACCGCAATAGAGACAGAGATTCAGCTCCATGCGGCGGGCTCTCTCATCAGTCGTCAGGCGAGCTCGTTCCACCTGCATAGGGACTTCTGGAGGCGACTGGAGTATGGGAGCAACGGGACTCTGGAACACCGGTGCCAGCCGAGGAAGGCGACGGGGCAGGCTCAGTCGTCGTTCCTGCCGGACCTCCTCCTCTCTCTCGGAAAACCGGTTGTCGACTCTGGTAGCCAGTAGGATAAGATCGTTTAGAGAAGGAGGAAGATCGCGGGCGGAGAGTACGTCTTTTACTCGGCTGGATAGACCCTTCTTGAAGGTGGCTATTAGGGCGGCCTCATTCCAGTCCAATTCAGCTGCCAGGGTGCGGAACTGGATGGCGTAGTCACCGACAGAGGAGCTCCCTTGTGAGAGGTTGAGAAGAGCAGTCTCGGCTGAGGTGGCACGGGCAGGTTCCTCAAAGACGGAGCGAAACTCGGCCAGGAAGGCCTGGAGATTGGCAGCAACAGGATCATCACGGTCCCACAGTGGCGTGGCCCAGGCCAGAGCTCTACCCTCCAATAGGCTGATGATAAAGGCCACTTTAGAGCGCTCGGTGGGAAACTGACCACTTAACAGTTCAATATGCATTGTGCATTGAGTCAGGAATCCCCTGCACAACTTGGGATCACCTCCATATTTATTCGGGAGGGCCAATCGGAGTCCCGAAGTGGTTGCAGGTGGTGGTGGGCGCTGGCCTGTAGTATGCTGCTGTAGGGCGGCAGTCAATTGCTGGATTTGCTGCGACTGCTGCTGGATCTGTTGAGCCTGTTGAGCGACCACTCTGGCGACGTCACGGATATCAGGCACCTCGCGGGGATCCATGGTTGGAGCCTACTGTAACGCCCGGAGTAGTGGATCCACTGGACCGGCACCAGCGATGGCACAAACCTCACCAGGGAGCGGAGTCTAAGGGGCCGCTGGTTTTCACCAGAGCCCGCCGCAAGGCGGGATGGACTTGCTGCGGCAGGCGACCCCCAGGTCGCTACCCCTGGCTTGGTTGCTGGTGACGGCAGGCGAGGCGTGACAGGAGCAGGTACTGACAGTGGCGTGTAAGCGTACCGCAGGTGACAGGCTGAACACAGGAACAGCAGAGAGACGGGAAGCAGGAACCAGGGACTAGGAGTAGGGACTGGGTAGCGGACAGGAATCAGGAACAAGGACTAGGGACCAGGTAGCGGACAGGTATCAGGAACAACAGGGAGCTGGGCCAAACGCTATGGGAAGCATGTAGAGGCTCCAACACAGGGGACAGGGCATGCTGGGATTTATAGGGAGTGATTGGGTGCAACTACCAATTAGGGGCGGACTGGCCCTTTAAATCTGAGACAGCCGGCGCGCGCGCCCTAGGAGGCGGGGACGCGCGCGCCGGCCGGCACAGACGGAAGGAGGAGCGGGACGAGGTGAGGCGCCCCCCGGGGCCGAACAGACAGCAGCGCCGAGTCCCTGCACCAGGACCCCGGCGGCTGCCTGAGCTGGATGGCGGTTGCGGCGGCGTCCCGGAACACGGGACGCCGCCGCGGCCATGACACTGGGTAATAGTTACTAAAGCAAATTTTTGCAAAAACTAAGACAGAGAAACCTAGAAATGCTCTAGATTTATCAAAGTAGCTCGACTCAAGCTGCCTGATAAATCTGGCTCATTCATATGCTTTCTGTCTATGTTACCACACCGTATTTTTTGGACATTTGATGGACGCCTTTATGGATGGTCCTCATTTAGAGTCCAAATAGGAGCCGAATGGCATTTGTAGAAATGATGGCTTACATTATGAAATAAAAGCTGTTATTAAAACTCAAAATGACAGACGTCTATTAACATGGATGCTAAGCAGCCAAATATAGGTGGTATGTTAACATCTAAGGGTGCTATTACAAGGGCTGATGGTGGCCTGATCAATAATGTAAACGAATCTGCTAGATCGACGCTCATTTACTAGACCTATTTAGAGATGAGCGAACTTTTCAAAAGTTCGGTCAGACCGGACTTTGTTTTTTTTTTTCCGAAAGTTCGGTTCCACCGAATTTCTGATTTCTTCGGATTTCATAGTTTAAAGCATCTATATGATACAGATGTATTTGGTTGAATTTAGGGCTCTACATGTCAGTAACATCGTTATCTTTTCAATATCTTAAAGTCATTTTTTTTTTTAGACTTCAATATCCACCATCAGGGTCTATGCAGTAAATTCACCATTACAGAGTCTATGCAGGAAATTCACCATTGCAGGGTCTATGCAGAAAACTCACCATTACAGGGTCTATGCAGGAAATTCACCATTACAGGGTCTATGCAGGAAAAAGGTCACAAATGCAGTGAAGGAGCAGCAGTAGTCATTGGAGGCCATTGGAGGTCCAGCAATAGTCATTTAAGGCCAGTACAGGAGCAGCAGTAGTCAACATGGAGGCCAGGCAGGAGCAGCAGTAGCCAACATGGAGGGCAGGCAGGATCAGCAGTAGCCAACATGGAGGCCAGGCAGGAGCAGGAGCAGCAGTAGCCAACAGGGAGGCCAGGCAGCAGCAACAGTAGTCAACATGGAGGGCAGGCAGGATCAGCAGTAGCCAACATGAAGGCCAGGCAGGAGCAGCAGTAGCCAACATGGAGGCCAAGCAGGAGCAGCAGGCAGCAGTAGCCAACATGGAGGCCAGGCAGTAGCAGCATTAGTCAACATGGATGCCAGTTAAGTCCCAGCAGAAGTCAACATGGAGGCCAATTAAGGCCAAGCAGAAGCCAACAAGGAGGCAAGGGCAGGCACACCAGTAGTCAACCTAGATGCCAGTAAAGGCCCAGCAGCAGCCAACATGGATGCAAGTTAAGGCCCAGCAGTAGCCAACATGGAGGCAAGGGCAGGCACAGCAGTAGTCAACATGGATGCCAGTTAAGGCCCAGCAGTAGCCAACATGGAGGAGAGGGCAGGCACACCAGTAGTCAACCTGGATGCCAGTTAAACCCAGCAGTAGCCAACAAGAAGGAAAGGGCAGGCAAACCAGTACTCAACCTAGATGTCAGTTAAGGCCCAGCAGTACCACCAAGGAGGCAAGGGCAGGCACACCAGTAGTCAATTTAAATGCCAGTTAAGGCCCAGCAGTAGCCAACATGGAGACAAGTGCAGGCACAGCAGTAGTCAACACAAATGCTAGTTAAGGCCCAGCAGTAGCCAACATGGAGACAAGTGCAGGCACAGCGGTAGTCAACATGGATGCCAGTTAAGGCCCAGTAGTAGCCAACATGGATGCCAGTTAAGGCCCAGCAGTAGTCAACATGGATGCCATTTAAGGCCCAGCAGTAGTCAACATGGAGGCAAGGGCAGGCACACCAGTAGTCAACCTAGATGCCAGTTAAGGCCCAGCAGCAGCCAACATGGATGCCATTTAAGGCCCAGCAGTAGCCAACATGGAGGCAAGGGCAGGCACAGCAGTAGTCAACATGGATGCCAGTTAAGGCCCAGCAGTAGCCAACATGGAGCCAAGGGCAGGAGCAACAGTAGTCAACATGGAGTCCAGCAAGGAGAAACAGTATCCAACATGGAGACCAGGCAGGAGCAACAGTAGCCAACATGGAGGCCAGTACAGGAGCAGCAGTAGTCAACATGGAGGCAAGGGCAGGCACACCAGTAGTCAACCTAGATGCGAGTTAAGGCCCAGCAGTAGTCAACATGGATGCCAGTTAAGGCCCAGCAGTAGCCAACATGGAGGCAAGGGCAGGCACAGCAGTAGTCAACATGGATGCCAGTTAAGGCCCAGCAGTAGCCAATATGGAGGTCAGTGAAGGCCCAGCAGTAGCCAATATGGAGGCCAGTGAAGGCTCAGCAGTAGCCAAGATGGAGGCAAGAGCAGGAGTAGCAGTTGTAATAGGGTGACATGAGCAGCAGAAGCAGAATAATGAGGTCCATGGACAGGCGAGAGGTAGCAGGGCAGCAGGAATGGTAGAATGACCAGTAAGGTCTACTTCACATATAGGCCATAAGAGATGCAGAAAATGTCCTACATCTTGGTGACAACAGGACCAAATCCTACTCTGGTATCAGGAGCAGGTGTCACAAAGTCCTTATCTATCTATGTGCCGTTCATTTTGATGAAAGTCAGACATTCCACACTATCACAGGACAATCTGGTTCTTCTGGGACTGACAATATGACCTGCTGCGCTGAAAACTCGCTCGGATGACACACTGCTGGCCAGACAGGAGAGTATGTCCAAAGAAAATTCAGCAAGTCGTGGCCAGACATCTAATTTTCCCACCCATTAGTCCAGGGATTCCAAAAATATCTGGACTTGCTGTTTGAGGTGTGCCACCATGTCATGCTGCTGTGCGGGTGCTCCTGTTACCCCAGCCTGTGGCTGCATGAAAGCATGCATTATGGACATCAGGCTCAGACTAGTGCCGCTGCTCATGCCACCCAAGCTGCTAGAGGAGGATGTGGAGGAGGCAGCGCTGCTGGTGTGGCCCTGGTGGGAATGGCGTAAAGGAGAGCGCCATGTTCTAAAGGCTGCCACTAACTGTGCACCCAGCTCCTCTTTATAATAATTCTTTTTTTCCTTACGTTGGGAAGGGTGAATGAATTCACACAGCTTGTTGCGATATCGTGGGTCCAGTAGTGTGGCCACCCAGAACTCGTCCCGTTGACGAATCCTTTGCAAGCGTTGGTCAGCCCGAAAGCATATCAACATGCGCTTAGCCATTTCCACCAGGGAGTGGAATGGAGACCCCGCCTCCGTCTTCACAGCATACTGCCAATAGGTACTGCCTCAGTCCTCCTCATCCTCCTCATAGCCCTGCATATCCTCCTCTGGCCCCCCTCTGGTCTGGCAGGAAGGCTCATCTCCTTCTCCTCCACCCGTTTCCCCTAAGAGTTCCTGTGCCTTCAGGTCCTCCTCCTCCTCAACTTCCTCTCCCTCCTCTTCCGCCAAGCCTTCTTCCAGCGGCCCAGGCTGCGACAGTGGCAAGACCTCTTCCCCCTCGCCACAGCATCGAATCAGCTCCAGTACATGAAGCTAGGGTATGATGGTGCTCAGTCCTGTGTCTTGCCCACTGATCAGAAAGGTGGCCTCCTCAAAGGGTTGTCGCAAGCGCAGGTGTCACGCATGAGCTGCCACTGGCTGAGCTCCAGGTTACACAGGGGAGTTGCCGTGTCCACCTGCATGAAGAGGAAATCAGTCAAGGCCTTCCTCTGCTAATAGAGCCTGTCCAGCATGTGGAGGGTGGAGTTCCATTCCTCCTCCAAGACCATTCCTCCTCTGCAGGTCGAGGAGGATGTGGTGAGAGCGACTTGAATGGCTAAAATGGTTACACAGCTTTCAAGCCATTGACAGCACAGTCTGTACATGGGATGAAGACTTTAGAAAGTGTGTAACTATTAGGTTTAACCCCTTAACGACATAGGGCATATATATTTCCACCCTGATGCCGTTAAGGAAGTTCAGAGCGGGGCCGCGCGGCGACCCCGCTCTGAACCGCGGCGGTCCCGGGTGCCGCTTATAGCCCGGGACCGCCGGTATTAGCGGGCACGGTCCTATCGCCGTGCCCACTAATACAGTAATCAGATGCAGCTGTCAAACATGACAGCTGCATCTGATTACCGGACGCAGCACTTCCCTGGTGTCTAGTGGAGGAAATCGCTCCTCCGGGATGTTATCCCGGAGGAGCGATCTCCGTTTCTGAACCCGGCCGGGGACCGCTCCAAGATGGCGCCATCCCCGGCTCGGCACTCGTTTACTTCCGGCTGCAGCAGCCTAGAGTGCCTATCTCATGGATCTTTGCAGCATATCTATGCTGCAGAGATCTCTATGAGAGATCAAAGCACTTATAGTAGAAGTCCCCTAGGGGGGCTTCTAGTATAAGTGTAAAAGAAAAAAAAAAAGGGTTGTTAATAGTAAAAAGCCCCCTCCCCTAATAAAAGTCAGAATCACCCCCCTTTTCCCAGGTTATAAATAAAAGTAAATAAATAAATAAACAAACATATTTGCTATCGCCACGTGTGTAATCGGCCGAACTATTAATTAATCACATTCCTGATCTCGCACGGTAAATGGCGTCAGCGCAAAAAAATCCCAAAGTGCAAAATTGCGCATTTTGGTCGCATCAAATTAAGAAAAATTGTAATAAAAAGCGATCAAAAAGTCGTATATGCACAATCAAGGTACCGATAGAAATATCACATCATGGCGCAAAAAATGACACCTCACACAGCCCCATAGACCAAAGGATAAAAGCGCTATAAGCCTGGGAACGGAGCAGTTTTAAGTGACGTATATTTGTTGACAATGGTTTGAATTTTTTACAGGCCATCAGATACAATATAAGTTATACATGTTACATATCGTTTTATTCGTAACGACTTGAGGAACACATATAACAAGTCAGTTTTACCCCAGGGCGAATAGCGTAAAAACACATTTCCCCCAAATAAACAAAATGCGTTTTTTTTTTCAATTTCACCATACATTTATTTTTTTACTGGATTCACAGTGTACTTTATGCAAAAATTCAGCCTGTTATTGCAAAGTACAATTAGTGACGCAAAAAATAAGGGCTCATATTGGTTTCTAGGTGGAAAAATGCAAGTGCTATGGCCTTTTAAGCACAAGGAGGAAAAAACGAAAATGCAAAAATCGAAATTGGCTCTGTCCTTAAGGGGTTAAAACATTGTATATATATATATATATATATATATATATATATATATATCACTTTTTTAAGATATAATGCTATACACCTGCACCAGGTATTTTTTGTCTCTCAGGATAAGACGGATGTGATATACACACTATCAGAAGGGTCCAAGTATAGAAATTGTCTATATATATAGCACTTTTTTAAAGATATTATGCTATACACCTGCACCAGGTATTTTTGTCTCTCAGGATAAGACGGATGTGATATTCACACTCAGAAGTATAGGACTTGTATATCTGTACAGCACGTTTTTGTTCCGTGCACCCTTTGCTGTCCTATGCCTAATCTATCTTTCGTCCTCTCTATATTTCTCTCTCAATCACTAGATGTTTCTCCTCTCCGCTTTCCTAATCTTTCCTTTCCTACAATATCTTCTCAGTAGTCTGTAGTACACAACAGCAGCAGCACCAGCAGCTTTTTGTCAATGACTAGCTCTGCGCACTGTTAACAGTATGCTTCCTCTCTCTCTCTCTTTCTCTCTACACACTGCGTGGTGCGGTAGACCTCTTAAAGCAATACCGACGTCACACAGGGGGTGGGCTAGTGCAAGATCCCTGCTGATTTGATGTGTTCTGGGCATCATGGGAAAGCTCTTTTCCCGCCCAGAACACTTCCTGCTTTCTAGAAAGGCGGCTGCCATTTTAGAAAGCATGAAAAAAGAAAAAATCGGAGCAGATTTACAAAAATCCAAATCCGATCGGACTCGAATTTTTGGAAAAATCCGAACCGGATCCCATACCCGCCAAACCAGTTCGCTCATCTCTAGACCTATTACACGGCCCAATAATCACTTAGCAAGGGCTGCTTGGACATCGTTAGCTATGTCCTTGACGCCTTTGCCTGTTTACCTGGCCATGCAGTGCAGTGTGATTGAGAAAGCAAGAAGCACATTGGCTCCCACTTTGCTGCTCCCTCTTCCGGTGCTGCAATGTATGAGTAACGTCACTCATATGGAGAGAGCCAAATCTGGAAGACTACAGTGGTACATATGGCATCTTTATTTTATTCCCATTTACAGAGGAAGGTGGCTACAGGGGCGTAGGGAGAGGGGAACACTATGAGAGAGGATGAGGAGAAGAGGGGTGGGATGTGCTGTAATGGCTAACTGACGGAGCCTAATTTGGGGGTATAGTCTACTGGGTTAGTGCCATGTGGAGTGTATACAAGTGAGCAACATACTGGGAGATGGGATGCCTACACGTGGGGGAATACATACTTTGGGGGGGGGCTACACATAGTGGAATACATACTGGGCGGATATGATGCCTGCATAAATGAAAAAAAAACAGATCAATGATCACAGAGCTAACCTGCGGACCTAAATCGTGGTGCTTAAAAATTACTGGATATGTGAAAGTATGGGTGAAAGGTAGGGGCGTACTCATTCTAGCTTTCAGCATTTCAGAAGCTTGGGAAAGCCTCTTTGACATTTTGCCTAGGAAAATAAGGGCATTTTTCTAGAATATGGAAGCACAGGTTTGAATAAAGAACTTTAATCTCATATTTATGTTTTTTTTTTAAATTGAAATTCTATTCAGTAACTGTCTGCTTGCTATCACAAAGGAAAGGAAACCTTACATACACTCTAGTCTTCATAGAAGGTCTTTTTTTAACACATTAAATTCAGAGTAGGAAAATGTTTTAATGACAGTAAAAAAAATAATCAATTCAAATTCAATTAAATTTGGTTTACACCGCAAGCAAACATTTTACTTCTACTTAATGACATTTAGCTACTTCCCTGGTAGATGAGCTACTTGAATAATTTTCATAATGTAATAGTATAGTAGGATGACCAGATATCCTTATGTTTATGTGTGAAATAAATTAACCCTTTAATGACCGGGGCATACATTTACACCCCCGCAGCCTGGGCCCTGGCGCAAAAGGGTATAAAGGTACACCCTGCCAGGGGGCCGCACTATGAAACAAGCTCAGGGTTTTTTTGTGATTCTTTTTGTCATAAAATTGTCAAAACTTAGCTGAAATTCACCATTGAAACAGTGATAATACTACTACTAAATGTATTTTTTTTTCTTTGTGGAGTTTTTTTTTTTAGTCCCTAATGTTTTTTGTTTTTTGCAAAATACGCTTATAAAATATGCTTCAGTAATTGAAAGACACCACCCAACATTTGTTACTAGAGGTAGGGATTCTATTATTTATACATATAAGAAATGGAAACCCAAAGAGGAAATATATTTGGTATTGCAGAACTATTAAAATATCACGTTATTGAAAAGGCACTGTGAACTGTGCAAATGAAAAAGAATGTCAGAATTATGTTTTTAAGTCCAATCACATCCCATAAAAAGAAAGAAAAAGGGGTAAAAAAATCAAATATATGCAAGTATGGTACCGATAAAAACAAACTGCAGATCATTGCACAAATGGGCTCTAAAACAGCTCTATAGCCATTAAAAATGTATGTTATAGTAGTCAGATTCAGATGCTATAAAGCATTTTTGTAAGTAGTAAAACAGTAAAACCATACAAATGAGGTAAAAATTACATAGAAACTTTTGTTTTGTCGTTTTCTTAGAAGACAGACAGTAATTAGATTGTATTATGACACAGCTTAGGCTTCTACGTGTCATGTGGCTCACATTTATCAAAGAGCGCTGGAATCTTTCTCCGCATTTCCTGTTTATGCAAATGAGAGTCAAGCAATGCTAAACAGGGTCCTTTGAAAATCTGAAGCCATATGTGCGGAGAAAATAGAACCCAATTAGAAGATTAAGGAGAAAAGGCATCAAAGTACAGCATGGGATCCATGCATCTAATGGAAATTATGCATTCGTTTTTATTAACCTCAGCTAGATTTACTGTGCTATGCTCATGTAATACACAAAACACTCAGAAATGGGCCATCCTTGTGATATTTATGGCACTTCATTTTCATATATTCAATTTAAACATTAAACGTGTACATGTCAAGAAAAATACCTTTGATATTTCATTAGACATTTCGAAATTTATTAATGACCGATCATTCCTGTGTTATTTTATGGGGAGGGTTAGGTTGCAGCCAGACAGCTCTGACTGCAGTTTACCTCTCTGAGAACAAAGGGGTCAAGCTGTGAGTTTCCATCACGCCTGACCCCTTTCTCCCCTGACATCATCTGTTTGCTGACGGTCGGGGGAACCCCATACACCATATTCTGATGGCTTAACCTACAATGAGTGATGAGTGTGGATGATAACAGTATAAATTGTATGGGGATCCGGACCGGGCTATTGATCCTCATAAAAGAAAGCTGAGCCAGTCTCTCAGTGCTGGCTATTAAGGTTCATACCCTGATCCCAACTCCCCCTGTCTATTTTTGCGTTCCCTGTACCTTATTCCTCTGCTTGATTTACCTGTTACCTGACCTTCCGCCTGACCTTTGACTATGCGATTGTTTACTGATTTTGTACTGTGTTGCCCGTTTGGTTCTGACTTTGGTTTGTTGACTCTTCTTTTGATTTTGTTTGTCTGTCTTAATCTGTGTTACAAGAGCAGGGACCACCTTCGTGGTTGTTCGCGGCTGCCTAAGGCTGTTTGAGGCAAGTAGGTAGGGATCCCTATCTCCCTATCTCCCTGTCCTGACAATAGACAGGTCAGGCAGCTGGGTCAAAACCAGAAGACAACAGAGGTACCATGTCAGAGACAAGCAAATAGTTTGGTAATGTACTGCAGTAAAAGTCAGGGCAGGCGGATAGCAAGGACAGTCTGGGTATAAATTCAGAGTGTAGAAAAAGAGAGAAGGTATACAGAAGAATCCAACGTACGCTTAGCTTGCTAGTAAACTAGACTGATTAGCAAGGGGTTAACTAACTTAGAGTGTAATTTAGGAGGTCAATGATCTGGTCCAAAATGTAATTGGACCATCCCCTTGATCTCCACAGACACCTGGTACCAAAACACAGTGACTGGCAGGAAACCAGTCAGTCACAGAAATCACCAAAATCAGACAAAGTTAACCGTGAAGTAACCAGACGGAACCATGCATTTAACAGATGGGTATGAAAAGGAATCAATTACTGGGGTAAAAGAAATAGGACAGTGTTTGGATACATGCTAAAACAAACACAAAAACCAGACTAGCTTTGCAGTCTCAGCCACACACCATGAGCTGAGGGATGTGCCAAGCTTAAAACACGGTGATTGGCTTAGTGGGTTGTCACTCCCAAGAGAACAGTGACAGCCCAGTCAGCCAATCACTGACTGTGTAGCTTAGTCAGTGATTGGCTGAGTGGGCTGATACTCTTGTCTTGGGAGTGAGAGCATGCTCAGCCAATTACTGGTCATGGTGCTATCCCGTTTCAATTAGGCAGTGATTGGTTGAGCGGGGTGTCACTTTTGAGACGAGAGTGACAGACCGCTCAGCCAATAACTGACTGACTGAGACAGGACAGTGTCTTGGCCACTGACTGGCTCTCGTCTGGGGATTTACAGCCCACTCAATCACTAGCCCTGGTGCTGACCTGTCTGTCAGTAATTGGTTGAGCAAAACCTTTTGTACAGTTCGCAACGGACCTCGATTAGTAAAATTCGGTTCGCCCATCTCTACTTAGAACCCTTGTGATTGCCACCCGAAAAAAAAAAAGCTGCTTTAAGTAGGAGGTCCAGACAAAGATAGAATTTTTTCTACAGGGCCTATCATATCTATCTACACCACTAGTCAGCAGGCTACAATACACTGTTTATAGCAAATTGTATTCTCCCTATGTAATATCTTCTTGTTTCTGTTGATGGACTGGTGCTTTATTATGAGAACATTCCCAGATGCCAATGTTACAGAAATAATTGTAGAAAATGGAGTCATTAGCAGGAAAATAATAATTTACTTTGTTTAAATGAATTGCCTGCCATGATAGCTCATTGCAAATAGTATGTAGACGTTAAGAATGCTAGCCTCCTGTACTTGATCAGTGAATCTTTTTAAAAATACAATGACATATTAAATGGCACTTAACAGTGTCTTTACTAGAAGGACTGCAAGGTGACTTATCTGTGCACTGTAAAGACCCAACAAACAATTGCTTTCCCTAACCACATAAAGTCCGTCACTATCAGCCTTGCACATTTCTTTGTTCTTTTCAGTCTACAAAGCTTTTCATAGGGACTGGCATTAAAAACATGTTCATCAGTCCACAGAGAACATTTTGTCTGCTTAGATTGCAATGCCGTTTTGTCATACTTAGCCAGTCGAATGTATGGAGCTCCAAGTACGGCTGAAGAGTGAAATATGATTGCAATCTATAAGTCTTTATTATGAGACGAGAATTGAATTTAGACTGGTCATCAATCCAGCCATTTCATTGAGTTGTGAATACTATTCTAAATGAATACAGATTTACAATTGTAAAAGTCAGTTTTCATTTACGTTTCTTATATAAAGACCTGGATAATATCTTTATCTCAGGTTGTACATTGTTATTTTTTTTTTCTAATCATTGTAATCATTTTTTTTTTTACCTCTTGCATTGACAATAGAGTTTATGTTGGAGTTATTTTTCTTGTGTGAACTGCCATTCCTCTGGTAAAGTGTGAGTAACATAAAAAAGGACATCCGACTGATAGCAAGCGGTTTCAGGTGGACCTGTCACACTGTTCGGGTTTGGCAATGATCTCCGAACCTGAATGCTCAGTGAATGGTTCCCCGCAGCTAGTGAAGTTAGATGCCACTCTAGGGCTGCCAGGAAAACATTCATACAGCCTATGGCTATGTTCACACCTAGTAAGAGATTGGCCGTTCCGTGGCCCCGCCGGATAACGGAACGTTCGTTCTTAGAGAAGATCATCCCATCAGAACTCCCGCATCCCGCATCAGCCACATGCTCCATATTGTGCACTGACAGGGTTTTCTGCGGCCGATATTCAATAAATAGCGGCCGCAGAAAACTGACATGTCAATTTCTAGCTGCGCCGCTAGGGATCCCGGCCGGAGTGTATACTATGTGTATACACTCCGGCTGAGATCCCTCAGAAGGCAGCACAATGTAAGGTTCGTATAAATTACGGCCGTTGTTCAAATCAGCAACAACGGCCGTGATTAATATGAAACTTACATTGTGTGAACATAGCCTATGGCTGTATCCATGTTATCCTGGACCTCCTAGGAAAGCATCCAACTTCATCAGCCGCGGGGAATGAAACGCCAAGCAGCGTTGCTAAACCCGAGCAGTCTTACTGATCCCTTCAGCACTAATGACAAGGTCCCCATATATTTTATAATTCTGATGGCGAAACCCTCTGCTTGCCATCTGCATAAAGTGAATAAGGCTCTACCAAGACACCCAAGAAGACGAGATAGTGGTTGGGCATGATGGAAAATCAATGCCTGACCCTTGCTCTGGCTGCTGCTTACCCCTCCCCTTCCCATAGAGAACACAGAAACTTTTAGCTATGCTGACTGTTCATTTGTATGGAGGAAACAGAGGCCACCTTAAGGCAAGCTGTACAGAAAAGATATTGACCAATAGTTACCTCTGCCAACCCATCTGAAAATCCGTTTTTATGGTGCGTTCACACCTACAGGATCTGCAGCTGATTTTCTGCAGCAGATTTGCTGATTTTCTGCAGCAGATTTCCTTTAAATAACTGAACACAGCATCAAATCTGCTGCAGATCTGCTGCAGATCCTGTAGGTGTGAACGCACCCTTAATAAATAAAGCTTCCAGAACAAAAGCATTCAGAGTTTTGTAATCCCACTGTCCAATCCTTTTCTTTTATACCAACTGCTATTTGGGTGAAGTTGGAACCCCCCCAAAAAAACACTTTTTTTGAGTGGAGTGGACATTTCTAAAAGCTACATAAAATAATCTGGGCTAAAACTCACTACACTTAAGCCTTTATACCGCTTTACATCTAAGCCACACCCTTTTTCTCGGAGGAAGTGCAAATATTATTAAAACACAGAAAAGTTACAAAACTAACTATGTGTCAAATTAAAAAGTGTCCCTTTAATGAATAATTTCAATTAACGTCTCTGGCACTATTGTCTAGCTATGCCATAGTTACATAGTTAGTAAGGTTTAAAGAAGACAAGGGTCCATCAAGTCCAACCAAGAGAAACCCTACTGCGTTGATCCAGAGGAAGGCAAAAACCCCTATAAGGCAGATGACAATTGCCCCATCACAGGGAGAAAATTCCTTCTCGACTCCAATGGCAATCAGAATAATCCCCGAATCAACGTATCACCAGAAATCTAATGCCCATATATTCAAGAAAAGCATTCAGGCCTCCTTTAAAAGTATTTAATGAATCGGCCATGACAACATCATGTGGCAGAGAGTTCCACAGTCTTACTGCTCTTACAGTAAAGAATCCCCATCTGTGCTGATGGTGAAACCTTCTTTCTTCTAGACGTAGAGGATGCCCTCTTGTCATAGTTACAGGCCGAGGAGTAAAAAGATCACTACAAAGATCTCTGTACTGCCCAGTCATATATTTGTACATTGTGATTAGATCGCCCCTAAGACATCTTTTTTCTAAACTAAAAAGCCCCAAGCTTGATAACTTGTCTTGGTACTGTAACCCACCCATTCCCTTAATGACCTTGGTTGCCCTCCTTGCCAGATGTTTTTGAATCTTTAAGTACATGATTAATGATTCCCCCCCCCAAAGAATATGTTACTTTACTGATCCATGTTTATCTATTATCTATTCTGTATGAGCTGCATTGTTAATTCTATATTAATAAGATTCTATTGATTCTAGACAGTCTACAGAATTTCTTCTGTAAAGAGTAACTGTTGTCTCACATAAATCAATAGTACTAGTGATAAGCAAGTACTAAAATGCTCGGCTGCTCATTACTCGAGACGAGTATTTCCCAAAACTCGAGTGCTCGTTTCGAGTAACGAACCCTATTGAAGTCAATGGGAGACTCAAGCTTTTTTGCAGGAGACTCAAGTTTGGTAGAGAGAAGGTGGTGTCAAAACCTGTCAATTTCAGAAATTGATGGAAACACAACGGAAATGGACAGGAAACAGCAGGGGCAGCATGTATGGATGCCTCTGAGGCTGCCTAATGGCACCATTATGCCGAATTCTGTGCAAAAGCCTGGTTAAAACAGAGGGACAGCAATGCATTCTGGAACCTGTAGTACTGAGTACATCTGCTCAACCAGGAAATACAGAAAACCACAAAACAAATGGATTTTTGGTAGTTTCAAAACTGGAATAGATAGGTAATAAATAATGCTATATGCTTCTGCAGAAGTTTCATTTTTTTCTTGCCTCGATCCGGTGTTCCCCGTTAAGAAAAAAAAAAAAAGAAGAAAATATTAAATTAAGAAAAAATTACAATATATCTATACATCTATAACTAAACAACCAATGAAAAGTGAGATAAGTGCAGAACTTTAAACTTTTACAATGTGAACTATGAACTGAAAACAGTCACCCAATAATAGTGACATCCCATTCCCTAAATGACTAATGTGACAATTCTAAGTGCTAACTGGTTTAAGTGCTAACAAAAAAGCATGAGCACAGCTAGATAGATTTCTCTCTCATACTGTGCAAACTTACAATATGTATATATCCCAACAAATTAAACTGAAGGGTAACCATCATTTCTAAATTTCTGACATGTCACCAAACTTGTTATGGTTCTAGTGCTGACCCTAACCCTACTTGCTTAAAGGAAGGGGCAGAGGGCCCTCAGCAGAGTACGGCATCTGTTCCTTCCTGATTATCACTTCCCGGATAGAAAAACAAAAACAAAAAGGTGATGACCTGACCACCTCTGCCCTATTTTGGCAACTGTTGGGGGTAAGGAGGCTGACATGTCAATATGAAAGTCACGTCAATCGTTCTATGAAGTGAAAGTTACCCTCCCCTTTAAAGGGGTTGTCCAGCGATAAAAAATTATTCACAGAATAACACACATTACAAAGTTATACAACTTTGTAATGTATGTTATGTCTGTGAATGGCCCCCTTCCCCGTGTCCCACCACCCCCACCCGTGTACCCGGAAGTGTGGTGCGCTATACATTACCTGTCGCGTGCCGACCACGGTCTCCGATCGTCAGCAGTGACGTCTTCTTCGGGAGCTTGGCGGATCTTCCCGAGTGCCGGCCGCCCTCTGCAGCGTCATCCGAAGCTCAGCCGCGATTGGCTGAGCATAACTGTGCTCAGCCAATCGCGGCTGAGCAGCTGATGACGTGGCCGCGTCATCAGCCGCTCAGCCGCGATTGGCTGAGCACAGTTATGCTCAGCCAATCGCGGCTGAGCTTCGGATGACGCTGCAGAGGGTGGCCGGCACTCGGGAAGATCCGCCAAGCTCCCGAAGAAGACGTCACTGCTGACGATCGGAGACCGTGGACGACACGATATGCGGTGAGTATAATGCACCACACTTCCGGGTCTAGCGTGGGTGGGGGGAAACACGGGGAAGGGGGCCATTCACAGACATAACATACATTACAAAGTTGTATAACTTTGTAATGTGTGTTATTCTGTGAATAATTTTTTATCGCCGGACAACCCCTTTAAGGCACAAACAGCATTAACAAACTATTAACTGTGGCGGTGTGTATCCTAAACTTAATTTTTGTCAACTCTCCTCAATTTCCGCACTCTCCTCCTCACTTTGAATTACATCCATTACAACAACCTCACTGTCTGACAACCGGGTCTCATTGTCATCATCAGACATCTCTTCCAACCCCGCTTGCAAGTCCCCACTCTCATCACCCACTGACTGCGTGAGCTGCATAGTTTGGGCATCAGGACAGATTGACTGCTCCGGTTGCTCTGACTCAGGGAAGGGTCCAGAAAAGAGTTCCTGGGAGCATAGTGGCTGAATCCCTTCTTTTCCTGGAGGGGCCAGGCTGTGGGGAAGGAGGCTGAGCTAATGGAGCAAGGGTTCCACTCCCTTGGGTAGCGTGGGTGGACTGCGTTGAAGACTGGGTGGTGGATAAGTTACTGGACACATTATCCGCTATCCACGTGATTACCTGTTCACACTGCTGCTGTTTCAATAACGGTCTACCATGAGACTCCGTAGGATGGGCAAAGAAGCTAGGGAGTGGATGTCTGCCGTGTGCCACTGCTACCTCCTCAACAGGTGCTGCTGTGTCACCCTGCCCTGAACCATGGCCTCTGGCAACCACATGACCTGGAAACCCACATCCAAGCCCACACCCTCGATCCTTACCCCTGGGGTTCACCATTTTATGGACACTGCACAGTATGGAACTTAGATAGGCCTTGCGTATGAAATACAGAAATCTGGAAAAATACTTGTAGTACCCACTGGTTTGGTGGGGCTGTACGGTACAATCTGGTAGTGGCTGGACCTAGATACACACTGTGATACCCCCTTACAATGAGCAGTGAAGTACTATGCAGGATGTACTACAAATCTCAGCAATATAGTTTAGTACCCACTAGTTTAGGGGGGCTGTACGGTACAATCTGGTACTGGCTGGACCTAGATACATGCTGTGATACCCCCTTACAATGAGCAGTGATGTTCTATGCAGGATGTACTACAAATCCCAGCAACACAGTGTAGTACCCACGAGTTTAGGGGGGCTGTATGGTACAATCTGGTACTGGCTGGACCTAGATACACGCTGTGATACCCCCTTACAATGAGCAGTGAAGTGCTATGCAGGATGTACTACAAATCTCAGCAATACAGTGTAGTCCCCACGAGTTTAGGGGGGGGCTGTACAGTACAATCTGGTACTGGCTTGACCTAGATACACGCTGTGATACCCCCTTGCAATGAGCAGTGAAGTTCTATGCAGGTGTACAACAAATCCCAGCAATACAATGTAGTACAGCAGCACCACCAGACACAAAATAAAAAAAAAGAGTACACTAAGAACTTCTTAGGGGTCTGTATGCAACACCTAATGTCCCCTTTCTGCCAGCAGCCGATCACCACAGTGTGCTGGTTAAATCGTGGTAGCAGCACTGCAACTCCCAGCCAGCAGTCTGTAGTAATACTATTAAAAAACGCTTTTAAGCCCTGAAAAGGGCTGTTTGCTTGAATTGCTAGTATTCCCTGCCTACTGGAACACTAAATCCTACACTGACACTCTCCCTGACCAGCAGCAGCTCTGTCCCTGATCTCTTCCAGCACACGTCTGAAGCGAGTACTGCCGGGACCGAGTTTTATATGGCAGGATCATCTGATATGGCCAACCAATCGCTGCTATCGACATGTATGGGTCCCACGTGATCGCAAGATGCACCAAAGAGTCTCCTGCATGTTTATTGGCTGAGAAATAGCACGCAAACTTACAGGAAATGGATGATGAGATTTTCTCAAGTATCGCGAGATGCTCGTCCGAGTGACGAGTACCATCGAGTACCCTAATACTCGTCCCTGCTCTACTGTTACATAATGCTTCCAGATACCTGAGCAGATCTGGGGATAAACTGTAGTGAGGTTTAGACATTTTCCTACTTCATTGATTTGGGTATTGACCCTCTACTGACCCCTAAACCCTATTAAGACTGTGTTCACACATGCAGTAATACATTGAAACATCATCAAGGAATTGGTCATTTTATCATTTCATTGCCTTACTA